>NC_053492.1:441300964-441664089 GCF_905171775.1 Rana temporaria
TATAAGGGACTGTCTGAGGTAACCTATTCCTCTTTCTTTCTGCTCATGGCAGAGCACACAAGATAAGTATTTCATGTACCTTTATTATTTACAAGATAGGTATTTCATGTACCTTTATTATTTACAGGATAGGTACTTCTTGTATCTTTATTATTTACAAGATAGGTGTTTCATGTACCTTTATTGTTTGATTGTATATATGGTCTCTGATACCGAGTGCCCCGGTGTCGGGTGATTTTGTTCAGTCTTGACTAGGGTTGCCACCTCATCCCTTTAAAAAGGAACACATATTAATTACACAGGTTCTGTGGCTAATTAAGGTGGTAATTAGACTCATTTGGTGCCTTACCTGCATTAAATTAACCTCAGAACCTGTGTAATTCATATGTGTTCCTTTTTAAAGGGATGAGGTGGCAACTCTAGTCTTGACTGATATGTTTGAGGTATTGTGGAACATGGGGAGTTTCCCTGGAATTCCTCCCTGATACCGAATGCCCCGGTGTCAGGTATTTTGTCGGAATTGATTGTTCTGTAGTTTTGGAAGATGTGGAATACTGGGGGTTCTCCCTGCTATCCCCCGTTTCTGCGCTTTATTTCTGTCTGCCTGACACCGGAGCGGTGTCAGGCAGATATGTTTGAGAGGCCACGTTTGTTTGTTTCCAATTCTTTGATTCTTTGCTCGGGTTTTTTTTTTTTTTCCCTTTCTTTGACGCCGGAGCACTGCGGCGTCCGTGCGGGATCCGCGCTGTTTTTCATTCGCTCCCTCGGCGGGCGCCATGCCTGGGCAACTGTGACCCCCTCCCTCCCCACGCTCCCATTCGCGCGCTCAGGTGGGGGGCGGGGTCTCCGCCGCAGCCGCTCCTCTCCTCTCTTTCGGTGCCTCTCTCGGTATCGAGAGCGAGACGGGGCAGAACGGTTCTCATCGAGCGTTCCGTCCCTCACAACCTCGGGCCAATAAGAACTCCAGAGGCCGTAGTCTCGCGAGACCTTGAGTCTGAGGTTGTAGATGATGAGAATGATGATGAGTGTTAGGGCAGTGGGCACATGGCGCTCTATGACGACGCCAACCCTGTTCCCAGGGTGACACTCTATGGATTCTCGTAGAGAGCCATTATAGATCCGGGGGCGATATGCCATCCACACTCCGATGACTGGGCACCTCCGCCCGAGGTGATCCAATATATCACATAATGGACCCGGAGATCGGTCGAAAAACTCACCGAATCATTTTCAGGGCGTAACCCCCTTCCTTTACCATTTATGGCTGTGCACACTCCCGAGGTGAACCCCATACCCTGGGGGTATCCCACCATACACGGGAAATCCCCCAAGCTGGGAATAGAGAGGTCCTTCGGATCATACAGACCAGGGCCTTGGATCTTTGGGACCTATCAACATCATCCCACACCTTAGTGAGCAGGCCACGCCGCTGAACAGCCGACTGACCTGTCCCAAATCGGGGCTGGGCCCAACGGGCGGTCGCCTCCTGGGATGCGTGGACACTACGGGTCCGACTGGACACCGCCGCTCGAATCTTAAGGTGGCTTGTTCCCCAGCTGTCTCACCTAGCCGAATCAGACCCCGGTCTGACCACCGAGGGCAGGCTAGTCGGGATCACGCTGATTAAGATATTCCAAGACAGTAGGGCTCTATTCCATCCCGGATGAGCCCAAACGTCATCAAAGTCTAACACGGTACAGTGCCGGTCTATCAGGATTATAGGACCGGAGATGGACCTAGTCCCTCTTTCCTCGGTCTTCAGACCTGAACACCGCCCTAATAGACAACGAATTGCAGGGCCTCTGGTTCACCAAAACGATAGTGGAGACGGACCCGCTCTCCCCGGGTTTCCCCAACAACGTCTTCCTGGTCAGGTAAGGAGGGCGGTTATCGCCCGGTAGTAACTTGAGAAATCTCTCGTAATTACTGTATACAGTGACGACATTCTGCGACACAAAGGGTGAGGTTGATTATCTACTCGGACGACCTACTTTAATGGCTCGTACCCCTCGCCTGGCGAACGAACACGCCTCCGGGACAGTTCCCCATAGATCACGGGGAATCTATCCTCTCCCCATCTCAGGAGATAGAGTTTTAGGGTTCTTGGTGGACACCAACCTAGTGATCCTTCGGCTACCCATGACCACTTGGCCGCCATCTGCACGAGGTCAGTATCGTGCTGGGCTAACAACGGGTATCCTTACGCGGACTGGCTCGCCTGGTCGGCCTGTTTCCGGCGTTAATCCAGGCCATTTGTCAAGCTTCTTTTCACTATCGAGACCTTCAGAGTCTCAGTCCCTACGTCTTTGCCAGGGGCTTCACTGTGCAGACGTCGTCACTCTGGACACGGAAGCCATAATTGAACTACGGTGGTGGCTACGTCAGGTCGACAGACGGCACGGCAGGTCCACCTGTAACTCCACGACGGATTCATCTTGGAATAGGTTGCCAACCACCTCGGTTGGGGTACTCGATGCGGTCCCCCGTCCACAGGAGGGGCGTGGCCCACAGCGGAGTCTCTGCTGCACGTTCAGACGTGGAAATCCTGACGACCGTCTTGCCATCAGGACTCTAATGCCACACACGTCCACCTACGGTGTGTTCTTGCGTATGGACACCGTATCCGCGGTCCAGTACGACCTTCGCTTGGGGGGTCCTTGACCCAAAATCCTAACGGATGTAGCAAGATCTCTGACATTTCTGCCTGGAACGCGACATCGTTCCAGCTGCGAAATGTACCCCAGGCACTTCCGCTATGGTGTTAGATTGGAATTCTCGTTACCCGCCCAATTCCATCGACTGACGACTGCACCGGTCAGTGTTCCTGGCCCTTGCTCCCTTATGGGATCCTTTCTCTCCCCAGTCTGTACGGGGATCTGCACCCTCTATTCACGACGCACGTCCTACTTCTCTTCGCATGGTTGGGTTTTCGGGGTGTCGGTCACGGACAGCGACCTTTTCTTTTATAACGGGGGTTCTACTTGCCTTGATCTAGGCCTTGGGACTAGATATACATTTCGATCATCCGGAGGACTCTGGGTTAGTTGGTGATCAACGACAAGTTAACCTCATGAAGGCATTCGTCTGAGATGACCAACTACCTGGTGGACTCGTTTGAGTCCGGGAGGTCCTATAGCTCCCCTGCGCCTTCCGCGCTGCGAACTCGGACTACCGCTCCCTTGTAGACTTACTACCGGTGGGATAACACCCATGGTGTACCGACTTAGTAAGCGTTAAGTTTCAACGCCCATCACACCCAGGGTATCAACGCTCTTGGGAGGTGATCAGTGGTCCTGACCACGCGCCAGGACTGGGGGGACAATCTCACTCTGTCGGAGGTTATTGTCGTTTGAGCTACTGCCCCCTCGTGTCTGATTACGTCAGACGCATATCGGGTGTCACGACGTTGGCCATTCCAGGCGTCGGATCCCGCCTCGGAGAGTCGGGGTTTTTCCGTCGTGCGTAGGACAGCGGCGGGACTTCATCGTTTTTTTTCTACCCGTTCTTCCCCGCACATCGTACTCCGTTGTCTACGGATTTCTTAGTCCTTCACGGTCCCACTGCGATCTTCTAAACCTCAGTTTCCGGTTTCCTCAGCTACGCTAGCCAGAGGGGTACGATCAATCATGGAAATGGCAGGGTCTTACGTAACCCCGTTGGGCGCCCACCCCTCCAGAGGAGCGGTGGCTCCTAGGTCATCACCCCGGGTGGCTCCCTATAGGATTTACGGCTAGCGGCGGACTGGTAACCACGATTGCTTTCCGCCAATTCTGCTTGGATCGGAGGAACACATATCTATATCAATTTTGTAGTTGTTTCATTTGTTATCATCTATATATGCATTGTTATAGCTTTGAACTTGCATAAGATATGAGCCTCCTGTCTGAGGTATAATTCGAGATTTTCCTAGCTTGTGACGGAAAATATTGATTATATGAAGACAGGAGGCGAGTATCTTCCCTCCCGACCCAACCCTGTCACGAGGTTGTCTCTCTCTCGTTCTAGACTGTTGAACCACACACCCTGCAAGTCGGAGGCTGGTACGCCCCGGGAGTTCGTTTTCACTAACCCCGTCGGGATTGCTGTTCCGTTTCGATCCATGGGTTTAGTTCACCGCAGATGGAGGCTCCTACTACGTTCCAGATCTGGAGTCGGGATGCCGTTGACTGAATCCGTTGGTCCATGTTCCTGAAGACGACTGACCGGTCGGCTCCGAATGGTTTTGGTTTTCCTATAGTCCCCGTTGGGATGAAGTTGGTCCGGATGAAGTTGGTCCTTGTTGGCCTTGTCCTTTCGTTTCCTCCAGATTCAGATGTTGTGTTCCGGTCGGAAGGTTCCCGGCAGCCGCGGAGATGTCTAATTGGACTTTCGGTTCCTGTTTACACTAATTCGCATGAAGAAAGAGGAATAGGTTACCTCAGACAGTCCCTTATATAGATTACTGTCTGGGAGGGGCTACGCTGGCCCAGGGACTGCTGGGAAGGGTAGTTCTTTGAATTTTTTCTTTTAAGTTACAATAAATGTTTACTGTATTTCTGCTATGGGCATTATTAAAGAAAGATAATGCATAAGATACTCGTCTCCTGTCTTCATATAATCAATATTTTCCGTCACAAGCTAGGAAAATCTCGAATTATACACGTGTTTTAGCATCCAAACCAACATTGTGTTAATCAGAAAAGGAACTGAAAAAAATAGACTTTAAAGCGGAGTTCCACCCAAAAATGGAACTTCCGCTTTAAGTACTGGTGACCCCGTGACATGCCACGTTTGGCATGTAATTTTTTTTGGGGGGGGGGGGAGCGGGTACCCAGTTTTGACAGGCACCCAACTCCCGCTTCCTCCCCTGGTGCCAGATGGCTGGAAGGAAGTTCACCTCTCCCCCTCTCCGCAAACTTATGGGACACGTCACAGAAGATTGACCGGCCATTCACAACGTTCAGCGCAGCTCGTGAAGTCACAGCCAAGCGTCCACAGTTACAATGCTGGAGCTGCGGAGAGGAGGGGGAGAGGAGCGAGGCTTTGTGCGCCTGCATCGCTGGACCATGGGACAGGTGAGTGTCTGTTTATTTTAAAGTCAGCAGCTACACTTTTTATGCTGACTTTTAAATGGGTGGAACCCCGCTTTAACTCAAGGAAGAAAAAAATTATAGATTCACTAAATTAAAAGTGCATATTGCAGCAAAAGCTGTTTTTGGTACTTTGGGCCAGATCCTCAAAAGGGATACGCCGGCGTAACTGCTGTTACGCCGTCGTATCCCTGTTTCTAACTATGGAACTGATCCACAGAATCAGTTTCCCATAGTTAGGCAGAAGATCCGGCATGTGTAAGGGACTTACACTGCCGGATCTTAGGATGCAGTACCGCATCCGCCGCTGGGGGCATTTCGTGTCGAAATGCCGCCTCGGGTATGCAAATTAGCACTTACGGAGATCCACGAAGCTTTTCAGCTTCGTTTTTTCTCCGTAAGTTTTAGTTTGCAAACGCAAAATTAGGGCTGCTCTTACAAAGTGTAAACTGTTTACACCATGTAAAAGCAGACCCTTCTGTCCAGCGACGCGATTTTTTTTTTGTTTTGAATTTTTTTTTTTCGCGCCGTATCTTTTTTTTTTCCCGACGCAACTTTATTGACCCGTCGCAATCCACAAAGCTCGGCATAACGTAATTTCGCGCTATGCACGTTGGGAAAATGATATCACGAGCATGCGCAGTACGGCCGGCGCGGGAGCGCGCCTAATTTAAATGGGAATCGCCCCCATGAAAATAGGAACGCCTTGCGCCGGCGGAATTTAAGTTACACAGCCAAAAATTTCTAGGTAAGTGCTTTGTGGATCGGGCACTTAGGTAGAAATTTTTAGGCAGTGTAACTTAAATGGGAAAAATTAAGTTACGCCGGATCTTTGTGGATTACCCCCTTTATTTTTTAGTGGGAATATTCATTGTTATCGTGGTATATTTAAAGGGGTGGTTCACCCTAAAAACAACTTTTTTTATTACACTGCCCCCCCACATTACAATACGATTAAGGCTATTAATTTTTGTTTTTATGCTGTACATACCTTTGTACAGCATATTCACCCGTGGCATCCGGCTTGCGAGTCCCGCGGGAGTGGGCGTTCCTAACATGTCTGTGATTGACGTTTGACCAAAAACGAGCTCCCCCCGTCGCGTAAGCCGCGTCACGGTTGGCGAAAGGAGCCGAACGGCGAGTCGGCGCTATACTGCGCATGCGCATCGCCGTTCGGCTCCTTTCGCCAATTGTGACGCGGCTTACGCGACGGGGGGAGCTCGTTTTTGGTCAAACGTCAATCACAGACATGTTAGGAACGCCCACTCCCGCGGGACTCGCAAGCCGGATGCCACGGGTGAATATGCTGTACAAAGGTATGTACAGCATAAAAAAAAAATTAATAGCCTTAATCGTATTGTAATGTGGGGGGGCAGTGTAATAAAAAAAGTTGTTTTTAGGGTGAACCACCCCTTTAAGTTCTGCTTTAAAGTGTATGTAGAGCCAAACTGCTTGGTTTTGGATAGAGAATGGAAAGGTAAAAACTGCTATCATTTATTTTTGTTGCCTTTCCATCAGTCGTGGGGTCCTTCCCACTGATCCCTGGACCCTTTTACTCCAATTACGGTTGCACAAAGCAAGGGGCCTGGCCGCAAATACGTCCTTTGAGACCCTGGTAGCTCCTCTCCTGCTTCTTGCCTTGGATCTGCAATAGAAAAAGAGGAAATCTATACAAAGTGATTTTGAATTCCCCTCTAAGAGAGTTGTCACCAGAACAGGTGATCCTATTGGAAGGTTTACCCTCGACTCTTGTTCTAGTGGCAACTGTGAAAGTTTGAATTTTCAATCACTTTCTATATTTTTGACAGTGGTCACCAGGATAGTGTGAATCTCCACAGTGGAGACACAGACTGCAACAAAAAACTTGACAAAGGTTCTTATACTTTCCCCATTCTATCCAAAGCTTTAAAAAAGTTTCAGCTAAATATAGGCTGGCTATACACAGTATGAATTTCTTTCCTCTAACCTCGGGTTGCGGGAAAGAAATTCACACAATTCCCCCATCAACACAGACATTGTTGACAGGAGAATCAGCAGGGAATCTCCCAGCATGGGGGGTGGGGGGGGGTAGTTAAGGGCGGGAGAAGCCGCCCCCTCCAGAAGAAGCAGCCGCTAGCAAAAATCGCAAGAGAATCCAGCAGGCTGATTATACCCAAGTTGATTGATTGATTTAATTGCTGTCTTACCATTAGGGAGATTCACCCTCTCTCTATGTCTAATATCCCATATCTAGTAAGAATCTCGCCCTCTTTTGTATACAACCCACTTATAGTTCGCCAAACTACTAATATTATATCCAGAGTGAACAAATGCTTACCCAATAAACATATTATCCCATGTCTAGTAAGAATCTTACCCTCTGTTGTATACAACCTACCTATAGTTAACCAAAATACGTATATAACACTCATAGTGAAAAAATGCCAATCCAATAATCATACTATCCCTTGTCTAGTAAGAATCTTACCCTCAATTGTATACAACCTACCTATAGTTAACCAAAACACTTATATTACATCCATTGTGAAAAAATGTCAACCCAGTAATTATACTATCCCATGTCTAGTAAGAATCTTACCCTCTATTGCGGGCGTCACTAAATGGCGGACCGCGGTCCGGTTCCGGCCCCAGTGGCCTTTCTACCCGGACCGCAGCCTCGCCTGTGTGTCCGGCTCGCCCGCCTGCCGATGCCGCTATATACACAGCATGGCAGGCGCAGCAGCTCTGTGCCGTCTCTGCACTCCCCCCTCCCCACACTGCCTGTCTGCCTTATTCACACAAACATGAATCACGACCGCGCTGGACAATGGGCGGGACTTTTTAGGTTAAAAAGTGGGTGATTGGTTGCTAGGCAGCGGGTCGGTCCCAGCAACAAATCACTCGCTTTTAATGGGAAAGGTCCCGCCCATTGTCCAGAGCGGCCACGCTCCATGTCCTGTGTGAATAAGGTAGGTTTTCTGTGGGGAGGGGGAGTGTTGTGCTGTGCAGGACAGGACAGGGGTTTACTATTGAGAGGAATGTGATGGGGGGGAGTCAGTCTGCGACGGGGGGGAGTCAGTCTGCGACGGGGGGGGTGTGGTGTGTCTGTAATTGTAGGGAGGGGGTTGTTCAGTCTGTGATGGGGGGTCTGTGAATTTGGGGGGTCCGTCTGATAGGGGGGTCAGTCTGTGATAGGGGGTCTGATTTGGGGGGGGGGGTCAGTCTGTGATAGGGAGATCTGTGATTGTGGGGGGGTTCAGTCTAAGATGGGGTGTTCTGTGATTGTGGGTGGGGGGTTCAGTTTGTAATTGGGGGGGGGAGTTAAGTCTGATTTGGGGGGTCAGTCTGTGATAGGAGGTCTGTGATTTGGGGGGTCAGTCTGTGATTGGTGGGTCAGTCTGTGATAGGGGGGGATCTGTAATTGGGGAGGTCTGTGATTGTGGGGGGGGGGGTTCAGTCTGTGATTGTGGGGGGATCAGTCTATGATAGTGGGGTCTGTGATTGGGGGGGTTCAGTCTGTGATTGGGGGTGGGGGGGGGGTAGTCTGTGATGGGGTGGTCTGTGAATTTGGGGGGTCAGTCTGTGATTGGTGGGTCAGTCTGTTATAGGGGGTCTGATTTGGGGGGTCAGTCTGTGATGGGGGGGATCTGTGTTTGTGGGGGGTTCAGTCTGTGATGGGGTGTTCTGTGATTGTGGGGGGTTCAGTTTGTAATTGGGGGGATCAGTCTGATGTGGGGTCTGATTTGGGGGTTGTGATTGTGGGGGGGTTCAGTCTGTGATGGGGTGGTCTGTGATTGTGGGGGGTCCATCTGTGATTGGGGGGTCCATCTGTGATTGGGGGATCAGTCTGTGATAGGGGGTCTGTGATTTGGGGGGATCTGATTTGGGGGGGTCAGCCTGTGATAGGGGGATCTGTGATTGTGGGGGTTCAGTCTGTGATTGGGGGGTCCATCTGTGATTGTGGGGAATCAGTCTGTGCTGGGGGTGTCCATCTGTGATGGGGGGGGGGGGAATCGGTATGTGATGGGGGTCTGTGATTTGGGGGGTCAGTCTGGGATGGGGGATCTGTGATTTGGGGGGGTCAGTCTGTAATGGGGGGTTTGTGATGAGGCAGGGGGATGTGATGTAAGGGGGGGGGGGCTGAGGACACTGATGTAAAAGGGGTTCTATGATTTCTGCACTGGCAAAACACAGGTCTCTGTTTTCTATGTGTCCTGTTCACATTGAAACAGCGCCCCTGCGTGCTGAGCAGTGTGGTGCAAAATGCATTCTGTTTCTATGCACCGCAACTGATCTGTGCTGCATAAAAATGAAAGAAATGTATTTTGAGATTTTTATGTCGATTTCGATGGTGTGTGGGTCTTAAAGGTGTGTGCATGTGGGTGGTGGGGGGGCGCTGTGAAGTGGAGGATATCATGTGGCGTCATAGCACCAATATGACATTCGGACCTCCGCTGGAAGAATTTTTTTCCGACCGGACCCCCGTGAATTTTAATTCACTACCCCTGCTCTATTGTATTTGGGCAAGGTCTTTTGGTATATCATCAAGGTGTATCTCTACCACCACTGTCAGATGGAAAATAAAAAAGAAACAAATCCAAAAAAGCCTTCCTCAGAAAAAAACAACCCTCAAAAACATCCAGTGTTTAAAATAAAAATATCCATATTATCCTGCTTGGCGTTAGAAAGCATGTGTGTCTTTCTTCTAGGGTTGTCCCGATACCACTTTTTTAGGACCGAGTACAAGTACCGATACTTTTTTTCATGTACTCGCCGATACCGATTACCAATACTTTTTTTTAAAATGCCATGTCTCCCCCGAAACGCAGCCATGTCTCCCCCCAAACGCAGCCATGTCTCCCCCCCAAAATGCAGCCATGTCTCCCCCCAAAATGCAGCCATGTCTCCCCCCAAAATGCAGCCATGGCTCCCCCCAAACATAGCCATGTCTCCCCCAAAACACAGCCATGTCTCCCCCCAAACACAGCCATGTCTCCCCCAAAATGCAGCCATGACTCCCCCCAAACGCAGCCATGTCTCCCCCAAAACACAGCCATGTCTCCCCCCAAACACAGCCATGTCTCCCCCCAAATGCAGCCATGTCTCCCCGCAAACTGCAGCCATGTCTCCCCCCCAAACTGCAGCCATGTCTCCCCCCAAACACAGCCATGTCTCCCCCCAAAATGCAGCCATGTCTCCCCCCAAATGAAGCCATGTCTCCCCCCAAACGCAGCAATGTCTCCCCCCAAATGAAGCCATGTCTCCCCCCAAACGCAGCAATGTCTCCCCCCAAAATGCAGCCATGTCTCCTCCCAAACGCAGCCATGTCTCCCCCCAAACGCAGCCATGTCTCCCCCCAAACTGCAGCCATGTCTCCCCCTAAACTGCAGCCATGTCTCCCCCCCAAACTGCAGCCATGTCTCCCCCCCAAACTGCAGCCATGTCTCCCCCCCAAACTGCAGCCATGTCTCCCCCCAAACTGCAGCCATGTCTCCCCCCAAAATGCAGCCATGTCTCCCCCCAAATGCACCGTTGTGTTACCCAATATCGGCTTTGTGTAGGTCTCCCCCGCTGTCTAGTTGTTCGGCGCTCAGGGAACATAACAGCTTTCATTTGAATAGCTGTATGTTCCCCGCCATGCGTCGTCATAGCCCCTCCCCCTTGTCCGGGCACTTTGATAGACAGATCACCCGTCCAATCCGGGACGGGTGTTCTGTCTATCAAAGTGCCCGGACAAGAGGGAGGGGCTATGACGATGAGCGGCGAGGAACATACAGCTATTCAAATGAAAGCTGTTATGTTCCCTGAGTGCCGAACAACTAGACGGCGGCAGCGGCAGCAGTTCTCCTACAGTGGCATGTTATACATACCCGAGGACTACTCCCCTCTCCGCCTTCCTCTCCGCCCCTTCAGTCTCCTCTCGGTCTCCTCTCCGACCGCTCCCCGCCCCCTCTCCGCCCCCACTCAGAGAAAAAAAAAGTATCGGCGAAGCATCGGGAGCATTTGCGCGAGTACAAGTACTCGTGCAAATGCTCAGTATTGGTCCCCATACCAATACTAGTATCGGTATCGGGACAACCCTACTTTCTTCCATTACAAAATGGCACCCAAACCTAAACATGTAAAGTCTCAATTTCCTTCCCACCCTACTGGTAATGGGGAATAAAAGGATTTCTATATCACTTGTACATGATCAGGAAAAGTGTCTACTGGGAAATTGATATTAAATGTGTTGAAAACAAACTTCTATACAATCACCACAGTAATTACCCAACACTACGCCTGTCTATCAAGTAAATAGATCATCTCCATTGGTTTCTCCATTCTCTGACCAAAAGAAATTCAAACTCAAGTAATTTGTTTAATGGTTCACTGAAGGGGTAAGCAAGGGAACCTTACTCTGCTGATTGGGCACTTTATGTGAACATCCAGGCATAAGAGTACCGTCTGGGTTGAATCTGAACTTGGGCAGGTCAATTTGTTCCCCCTCCCCGCTCTATAAACAGAGAGAAGAATATCTTCTGCTTTGTATAATAGCAAGCATTCCACGAGGATTACATATTCTGCAAACAGCTTTTATTAACATTGTCTACAGCTGTTGCCTCATTGACACTAATTGTTCCCATTAAACATGTATGATTATGGGGGACATTCTGCTGTGACTGGCAGATGTCACATACAGATGGCAGATACTCTGGAAGAACAAATACAATTCTGTCCCCTGCAGGAGAAAATCGTTACATTTTCTTTCACTGATGTGTATTCACATTTACCCTTATATAATATGCTGGTGAATAGTTTTTCTTTTATTCTATTGTTCTATCATGCTTAAAAAAAGCTGCCAACAAATATGTAAAAAGCACACGTTGAATTAAAGTATGCCTAGAGGTCTAAATACAGTTCTTCTTCAGCATTAGAAATTCTATAAGAAGTATCTTCAACACAGTTGGCAGTCCAGTTTTGGATACTTCCAATGATATGCTTCTAGTCCATGACTATCACATCATGGATCACAAGTCCGCCGCCTGAATTACTATTTACGCCTTTAGGAATTCTGTACATTTTTTGGACCACGGTTAGAAGGCAACAGCATGGAGATGTTATGTACTATGACTTGACAGGAGTGCTGCAAACCTTTTATGCCCTGTACACACGATGGACCGTTTTCATCGGACGAACCGATCGTGTGTGGGCCCCATCGTTTTTTTTCCTATCAGTGAAAAAAAATAGAACCTGTTTTAAATTTTACTTATGGTTAAAAACTGACAGAAAAAAAAACAATCGTCTGTGGGGAAATCCATCGGTCAAAAATCCACGCATGCTCAGAATCAAGTCGGCGCATGCTCGGAAGCATTGAACTTAATTTTTCTCAGCACGTCGTAGTGTTTTACATCACCGCGTTCTGACACAAACTGATTTTTGACTGATGGTAGGTAGGCAAGTCTGATGAAAGCCAGCTTCATCGGATATCTGATGAAAAAATCCATCGGATTAGATTCCATCAGATATCCGATCGTGTGTACAGGGCATATCAGAATAGGTAATCAGCTGAATGATCAGACAAGAGAGAGGCTCTAACTTGCAGTTTAAAGGTAATATTGCAAAACAGGGTCAGGATGGCAAAGAGCATGCATACACTGCAGAATAATACAAAATAGATTTTGAAAGCTGCACAAACATGGACTCCTCACGGCAAAATATCTCTGAGGCTCAATCAGGGTAACATGGGAGGGTAAATATTCTGCTACAGGCACTGAATCCCTGAGTTACCACCAATAACGGGAGCCAGTTCCTATAACCATCGGCCACTAGACAGGTGCATTCGTTTTCGTCCGAATGCATTTTCATCCGAATTTCGGGTATTTTCGTTATCGTTTTAACAAAGGAAAACAAACGCGCAGAATCCGAAATCCGAAAGATCCGACTAAAAAAATGCTTTATTTTCGTTTTCGTTGCTACAACAGTTCGATATAGATAGAAGATTCGACATGACGCTGACAATAGTGATCTGTGTCTATTGAACCTGCGGTCAAATGTGCCTAACCTTAACTCTATTAGTCCAAGATAATTCTACATAGAGAGAAAAAATTCACCATTATTTGGGACAATGTTGAGGTAGACCATTCGACATGAACGACGAAGAATCGACGAAGCAGCGAAAAACATACAAACGTCGAATCTGTCATTGAAGGCTTATGGTGTCTGTCGAATGTTCTAAGAAGATTTGACGGAGCAGCTAAACTGTACGACGCCGCAATAATACATTTCTGGTTAAATGCTCCGCCCATAGGCTATAGAAGAATTTGAATGTTAGTTGACTAGTAATAATAATTTATAAATATAATTATTACTAGTCATGGTACTAGGGTACCCAGCATGATGACAGCTGATGAAGGGCTTGACGGCCGGCTTCCGGCTCCTTAGCAACCAGCTCAATGCGGTAAATTACTGCATGAAAATATGCGGTAATTTCCACTCAATCTAACAAATACCACATTCATTATTTAATGCAAAATTCTTAGTGAATTGCATTTAAAAAAAGTGCTATTTTACCAAATTGTATTGCCTGTTATTTAACTCTTATGCCTAGTACACACGAGAGGATTTATCCGCGGAAACGGTCCTCCGGACCGTTTCGGCGGATAAATCCTCTGGCGGATTTTGATCTCCTGGTACTAACCAGGTACTAACCAGGAGATCAAAATCCCAGCGGAATTCCGTCCGCGGTGACGCGTCGCGCCGTCGCCGCGATGATGACGCGGCGACGTGCGCGACGCTGTCATATAAGGAATTCCACGCATGCGTCGAATCATTATGACGCATGCAAGGGATGGGTTCGGACGGATCGATCCGGTAAATCTGTACAGACCACCGGATCGATCCGCTGGAGCCGATTCCAGGGGATAGATTTCTTAGCATGTTAGGAAATTTTTATCCGCTGGAAATCGGTCAGCCCGAAATATATCCGCGGATAAATATCCGCTGGATCGTACACACCAGCGGATCTATCCGCTGAAACCGATCCGCGGATCAATTTCAGCGGATAGATCCGCTGGTGTGTACGATCCAGCGGATATTTATCCGCGGATATATTTCGGGCCGACCGATTTCCAGCGGATAAAAATTTCTTAGCATGCTAAGAAATCTATCCGCTGGAATCGGCTCCAGCGGATCGATCCGGTGGTCTGTACAGACTCACCGGATCGATCCGTCCGAACCCATCCCTCGCATGCGTTGTAATGATTTGACGCATGCGTGGAATTCCTTATATGACAGCGTCGCGCACGTCGCTGCGTCATCATCGCGGCGACGGCGCGACACGTCATTGCGATGGGAATTCCGTGCGGATTTCGATCCGATGGTGTGTACACTCCATCGGATCAAAATCCTCAGAGGATTTATCCGCGGAAACGGTCCGGGATAAATCCTATCGTGTGTACTAGGCACTAGTGAATTAACCCCATAGTCATGGTTGAAAAACTACAATCAGGAACAAGGAAATCATAAGGATCCTAAGAAGGGACAAATCTCAACAATGTCAACCAGTGCAGTACATCAAAACTCTCTTTAGGTCAGCGATGGTAACTTCTATGCCCAGTACTTGGGAGCTATTGGGGGACAGAATGCTAAAGGTATTATTTCTCCCGTACTCTTCCACATCCAGTATAATGACTTCAGCAGTGTGGGGGAGGTGCATGGACTCAGTGGTGGCATCCAATATAAGAGTAATAGTTTATATTATTCAGTTAAATGTTTATGCTTAGTTTTATAATTTCTTCTAGTCTTCAGGCTCTCATGAAACACTCTTTCAATATGAATAAAAAGTTACAGAAGACTTTCATATGTAAATATACTAAATGGGATTTCCTATGAATGAACCATGTTCTTGGTATTTGAAGGTGTAAGGTTTTGTTCAAGACATCTAATCCCCTCAGCTGGGAGAAACTAATCCTCTTGTAATTAAAAAAAGGTCAAACTCCTCCAAGCGGGTACAATAAAGGCAAAGGCAGACCTTAAACGGCAGTAGGGAGCGTCAGTCATTCAGCCCATGAAGTGTGCATTGAAAATATGGCATTGTAGAACCACGAGGAGGGATGAATGCAAAGCAAATGGCTACACTACTCAGTCCTTCTAATACATATCAATTGTTTAAGTTAAATCATTTTAAATTGGAACTAAAGGAAACATATAGATTGATTTTGATGAGAACACATTTGAGTAATTATTGTAAAGCTTACCTAAAATTAATTTTCTCACTACCTAAAAAGTGACCCTGTCATTATAGGGCCACCACTAGCCTAATGTTATCATAGCCAGGTCTGCACATCACTAATTATCGCAAATACATACAGCAGGGGTCAGCAACCTTTTCCCACTTAAGGGCCAGATTCAATGTACGTGAATGCACACTAGGGCCGCATTCACCTGCTATTAAATGAAGATAATAATAATTCTAACATAGTATAATAACAGTACATGTTTACCTCACTTTAAGGTGCTTCACTAATACAAAGCCAGTTCACTCCGGGGGAGTATGTAATTGGGGATTCAGATTTTACTGCCCCCCTCGCTCATCTTGTCACCCAAGGGTGGCTGACGCCAGCCCTGCTAGCCGGCATTGTCTGGAGATGGGGTTCCTGTCCCTAGGGAAAATGGGGTCATGTCCCCAGTTGAGAAGGGGTCCTTAATAGGGTCCCCCTTATTGCAGTGTCCTCTGTTCCCCTATAGCAGTGTCCTCTGTCCCCTTCACCCCCCACTGTGGTGTCCTCTGTCCCCTGCACACACCCACTGTGGTATCCTCTGTCCCTTGCATCCCCCCACCCTTAGGAGAGATGGAGGCCCCGTCCCCAGGGGAGATGGGGTCCCTATCCCCAGGAGAGAAGAGGTCCCTGGGATCCCTGTCGCAATGTAAGAAGGAGTCCCTGCCCCCAGTGGTGATGGGGTCCCTGTCCACAGGGGAGATGGGGTTTCTGTCACCAGGGGTGATGGGGTCCTGTCCCCAGTTGAGAAGGGGTCCTTAATAGGGTCCACCTTATTGCAGTGTCCTCATTTCCCCTATAGCAGTGTCCTCTGCCCCCTTCACCCCCCACTGTGGTGTCCTCTGTCCCCTGCACACACCCACTGTAGTATCCTCGGTCCCTTGCACCCCCCACTGTAGTGTCCCTTGCCCCCCCACACTGTAGTGTCCTCTGTACCCTGCCCCCCCACTGTAGTGTCCCCTGCCCCCTGCACCCCCCACTCCCACTGTAGTGTCCTCTGTCCCCTACCCCCCCACTGTAGTGTCCCCTGTCCCCTGCACCCCCCCCCACTGTAGGGTCCTCTGTTCCCTGCACCCCCCACTGTAGTGTCCTCTGTCCCCCACCCCACAAACACACACTGTGTAGGTAGAACTCTCCTACCTTACACCGGTGTGCAGCAAGCAACGCAGCAGAGATCGATATCACAGGGCTGGAACTGCTGAAGTTAACTTTTCACATTAACAGGATGGGGATTAGTTGCTAGGATCACCCGGCAACCAATTACCTGCTGTTTAATGAAAAAGTAAACTCCAGCAGTTCCCGCCCCCATCCAGCCCTGTGATAACGGCCGCTCACCGCTGTCCACTGAAGAGGACAGCGGCAAAAATGTCCATGGGTCAGGTGCCCGTGAATTGATCACAGGCACCGACGGGCCGGACATTCAGCGGTGGCGGACCGGGTGCAGGCCGCTGGCCACAGGTTGCCACCCCCTGACATACAGTATAGATCAGAAGGGTGCTTTAACCCAAAAACAGTGTATTCTACTGCTTCCACCAATAGCATTGTGTAAATTGAGTAAGCACACCATACTTTGACCCTGATTTACTAAACCAATATTTATTTCACTTGACTAAAGCCCTGTACACCCTATGAGAAAATCAGACGAATGATCGGCTGGTTTTCCTCGATGTTTCTCAGCAAGTCAGAATCGAGGATAGAAATAATGAAAGAAAATTCTCGTATGATAAAAGCTTTTTTGTTATTTGTTGTTTCTGATCATGCGCAGTCTTTCTTATCTGATATTTCTCATATGAAATTTTTATGAAAATGGCACACATTAAACGAAAATCATTTGTTTGTTCCTGTAGGAAATTTTCTTTTGAGATGTCGGAATCGGCTGTCAATAATTGTGTACACACTATCCGAAAATCGTACGATCGTTCCTCGAACAAAAATGTTTGTCAGTTTTTCTTATAGTGTGGATGGGCCAAGGGACCCCTTTCACACTGAGGCCGCAATCGCATTAGCACTAAAGCACTGCTTGTTTTAGTGGCGCTTTAGCACTGTTTAAGCGGGTGCTTTTCGTGTTTTCGTGTTGTGGCGCTTCAGAAGCACTGCCCATTCACTCCAATTGTCAGGGTGTTTTGGGAGTGCTAAATACAGCGCTCCCAAGCAGCCCCAAAGATGTTGCTTGCACTACTTTTCAGAACGGTGGTCTGCCTATGTAAACAAGGCAGATTGCCGTACTGACAGGAGGGAAAGCATGGATCCTATGTCTCTGCAAAGCAGGGGCTAGGATCCATGTCTTCCCCCAGTAAAAGCACCTCCTCTACACTAGTAAAGCACTCATCAGGCACATATTTAACCCTTTGATCATACTATGTTAACCCCTTCCCAGCCAGTGGCATTAGTACATTGACAGTGCATATATTTTTTAACATTGATCACTGTAGTAATCCCCCAAAAGTGATATCAATTTCCCAATTTCCCTTTGGGATTAATAAAGTATTCTGTAAAAGTGTCAGTTAGTGTCATAATTTCTGCCACCATATATCAGTCCCGCTATAAGTTGTTGATCACCGCTATTACTAGTAAAAAAATAAATAAAACATCTCATAGTTTGTAGATGCTATAACTTTTGCGCAAACCAATCAGTAGACACTTATTGGGATTTTTTCCCCCAAAAATATGTAGCAGAATACATATTGTCCCAAATGTATAAAGAGATTAGATTTGATGTTTTGTATTGAATAGGTTTTATAGCAGAAGGTAAAAAATATATATATTTTTTTTTTCAAAATTGTCAGCCTTTTTTTGTTTATAGTGCAAAAAATAAAAAAAACATAGAGGCGATCAAATACCACCAAAAGAAAGCTCTATTTGTGGGGAAAAGGACGACCGCGCAGCTGTCAGTTAAAATAACCCAGTGCTGTTTTGCAAAAAATGACCAGGTCAGGAAGGGGGGCAAATCTTCCGAAGGTCAAGTGGTTAAAGATGCTGCGACTTTAGTCACATAGATTGAAACAGGTGCCATTGAGATAAACGGATTTCGACTTGTCATGTGACTTTTTGTGTTGCAAGTCACACTAGTGTGAACCAAGCCTAAGAATAGGATAAAAAACAATAGTTATAAACACTGAAAATTTTAAAAATTAAATGAAAAACGTATACCCAAAATGTATTTGATTTCTCATGCGCTGGGCCATGTTACCATAATATTGGCGTACCTGTATAGAAGACGGGGAAATTAATAAAGAGCTGAGCTTGTGAACACATAGAGGAGAGATGTTCCGGAGTTCAGGCTGTGAATGGTTGACTGATCCTCAGACTTCCATTTCCTGGTCAATTCATTCCTCGCTGAAACAAAAGTCTTCCCTCTCTCTGTTCTGTGATGTGGAAAAGCTAAGTAACCATTCTCTTTAATTACAAAGAACAAAAGTATTGTCCTGACTTTATTACTAATGACTAAACACATTAGAAGGGTCCTGTCTACTAAACAGCGCTACTGGTTTTTCCCATGTATTAGGTTACATGGGAGGGGATCCAAACTTCTTTCCCTGTGCAGGGTGCCAGTTTCCAAGTGCATGATCCTGATAATTAGGGGCCACAGGTCATTTAATTAACATCATCCTTTAAACTCTACTGAGAAACCTGCTCAGATTTATAGGTAGTTAAAGGGCCCATCCTCTCTAAGCTGATAGATTAGTATTTGGTAGATGCTGAAGAATTTACCCACCTGGCATTCTTTTTTTTATATATTGTCTGATCTCCAGGAAAATAGACAAAATGAATGCAGATGTCCATTCATTAATATATCAATAAATTTGCAGTGTATATACCTGGGTTTGGCTTGATAGCAACCTCTGGTCACCCCAGAACAGCAGACCTCAGACTGAGAGAGGGGAAGCTGCACAAGGAGACAATCAGATTAGGTTCAAATTGATGTTACTCTATGACCTGCGTTTTGCACAAGCACGGCAGCCCAATCAAAGCCAGCGCAGTGCAGTTCCCAGTGCTGGAGATGAGCTCAGCAACCTGCTGCTTCTCCTTTCACTGTCCAATCACTGAATGGAAGGAGGGACAAGACCTACAAGTGTCACTTGACTGCAGCAGATAAAAATTAGGTTTGTCAGCCAGAACTGTGTTATCTGGCAGAGCTGTGTTAATATCAAAACTGGAAAGACAGATATACAAATTCTTCATCAGGAAAAACAGCTCTGATATTTGACTTTAATCTGAGTAATTAGCTATTTTGTGTCTTTCTGGAAAAAAAAAAATTTTTTGTGAATATGTTGCTGTCAGGAAACATGAAGCAGACGGAGACAGAAAATGCAGTAAACATCACACCTTTTAATAAAATGGTACAACTGGTATATGTAGTCAAAGCATAGCCAGGGTTAAGTAGCCAAATTGGGTATTCAGAACAAACCAGGAAATCAGGAAGCCAGAGATCAGCATAGTCACAGGCAGCAGGAGGGATCAGAAACCAGAAGGGTTGTCAGCCAGGCAAGTCTTCAACAGGAACACAGCAGAGAGTCTCTAGATATGTTGACCAAGGCGAAGGCAATTGATGAAATGAACCAGGCCATTGAAATAGAGAATAGTGGCTGGCTATGGGCTTGACTGACGAATAGGAGATGATCAACAGATGAGCCACTGTGGAACGATGAGTACTGAAAAACTAACCGACAGCTGAGCAACCTGAGCACAGCGAAGGAAGGGCTGAGAGTTGACAGTTGCAAAGTTTCTTTTATGTTTTGAGGTTTTACACTATCCAGTGCTTCTTCATTTTCATATTATGTATAGCGTAAATAGGCCGGCGTAAGCCCGCCTAATTCAAATTTGGAACAGGGGGCGTGTTTTATGTAAATAACTTGTGACCCGATGTGATTGACGTTTTTCACGAACGGCGCATGCGCCGTCCGTGGAATATTCCAGTGTGCATTGCTCCAAAGTACGCCGCAAGGACGTATTGGTTTCGACGTGAACGTAAATGACGTCCAGCCCCATTCACGGACGACTTACACAAACGACGTAAAATATTCAAAATTCGACGCGGGAACGACGTCTATACTTAACATTGGTACGCCACATGTACGCCACCATATAGCAGGGGTAACTTTACGCCGGGAAAAGCCTAACGTAAACGGCGTATCTGTACTGGGTAGGCCGGGCGTACATTCGTGAATTCGCGTATCTAGCTGATTTACATATTTCTAGGCGTAAATCAGCGTACACGCCCCTAGCAGCCAGCGTAAATATGCAGTTAAGATCCGACGGCGTAACAGACTCGGATCTAATAGAAATCTATGCGCAACTGATTCTAAGAATCAGGCGCATAGATACGACCGCCCAGACTCAGAGATACGACAGTGTATCTGGAGATACGCCGTTGTATCTCTTTTGAGAATCTGGCCCATTGTTTGTTTATGATTTATATACTGACAAGATCAGTGTTTTGCTGATAGTATTGTTTGGACCATCAGTACCTAATATTTACAGCTAGATCTTTTCCATAAGTACAGCTAGATCTTTTCCATAAGTACAGCTAGATCTTTTCCATAAGTCATCCATTTGAGGTTTTCCAGCAGCCCCCGCTATTTGACGTTTTGGCTACTTTCATACAGGTTATTGGGGTATAAGTTCTCCTTTATACATAGGAAGGGTGGGGGTTGGAGTGGATCATCCTGCTAAACTTAGTGGTCCTTCCCGAGCAGCTGAAATTTAGTACAGAGTGGTATTAATAATTAATAATTTTTTAACTATGGTCTGATACCAGGATCTTACCTTTGGAGCTCTCCTGATGAAGTGAACCCTTGGTCCATTAAACCCGCTGATGACAAATTATGTGATGGAAATCTATAGTGAGGCATTAAGTGAGGGTACTCACAAATGTTCAGCTTCCATAAGTTTCAGGCCTTTCATATGTTTTAAACATTTCTATGAATAATAATAGTTACTTAGTACATTTTATAAAAATACAAAACTTATTAGTATTGTCCATCCTTCCTGGAAGACATTTGTGGGGAGTATCTGTGGCTGTACCTTTTGTGTCATCTACCAAGAGATACAACATACATATCTCAGCCCTTCTCCATTTCATCATTTCTGTTGATTCTCTCTCCTCTTCATTTGTTTTTTTTTTGCGAGAATCCTGGCAAAGTAAACCTGTAGATATTCTATTTTTATTTTGTGGGGATTCAGCAAATCTTGGTCTTGGTATAATTCACTACTCTGACATTGATGAATATATGTGTTGCCTCTCTCATCATGATCCTAAGGAAGAATGAGAATATGCGATGAGCGTTCACCATTTTTTAGAAGTGTGAATAGTGTTATATTATTATATCGTCGAATGATATGTGATTAGTGTTCATTTGTACTATAGTATATACTATACTTACCTGACTGGTGATTTGTTTTAAAATCATTTTTTATTAAGTTTACTAATGTTTATGGGGTTGGGGGTGCTGCATTAAATTGCCTATACCATAGGGCAGTGGTCTTTAAACTGTGGCCATGGGGGCAAATTTGGCCCTTTGCTTGCCTTTATTCAACCCTTGGGTCATGATTCCTCCTACTGACACCAACATTGGGGGGCATAATTCTTGCCACTGACACCAACAATGAGGCACGATTCTTTTCACGGATACCTATGATGGGTACCCTTTTACCCACTGACACCAATGATGGGCCAATATCCCCCCCCACACTGACATCAACTATGGGGTGCTATTCCTCCCACTGACACCAATGATGGACCACTATTCCTCCCACCGATACCAATGATGGGACACTATTCCTCCCACTGACAACAATAATGGGACACTATCAGTGGCGGCTGGTGCTCCAAATTTTTGGGGGGGCGTAAACGAAGAAAAAAAAATAAAACAATTGCAGCCTCACTGTGCCCATCAAATGCAGCCACTGGGCCATCAAACGCAGCCACTGTGCCATGCCATCAAATGCAGCCACTGTGCCATGCCATCAAACACAGCCACTGTGCCATCAATTGTCACCACTGTGCCATGCAATCAAACGCAGCCACTGTGTCATACCATCAAACGCAGCCACTGTGCCATCAATTGTCACCACTGTGCCATGCAATCAAATGCAGCCACTGTGTCATACCATCAAACGCAGCCACTGTGCCATCAATTGTCACCACTGTGCCATGCTATAAAACGCAGTCACTGTGCCATGCCATCAAACACAGCCACTGTTCCATCAATTGTCACCACTGTGCCATGCCATCAAACGCAGCCACTGTGCCATCAATTGTCACCACTGTGCCATGCCATCAAACGCAGCCACTGTGCCATCAATTGTCACCACTGTGCCATGCCATCAAACACAGCCACTGTGCCATCAATTGTCACCACTGTGCCATGCCATCAAACGCAGCCACTGTGCCATCAGTACCACTGTGCCATGCCATCAAACGCAGCCACTCTGCTATGCCATCAAAAACGCAGCCAATGTGCCCATTGTCACCACTGTGCCCATTGATGCCACTGTGCCCTTTAATTGTCGCCACTGTGCCCATTGTCGCCACTGTGCCCATTGATGTCACTGTGCCCATTGTCGCCACTGTGCCCTATTTTCGCCACTGTGCCCATTGTCGCCCCTCCCCCGCCCGGCACTTACCTTTCTGGTGGTCAGCCATCTTCCTACCATGTCCCTCGATGTCCTCTCCCGCCCTCGATGACGCTTCAGCCAATCAGGTTACCGCTAACCAGAACCGGTGAACCTGATTGGCTGAGACGCCAGTCAGTCTTATACAAGGAATGCACCCCCGTACGTCCCTTAGATACGTTTCCGGAAGCCGATTACAGCCTAAGGGCTGTACTCGGAAAGCCTATCAGAGTCGCTGGCTCTGATAGGCACTTCCACACAGCCAACCAGCTCCCACTGACACCAATGATGGGACACTATTCCTCCCACCAACACCAATAATGGGGCGCAATTCCTCCCACTGACACCAATGATGGGGCACAATTTCTCCCACTGACACCAATGATGGGGCGCAATTCCTCCCACTGACACCAATGATGGGACACTATTCCTCCCAAAGACACCAATGTCACACTATTCCTCCTATCAACACTAATGATGGGGCACTATTCCTCTCACTGACACCAATAATGGGACACTATTCCTTGCACTAACACCAATGATGGGGTGTTGATCCTCACATTAAAGATGTGGCATTGTTTGCTCCCACGGACACTGGGACATTTTCTACTCCAACCTGGCCACAGTCCAGCCCACTAAAGTCTGAAAGACGGTAAACTGGCCCCTTGTTTAGAAAGTTTGGAGACCCCTTTCCATAGGGTGTCAATGTTTAATATTTGAGGGATGGCAGAAAACCTGAATATGAGATATTTATTAAAATATAATTCATATGTATATTATATAACAAATTGTAAAAGTCTTAACAGTGAAAATGTATGTAGACATTGGCCCAGATTTAGATACATTGATGTATCTTTTGGCTGGCGTAACGTATCTCAGATACGTTACGCCGCCGGAAAATAGGGCGCAAGTTCCGTATTCAGAAAGAACTTGCGCCCTAAGTTACGGCGGCGTAACGTCTGTGGTCCGGCATAAGCCCGGCTAATTTAAATGGGGATGATGTGGGCGTGTTTTATTTAAATTAATGGTGACCCCGCCGTTCATGAAAGAATCCCAGTGCGCATGCTCAAAATTACGCCGCAAATTGTCATTGCTTTAGATGTGAACGTAACTTACGTACAGCCCTATTCGCGAACGACTTACACAAACGACGTAAAATTTTCAAAACTCGACGCGGGAACGACGTCCATACTTAACATAGGATACCCCTCATATAGCAGGGGTAACTTTACGCCAGAAAAAGCCGAACGTAAACGACGTAAAAAAATGCGCCGGGCGGACGTACGTTTCTGAATCGGCGTATCTACCTAATTAGCATATTCATCGCGTAAATATACGGAAGCGCCACCTAGCGGCCAGCGTAAATATGCAGCCTAAGATACGACGGTGTAAGACACTTACGCCGGTCGGATCTTAGGGAAATCTATGCGTAACTGATTCTATGACTCAGTCGCATAGGTACGACAACACAACTCAGAGTTACGACGGCGTATCCAGAGATACGCCGTCGTATCTCCTTTCTGAATCCGGGCCATTGTATGCATTTGGTATGTACTTGGTTGTTTCCTTGGTTTTGTTCATTTGGCACTCCACATTAAAATTTTCCAATTTTTGCCTGAAAATTTGAAGCTATAAAAACTCTGCTTATCACTAATTGTAAATCTCGCCAATTTTGTATCAGCAAAGAGGACCTGTAGATAAAAGGCCTTCTCCTTACACTTTTAGTTCAGCTTTGTCGCTTTCATTGAAAGTTAATCATTGTGTACTATATAAAGCAGGCCACACCTGGCACAAGTAGAAGTGCGATCCTTTTGTTTTCATATGGAAACGGGGTGCTTATTTTAATTATAATGCTTCCTTCTGTAAACTATTTTTTCAATCGTTTTTTTTGGTCAAAGGAAATGAAACAGTAAAAGTTCACTTTCCCTGAAAATCATTGACCTGTGCAATGAAAACATTCTCCTTCTCCCAGCATTGCTGCGGTCACGTGATCGCTGGGAACTCACGTGCTGCGTATTGTCAACTTAAGTCTCAGGGCTGAAACACCCCCATTGGGATTCAGTGTATTGATCTAACATTTTAAAGAGCACCACAATCCAACAAAAAAGGCAACGGAGCTCCATTGTGCATGCATTGCAGTGCACCACATTGCATTGTAAAGCCTTGCCATGCTTGGTGGTGACCAGTGTCTGTTCCAATGTGCTGGCAGCAGGTTCTGAATGAATGGACTGCTTTACCACAACTCATATTTACAGGAATGCAGAAGTGTGAGTGGCCCTTCAATTTACAAAACTTCAAATCAATACTAACCCTCCCCATGGTGTTTTTTTTACCTCTTACCTGTATTGGCAGGTTATCTTCAAAATGAATCTCACCCTCACAGCAAATGCAGCATGCTGCGAACCACTGGGTGACATAGCCGGGGTCCTGCACCATCATCGTGGCCCAGTTCAGCTTGCTCTTCAGGGTTCAGGCAGAAATGAACAATAAAAGTAAAGATTCACTTTCTTATGGGATGTGTTAATTCTGTCGTCGAAAATATTTTTGTCGACTAAATCAACACAATTTTAGTCATCTAAAGTATGACCGGTGGTGGTGCGTCCATAGATATCACCATAGATAGATTCAGGCATTGCCTGAATCGATCTATGGTCGCCGCTGCCACCCCCTATTCAGGTGCCCGGCCCCTTTTCGGGCTCTAATAGGTGTCCAAACAGGTGAACAGCGGGCACCATGCAGTTCACTCAGTGCTGTGTTAGGAAAGCAAATGGGTACTCGCTTTCCTAACACTGAACTGCCTCTCAGCCAATCAGGTGCTTGGGTCTGTCATTTGTGATTGGATACCTATCAGGCGTCCAACCATAGCAGAGGATGGGAAGAGAGGATGGGAGAAGACATTGAGGAGCGTAGCTCACCGAGACAAGTAAGTGCCGCGCGGGCGAGGCATGCACACTGTCAGCATTTGATGGGCACGGTAGCGGCAATTGATGAGGACACTTTCAGCAATTGATAGGCACAGTAGCGGCAATGAATGGACACACTGCATAAATTGATTGGCACAGTGTCAGCAATTGATGGGCACACTGGCAGCAATTGATAGGCACAGTAATGGCAATTGATGAGCACACTGGCAGCAATTGATGGGCACAGTAGCAGCAATTGATGGGCACACTGGTAGCAATTGATGAGCACAGTGGCAGCAATTGATGGGCACACTGGCAGCAATTGATGAGCACAGTGGCAGCAATTGATGGGCACACTGGCAGCAATTGATGGGTATAGTAGCTCCGTTTGATGGCACAGTGGCGGCAATTGATGGGTACAGTGGCTGCGTTTGATGGGCACAGTGGCTGAATTTGATGGCACAGTGGCGGCAATCGATAACACAGTGGCTGCGTTTGATGGGCACAATGGCCGCAGTTGATGTTTTTTTTTCAGTTTGTTTGTGACCACCAGCCGCCACTGAGTAGAACTAAAACAATTCAGATTACTAAAATACAACTAAAGCTAATATGGAATTTTAGTCAAAAAATGATGACTAAAACTAAATCCAATTTTGACATCAAAATTAACACTGCATTATCTCATAAGAATAATTAGGGGGCATATACTAAGCCGCTGAAAGAAAGAAAAAAAGAAAAAATAAGAAAAGGACTTTTCTTATTTTTTTTCTTAATATTTAATGTCGGTTGGTTTTATTTATAAAGACGTTATATATCACAACGGCTATATCTGTCTCTGTAGTGCGTGTTAGAAACTTAATACCAGAAATAATAACGTTATTAGATTTTTACTCCAGGAGTATCTAATGAGTTTGGCAATTATAGAAAAATGCTTACAATTACGATCTACAATTTAACTAAACCAATTCGATTTTAGTCGACTAAAATACAACTGCACTACAGTAAGTTCTAAACACTCTACTGTCAATCGTGTTTTTGCCTTCCTACACTCACCTGACACCTTATGCACACTGGACATTAAAATAACGTTATAAAAACGCCAGTAGCTTTGCAGTGAGTTTTTCAAAGTTTTTCAATGTTTTTATCATAGCGTTTTTAGCATTTATTTGTGTTTTTCCGCAGTAGCTTTTTTTTCATATCGTGTGTACAGGCTTTACATTATTATTAATTAGTTATTCTTTCTAATTTTCAGACTTTCTTTCAAATTTTCGGAATTTTCGAATTTGCGAATCCATGAATTTTTGAATTTTTGAATTTACAAATTTACGAATTGCAATCACGGTCTGAAAATCTGACCGTGTGTATGCTCCATCAGACATTTGCTGTCGGAATTTCCGACAACAATAATTTGAGAGCTGGTTCTCACATTTTCTGGCAACAAAAGTTGTTGTCGGAAATTCCTTGGCCCAAATTCACAAAGGAGTTACGACGGCGTATCTCCAGATACGCCGTTGTAACTCTGAGTGTGAGGCGTCGCATCTCTGCGCCTGATTCATAGAATCAGATACGCCTCACTGGTGCCTAGATACGAGCGGCGTAAGTCTCTTACGCCAACGTATCTTGGGGTGCATATTTACGCTGGCCGCTAGGGGCGCTTCCGTATATTTCCGCGTCAAATATGCAAATGAGCTAGATACGCCGATTCACGAACGTACGTGCGCCCGGGGTATCAAGATACATCGTTTACGTAAGGCGTCGGACCAGCGTAAAGTTACCCCTCATAAAGCAGAGGTAAGTCATGTTAGGTATGGACGTCGGAAACGTACGAACAGCTTTGTATTTTATGTCGTTTGCGTAAGTCGTCTGTGAATGGGGCTGGGCGCAGGTTACGTTCACGTCGACTAAGCATTAAGCGGGCGTAATTTACTTTGAAAATTCGACATGATACTGAGCATGCGCCGTTCGTAAAGCGCGTCATTTACTTGGGGTCACCAATCATTTACATACAACACGCCCCCTACCAGCCTAGTTTGAATTAGGCGGGCTTACGCCGGCCCATTTACACTACGCCGCCGTAACTTAGAGCGCAAGTCCTTTCTGAATATGGGACCTGCCGCTCTAAGTTACGGCGGCGCAGTGTATCTGAGATATGCTACGCCCGCCTAAAGATAGGCGCTTCTTTGAGAATCTGGGCCCTTGTGTGTACACAATTCAACGCACAAAAATTCTACGCATGCTCGAAATCTATTTTTGAACTTCATTTTTCTCGGCTCGTTGTAGTGTTGTACGTCACCGCGTTCTTGACGTTCAAAATTTGTGTGACCGTGTGTATGCAACACAAGTTTGAGCGAACATCCGTCGGAAAAAAATCCATGGTTTTGTTGTCGGAAAATCCGTTTAGTGTGTATTACTCCCCAGATTTTCTTTGTAACCTCCAAGCTTTATAAATTGACTTATTTTGGACCCACAAGCTTTAGCAAACTTTGCTTTATTCAGTCTCTTATGATTCATCCCTCCACTGAATATCTCATTACATTCAGTTCAAAAACTTTTATTCAGAGCGGCAACTGTAAAACAAGCTCACGGCCGATGTCAGGCGAAGTGGCATCCATTAGCGTATGATAGAAGAAGCTATCTTATTGGATCTGACAAGTGATCCTCGTCCTCGATTTTCAGCACACAAATACATATACATGTGTACATTTATTTCAGCCGCTCTGACAGCACAGAATGGCCAAGTCTCCGTTGTAATGAAGTATCAGATGTGACGGTGTGGCAGGCAAAGTGCTTCAAGGTTTCACCAGCTGCCTTCATATGATAAATGGGGACCGTGTGAGCGCACATATGTTGTCTGAGTAAGAAAATACTTGTCTCCATATCCGTCAAAACCGGCTCACAACGCCTGAAATTTTAATATGGGATGAAAATCGGGATTGGAAACAGTAAGTGGATATAAGATGACAAATGTTTTGTTTTCTATCACATTTCCTGTTTGAAGTCTAGAAGATGAATCGTCTGTAAACCTCTGGAGAGGATGGGGAAGATGAAACGTAGATTTAAACATTTTTAATTAGATATTGTACACAAAGCAACGAAAGGGATTATGTTCTGGATGAATTGTTTTCTACGGTTACCCTGCAGCAGATATTCACAGAGTATTGCCTGGAATAGCAGCATTGTTTCAAGGACATGTAGAGAACAACATATGTCCAGCAAGGCCACCATCCGCCATGGGAAAACAGGTGTGTAGGCGCTACGACCTTCCCACATTACAACTCCAACTGGGGCTCAGACCTCGAGGGTGCCGACACCTCCAATGTACGCGCTACGACCTTCCCACATAACTACTCTGCCCGGGGGTCAGACCTCAAGGGTGCTGACACCTCCAATGTACACGCTACGACCTTCCCACATAACTACTCCGCCCGGGGGTCAGACCTCGAGGGTGCCGACACCTCCAATGTACGCGCTACAACCTTCACACATATTTACTCCGACCGGGGGTCAGACCTCGAGGGTGCCGACACCTCCAATGTATGCGCTACGACCTTCCCACATAACTACTCCGCCCAGGGGTCAGACCTCGAGGGTGCCGACACCTCCAATGTATGCGCTACGACCTTCCCACATAACTACTCCGCCTGGGGCTCAGACCTCGAGGGTGCTGACACCTCCAATGTACACGCTATGACCTTCCCACATTACTACTCCGCCCAGGGCTCAGACCTCGAGGGTGCCGACACCTCCAATGTACACGCTACGACCTTCCCACATATCTATTCCGACCGGGGCTCAGACCTTGAGGGTGCTGACACCTCCAATGTACGCGCTACGACCTTCCCACATTACTACTCCGACCGGGGCTCAGACCTTGAGGGTGCCGACACCTGCAATGTACGCGCTACGACCTTCCCACATAACTACTCCTACCGGGGCTCAGACCTCAAGGGTGCCGACACCTCCAATGTACACGCTATGACCTTCCCACATAACTACTCCGCCCAGGGCTCAGACCTCGAGGGTGCCGACACCTCCAATGTACACGCTACAACCTTCCCACATAACTACTCCGCCCAGGGGTCAGACCTCGAGGGTGCCAACACCTCCAATGTACGCGCTACGACCTTCACACATATCTACTCTGCCCAGGGGTCAGACCTCGAGGGTGCCGACACCTCCAATGTATGCGCTACGACCTTCCCACATAACTACTCCGCCTGGGGCTCAGACCTCGAGGGTGCCGACACCTCCAATGTACGCGCTATGACCTTCCCACATAACTACTCCGCCCAGGGGTCAGACCTCGAGGGTGCCGACACCTCCAATGTACGCGCTATGACCTTCCCACATATCTACTCCGACCGGGACTCAGACCTCGAGGGTGCCGACACCTCCAATGTACGCGCTATGACCTTCCCACATAACTACTCCACTATTATATTCCTACTTTTCTATTCTTTTCTATTGTTTATTCTATTCTACTATTTAGCATTCAATTTTTTTCTATTCTATTATTTTCTATTCTATTGAAATTAAAATGTATTCTGTTTGAAATTAGATTTTTGGAAGATGGTTATATTCTCTCTATTCTATTGTTTTTTTTCTATTTTATTCCATTCTTTTTGTTTCTTTTGTATTCTAGACAATTATATTCTTTTTTATTATTTTCTAATCTACTCTTCTCTATTCAATTATGAATTTATTCTATTTGAATTTTGAGAAACAGTTATATTCTTTAAATTCTTTTCGGTTCTATTTTTTAAAGTCTTTGCTATTCTTTTATTTTATTTTCTATTCTTTTCTATCCTATTCTAATTTGATAAACTTACAAAGTGAGTGCAGTGCTAAACGTGTTGAAAACCATGTAAATGTAAACAGTGATACTGACATTGAAATTTGAATCATAAGAATAAAAGTAAAAATATAAAAAATAAAAAATGTGATGAGGTGAAAAAGAAAAACAAAGGCAGAATCCGAATCAACAATGCAAATCAGTGAAGGTCTGTGATGATTCAAGCTCCAATTAAAGATGAATTGCACATAAAAGTAGTTGTGACACCAGTCTTCCCAAAGCAAAATGTGTGTTCAGGTCAACACCCTAAGTGTAAAGTAACTGCTTCAAAACCATGCTGATGGGATATGACAGTGTATAGAGAGGCCACATCCGCCGTTGCTAGAATGTAGCCAGATGTGGCCTCTCTATACACTGTCATATCCCATCAGCATGGTTTTGAAGCACTGGAGTTCTATCTCCAACAGGATTCATCTCTATCTTTTTTGCAGAGAGATTTTATCATGGAACTTTTACGGTTTGCAACAATCCATAATTAATTTTGGTTTGGTGGTGACTTCTTTCTGCAAACTTGTGGTGTAGCAACAATTTATGGCTCGGTGGGAACAAGAAGTTATTGACACCACCAGAGAACTACGCCTTTGGAAAAGATATATCGATGATGTGCTCCTTCTATGTGAGGGGGATCTACCCTCCCTAGAAGCATTCCTTCTAAAATTGAATCAGAATGATCAAGGCATCTCCTTGCAATATGAAGCTAGCCATACTCATATTTATTTTTTAGATTTGAATATTACTGTTGAAGATGGTCGGCTTACTACCAGTACCTATTTCATGGAGACTGACCGCAACGCTTTTATCCCCCTTACCAGTTGTCATCACAGATCATGGTTAGCTGCTGTCCCTAAAGGACGATTTCAGCGCATTAGGCAGAATTCTGACTTTTTAAAGCAGGCATTAGTCTTGAAACAAAGGTTTTTAAAAAAGGGTTACCTAGAACATGATATTGATGAAACCATTACTAATGTTGCAGCTATGGATAGGAATAATGGGCCAGATTCTCAGAAAAGTTACGATGGTGTATCTCAGGAAACACCGTCGTATCTCTGTTTCTGAGCCCGGGTATCTATGCGAGTGATTCCTAGAATCATTTTCGTATACGTATCGGCCTAAACTAAGGGAAAAAAATGTAAAAAAAAAAAATGGATATTTATTATAGCAAAAAGTAGAAAATATTGTGGGTTTTTTTTCAAAATTGTCCCTCTTCTTTTGTTTAGAACGCAAAAAATAAAAACCGCAGAGGTGATCAAATACCACCAAAAGAAAGCTCTATTTGTGGGGAAAAAATTATAAAAATTTCATTTGGGTACAGTATTGCATGACCGCGCAATTGTCATTCAAAGTGTGACAGCGCGGAAAGCTGAAAAATGGCTTGGGCAGGAAGGGGGTGAAGGTGCCCTGTAGGCAAGTGGTTAAACAGTGTGGCCCGGATTCAGATAGCAGTTACGACGACGTATCTCCGGATACGCCGTCGTAACTCTGAGTGTGCGGGGTCGTATCTATGCGCCTGATTCATAGAATCAGTTACGCATAGATTTCCCTAAGATCCGACCGGTGTAAATGTCTTAGGCCCCGTACACACGACCAGTTTCCTCGGCAGAATTCAGCTTCCGACCGAGTTTCTGGCTGAATTCTGCCGAGGAAACTGGCCGTGTGTACACTTTCGGCCGAGGAAGCCGACGAGGACCTCGGCGAGGAAATAGAGAACATGTTCTCTATTTCCTCGTTGTTCTATGGGAGCTCTCCTCCCGCCGAGGTCCTCGGCGGCTTCAGGGCTGAACTGGCCGAGGAACTCGACGTGTTTGGCACGTCGAGTTCCTCGGCCGTGTGTACGAGGCCTAACACCGTCTTATCTTAGGCTGCATATTTACGCTGGCCGCTAGGTGGCACTTCCGTAGATTTACGCAAGGAATATGCAAATTAGGTAGATACGCCGATTCAGAAACGTACGTCCGCCCGGCAAATTTTTTTACGTCGTTTGCGTTAGGCTTTTTCCGGCGTAAAGTTACCCCTGCTATATGAGGCGTATCCTATGTTAAGTATGGATGTCGGGCTAGCGTCGAATTTTCCGTCGATTACGTTGTTTGCGTAAGTCGTTCACGAATAGGGCTGTACGTAAGTTACGTAAACGTCTAAAGCATTGACGATTTGCGGCGTCATTTCGAGCATGCGCACTGGGATTCTTTCACGGACGGCGCATGCGCCGTTCGTAAAAAACGTCAAATACGTGGGATCATAAGTAATTTAAATAAAACACGCCCACATCATCCACATTTGAATTAGGGGGGCTTACGCCGGACCACATACGTTACGCCGCCGTAACTTAGGGCGCAAGTTCTTTCTGAATACGGAACTTGCGCCCTAATTTACGGCGGCGTAACGTATTTGAGATACGTTACGCCCGCCGATAGATACACCATTGTATCTGAATCCGGGCCTGTGTGTTTTAGTATCCCTTAAAGCCTTGTTTTTTCCCCAAATAAAACTGCTTAAAAGGTGTCACCTGGAGTTAAGCTACAGAACAAACATTATTGTTACCTTCTTACTGGAAGTAAAAAATAATGGATTCCCTGGCAGGATCAACAGGTAATGAAATTATACTATGGGGGGGGGGGGGGGGGCCTCGTTTTTTATACTATTAGTAGTACATTGAACTCAGGCGATGGCAATTAAAGTGCTCCATATTGGAAGGTTTGAATTCGGAAATCTTTGTGGACCCGCATCAAGTTTTATCATTTTTTGATTCACTGTAAAACAAAGAACTATCACCCTTCTGAGTGAAGGAGGAACTGTTTCCCTCTGTAAAGGTGTAATATTTATTGGTACTTAATTAACAAAGTGACAGCTTGCTAAAAGTTTGTTGAATTTCACACCGGGGTGCCCATTGAGTGTTGGAGGCGTTCTGTACACTTATGACATTTGGAAGCCGTATTTACTCTAAGCATCACATACCACAACAGGCTGACACACTCCCAGCAGTAACTCTGTTTGCACATCAGATTGGTGTTCATGCATCTATTACCCCCCTGCATGAGTCAATGTATTTCTGCCTTATTCTGATTGTCCTGCTAGGAAAGAGAACATTTACAAGGAAAAAAGTGTGTTTCAATTTCTGAGAAAACTACAGTTTGCAGTCCTTTCGTTTTACAGTGGAACCTTGGTTTACTAGTAACGAGCGTTTTGAATAACGAGCAACTTTTTTTTTTTATTATTCTGACTCGGTTTGCGTATGTTGTCTCGCAAAATGGCGGAATTTAAGCTAATGGGGTGTGCAGTACCGCATTGGGCCAGAGGTACGGGGGCACCAGTGAGTGTTTCTGAGCCGTTCCCAAGCCGTTCAGATATACCCGGAATCACTCAGAAATACTCAGTTCACGAGTGTTTCCGAACCTTTCTGAGATCAGCCGAGCTGTCCCCGCCCACCCACCTCTGGCCACATGTGGTATTGCATTCCATAGAAGTGATTACAGAACCAAATTATCTTTGTTTCCATTGACTTCTATGGGGAAACTCGCTTTGATATGCGAGTGCTTTGGATCACAAGCATTCTCCTGGAATGGATTATGCTTATAATCCAAGGTTCCACTGTATTTCCAAACAGAGCGGCCTGGGATCCCCTTATCCTGGATGAAGTACATTGAACCCCTTACTCATTCACATGGGGTGGGCCAGTATGTGGGTGCCCTCTTATTATTGGGTCTGATCCCATAATCTACATTCGTGGCTAATAAGCTTAAAAAAATGGTGGGCTCGGGGCGCAGAGCACTGGAAGAGGGAGGAGACGCCCGTAGGAGCACTGCCAGGCCGCAACCTAGGCAGAGTAAGTGCAGAGCTGAATGGCAGACCAACCACAAGACCCCCGGAGGGGATGCTTTTGACTCGTCCAGGCGGGACATCTGGAGGGGCATGGTGGTGATATCTTGCCACAAGGTGATCGGGGGGGGGGGGTGATTATTTGCTGCCCCCTCAAAAAATAAATTATACCAGCCGCCACTGGTTGCAACCTTTTTCTCATCATCAAGTGGCCTATGTTCTTATCAACAAGGTACTCCCTCAACAAGGTGTGCCCTGGTAAGGTTCAGGAGGAGGGGCATATGCACACCCCCCACTTTTTTTGAAGGAACCCAATATTTTAGTTATATTGCTTTTTGCATTTGGATAAAATCCGTGCTCATCCTTTGTAGGGATGAGCTCAGTGTTCGGTCATAGGGTGTTCGGAAAGTAGAGAATATAGGGCATTTGGGAAGGACAAATGTAACAGCTTCCATCTGTCAAAGGTTGCCAAGGAAGCAGTGGGTGCTTGCACCCGTCACATCCCTACCAACCACCGACATCACCCAACCCATTCACTTACATTGCCGGGAATCACTGGCCACGTAAGAAAATAGGCATGGATCTGAGGTTTTACATCATTGCCTAAATAATGGCATATGACCATATTTGCCCAGTGCCAAATATGGCAATGGCCATAGAGATGTGCCCCATTCACAGGCAAGATTACCTCAACCCCCCCATGGCATGTTTTTTAAAGAAATTGGGCATTTTTTTTCATGCCGCGTACACACGATAATTTTTCGGCATGAAAAAAACGAAGTTTTTCGGCATGTAGAAAAAACTTTGTTTTTTTCAACTTCATCATTAAAACGACGTAGCCCACACACCATCGTTTTAAAAAAATGCTCTAGCAAAGCGCGGTGACATACAACACGTACGATGGCACTATAGAGGGGAAGTTCCATGCGGATGACTCCACCTTTGGGGCTGCTTTAGCTGATTTCCTGTTAGTAAAAGACGATTCGCGCTTTTCTGTCTGTTACAGCGTGATGAATGTGCTTACTCGATTATGAACGGTAGTTTTACCAGAACGAGCACTCCCGTCTCATAACTTGCTTCTGAGCATGCACAGGTTTTTAACGTCGTTTTAGCCCACACACGATATTTTTTTACAACCCGAAAAATGACATTGTTTAAAAAGTCGTTAAAAATTGCAGCATGTTTGAAAAAAAAAAATTCATTTTTTAAAACGTCTTTTTTTTCATGCCGAAAAATTATCGTGTGTACGCGGCATGGGAATTAAAAAGTCACTGTCAAATGTTTGACATTTTTAGTTGAGACACTAGGTTCTTTCATTCTATTAACAGGTTAGGACCCACTAATTCGGGGTACTTTGTCGCAGTAAGTGGGCTTAGCACTATATGACCATATAGTGTGACCAAACCCCCGTATTTTTGAATATGTTCAGGTGTTTTTAACTAGCCTTGCAGGATTAATGTCATTTTTGCATGTGTGCGCTATAATCTGTTTTGTATTGTCTTTGGTCTTATAGCAGCACCAGCTTAAATGTATAGCATTTTTAGTGTGTGCCCCCCAAGTAAGTTTTTGAATCCCAGGAGGCAGCTGCCCATTTACAAAGCCTGGTGCGAGTCGCACATGCACAGTAGGAAATGGGCAGTGAAGACATAAGCGAATTGCCAGCGGTCGCCGTCGGGGGACCGTCATCGCGGGCGACTAGGACAGGTAAGTGTCCAGGTGTCCTTATTAAAAGTCAGCAGCTACACTCATGGGCGTCCGCTGAAACTTTTTCAGGGGGGGGGGGGCGCTTCAGCAGCGGCAATACATAGTCACATTTAACCCTGTCTTCGACCACTAGCTGGGGTTTAAACACCCCCCCCCCCCAGCAGCCGAATAGGATGGATGGTGTCAGTAGGGCAGTGGGCGGTGTTAGAAGAGCAGTGGGCGGTGTCAGTTGTTTTTTATTTTGTTTTTTTACAAATTTATTTATTTTTACATTTTTTACCAGTCTTGTTGGGGGGCTTTAGTGAAATATCAGGGGACTAAACAGACCCCACTTTTGAAAAATAGAAAGGGACTGAGTGTGATTTCTCCAGTTCCTTTCTCTGAGGCATAATAAACATAGAAAATTGGAACAAATATACTCTCTGTGTACCGAACTTTTCCTGATTCCCTCAATCTCTGTGACTGGTCCCCTGCTTCTTCTGTGAAAGTTGTGACAGGCTGTGGTAGCACTCCATCATCCTCATTGTACCATACAGGGTTAATGTTCCTGTATGGTATGCAATGATGCTGAGGCTTTGGGTTGAGGAGGAGAGCAGTGCGGCTGGCTGGAACATGGAAACATAGAAGTAAAAGTGGTAATTTCCCCCCAGCAGTGCAAGGGTGGACTTTTCCCTTTCCTGGAGGTGGGCTGTATTCTGTATGTCTCTTTATACTTATGACAATGTCAGGAATATACTGGGACTTTTCAGGTTCTACATAGAAAGTATTCCACATTATTAAAAATAATAATTTTTGTTAAGATATGGTGTGTGTGTGGAATGCATCCATGTGGAGCCTGAAAAGTGCAGCCCACTCTGACTTCCAGGGGGGGGGGGGCAATTGACCCCCCTTGCCCTATGGAGTGGACGCCCATGGCTACACTGTTAGTAGCTGCTGACTTTTAAAAAAAAAATCACGGGTGGAATCCCATTTTAAAAGGAAAAATGAAAAATAATTTGTAAAAAAATTCAAAAAGACAACACAGTTATTTAACATCAGTTCCACCTACTGACTTTATACTGTAATTTAGAGAGGTCACATATATGTACATAAGCACACGAATGTAGTAAATCTTTCAGCACATATACTGTATAATAGTATATTCATAATTCGGTATCTCTCTGTATTGAATGCCTAATATTTCTGACATAATTCTCCAATCCTGGTTTGGTTCAGCCAGTGTTCTAGGCAGTACGTCTGACGCACGGCGCACAATCCACATGGGTTTCATTTATCGCATGGCAAACCAATCAGATGGTTAATCGACAAATATGACCTTGATTAATAGAACGCTCAGTGCAGATGATAACAAACACTGGGGACGAGATCTACGGCAGGATAACTGATTTATAATTAGGCTGGAATTGGATTCTGTTTGCCTCATTAGTTTTGCATTGAACAGCAAATTCAAAACATCTTGCATACCCCGGTGCATTCCTTCATGTTTAGTGTTTGGCGAGATCTGGGCCGTTTCATGTTTGCTATGTTTCACCATGTAATACAGTAGGTATTACTCCAGGGTCATTTATGAATGCCTCAAGCAGTGCAGTGGCTAAGTGCTTTGCACTTTTGCCCTGAAGCGCTGGAATTCTGGTCTTAAATGCCATCAGTGTAGAATTGTATGCGCTTTCTCGTTTGCCTGATTTTTTTTTTTGTGCTGCAGTTTTCTTCCACAAACCAAAACATATTTAAACATTAACCACTTAAAGACCACAAGGATTTACCCACTTCCTGACCAGGCAATTTTTTGCGATATGGCACTGCGTTACTTTAACTGACAATTGTGCGGTCGTGCGACGCTGTACCCAAACCAAATTTATGTTCTCCCCCCCCCCCCCCCCCCCCCCCACAAATAGAGCTTTCTTTTAGTGCTTTTTGATCACCTCTGACATTTTATTAAGTGGTCTTGCATAGCAAGAGCACTTATTGTTATCTCACATATATATTATTAAGTGGTCTTGCATAGCAAGAGCACTTATTGTTATCTCACATATATATTATTAAGTGGTCTTGCATAGCAAGAGCACTTATTGTTATCTCACATATATATTATTATTCTTATTATAGCCAAATTTGCCACCCTAACTCTTCCCACAGTTTTTACACTACATAAACGAGTAATATATCGAATCGTGCGGATTGTTCCCGATCGGTGGGCTATTACTGTGTGGAACGTTTCGCCGAATCGTTCGCGAAATATCGTCATTTTTGCGGCAAAATTTTCCCATAGGAATGAATGGGGAGAGCTAGAGTGTGGGATTTCTAAAAATGAAAAATCATTACATGATTTGCAAACTGCGACCATTCCCTCATTTTCAAGCCGACCTACACAAATCTTATATCAAAACGTTCAGCTATCCCTGCTGCCACCAGATGTGTTCACGGATACGTGATTGATCAAACCGTTTTCACAATATGATAATTTGTTTGCAACCTACGCCATCCATTATTTCAATGGAAGTCAATGGAGGTCAAGGTTTAGAAAACTAAAATCTGCTTTGGAATTTGTAAACTGCGACTGTGCCTTCAATTTTATTATTTCAGAGACATACCATACATCAAAATGTAGGTCTGGGTCTTGTGATTCGTAAAATATAAAGATATTCGCTGTGCGATTTATAGTTTTTAAAATACAACAATTTGAAGGACAAATATTAAAAAATAAATCCAGGATCTGAGAATCTGCCTAGAGTGTGTTTGCATATGTTTACATTTGGTTTCCTAGGAGACGCTGAGGTAATTAAAAGTCCTCACAGCTGTAAGGGGATTATATAGCTCCTCCCACACAGTTGTGAGGTGTTTTCTGTGAGGTGAGTTCTGTGAGGTAAATACTTTCATACACACAGTTGTGAGGTAGTTGTGAGGTGTTTTCTGTGAGGTAAATACCTTCATACACACAGCTGTGAGGTAGCTGTGAGGCGTTTTCTGTGAGGTAAATACCTTCATACACACAGTTGTGAGGTAGTTGTGAGGCGTTTTCTGTGAGGTAAATACCTTCATACACACAGTTGTGAGGTAGTTGTGAGGTGTTTTCTGTGAGGTAAATACCTTCATACACACAGTTGTGAGGTAGTTGTGAGGTGTTTTCTGTGAGGTAAATACCTTCATTTGAAGGACAAGTATTCAAAAAACATTCCTCAATTTCTGCTGTGTTTACAGAGAGCCTGCAAACCAAACAATTGGTTTCCTAGGAAACGCTGAGGAGTTTAATAACACCTCACAAACAGTTGTGAGGTGAGTTGGCTCCTCCCACACAAGGCTGAGGGAACTTTCCTCTGCTAGCAAGGGTCTCAAACTGGTGGCCCTCCAGCTGTTGTAAAACTACAAGTCCCATCATGCCTCTGCCTGTGGGAGTCATGCTGGTAACTGTCATTCTTGCAATGCCTCATTGGACTTGTAGTTTTGCAACAGCTGGAGGGCCGCCAGTTTGAGACGCCTGGAGAGGCTGCTTGCATATGTTTACATTGGTTTCCTAGGAGACGCTGAGGTAAAATCCTTCATACACACATCTGTGAGGGCTTTCTATAGCTCCTCCCACACACTGTGAGGTGATATGGCTCAGTTTTTTTTGGCTCTGCGTAACTTCTGCATGCTCTGCATATAGCAACCATGCATAGCAACCAGTCCATAGCAACCGTCCATAGCAACCAGTCCATAGCAACCAGTCCCTAGCAACCAGTCCCTAGCAACCAGTCCATAGCAACCAGTCCCTAGCAACCAGTCCCTAGCAACCAGTCCCTAGCAACCGTCCATAGCAACCAGTCCCTAGCAACCAGTCCCTAGCAACCAGTCCATAGCAACCACTCCATAGCAACCACTCCATAGCAACCACTCCATAGCAACCACTCCATAGCAACCAGTCCCTAGCAACCAGTTCATAGCAACCAGTCCATAGCAACCAGTCCCTAGCAACCAGTCCCTAGCAACCAGTCCATAGCAACCGTCCATAGCAACCAGTCCATAGCAACCAGTCCATAGCAACCAGTCCCTAGCAACCACTCCCTAGCAACCGCAACCAGTCCCTAGCAACCAGTCCCTAGCAACCAATCCCTAGCAACCAGTCCCTAGCAACCGTCCATAGCAACCAGTCCATAGCAACCAGTCCCTAGCAACCACTCCCTAGCAACCACTCCATAGCAACCACTCCATAGCAACCAGTCCCTAGCAACCAATCCATAGCAACCAGTCCATAGCAACCAGTCCATAGCAACCAGTCCATAGCAACCGTCCATAGCAACCAGTCCATAGCAACCGTCCATAGCAACCAGTCCATAGCAACCAGTCCCTAGCAACCACTCCCTAGCAACCACTCCCTAGCAACCGTCCATAGCAACCAGTCCATAGAAACCAGTCCCTAGCAACCAGTCCATAGCAACCGTCCATAGCAACCAGTCCATAGCAACCAGTCCCTAGCAACCAGTCCCTAGCAACCAGTCCATAGCAACCCTCCATAGCAACCACTCCATAGCAAACGTCTATAGCAACCACTCCATAGCAACCAGTCCATAGCAACTGTCCATAGCAACTGTCCATAGCAACCATTCCATAGCAACCCTCCATAGCAACTCTCCATAGCAACCACTCCATAGCAACCAGTCCATAGCAACCAGTCCATAGCAACCGTCCATAGCAACCCATCCATAGCCATCAGTCCATAGCAACCCTCCATAGCAACCAGTCCATAGCAACCCTCCATAGCAACCAGTCCATAGCAACCCTCCATAGCAACCCTCCATAGCAACCACTCCATAGCAACCCTCCATAGCAACCACTCCATAGCAACCCTCCATAGCAACCCTCCATAGCAACCACTCCATAGCAACCGTCTATAGCAACCAGTCTATAGCAACCAGTCCATAGCATCCGTCCATAGCAACCAGTCCATAGGAACCAATCCAGAGCAACCGTCCATACCAACCACTCCATAGCAACCAGTCCATAGCAACCAGTCCATAGCAACCGTCCATAGCCATCAGTCTATAGCAACCAGTCCATAGCAACTAGTCCATAGCAACCCTCCATAGCAGCCAGTTTTTGATGGGGCAAATAGGATGGTGCAGTTTTGATGGTGCAGTTTTGATGGGCTAGTTTTTGATGGAGCAGTTTTTGATGGGGCAATGGACCGAATTGGATCGACACACGGTTGGATCTCATTTACATCTCCAGGGGCACCGTCTCCAGTCAGGAGTATTGGTGGAGGCAAGACCACGCCGCACAATTTCCCCAGAAATTGTATCTTTTCTAGTTATTAGTGGGAATGCTTTAATAAGCATTCCCAGTATTGATATTCGTTTTTTATTATTCTTCTTCTTAATTTTATTCCGTACGTTTTTTGGCTCTGCGTAACTTCTGCATACTTTCAGCTATTGAGACCATTTAACTTTTAAAATGTTCGTCTCATTCAGCTAACGATGGGACTTCTTCAAGTTTTTTTGTACTATTTATACTTTTTAAAATATTAAGCTTTTAGACACTTTTTTTTAACATTGAAGTCAATGAGAACATCCTTTTTCCTGCTTCAAAACACACGTTCTGCCAAAAGTTTCAGCTCCTTCATACTTTCACTTACAGACACCAAACAAACTTTAAAGCGGTCACAAAATATTCAGCTATCCAAACATGACTTTTCAGATTGATATCTTTTACGGTTTTTGTGAAAACGCAATTTACGTTTAGCGATTTTTTCAGAAAATGGAATCGGTTATAATGTAACCCTATGGAAGGGATTTAGAGTGTGTCATGTGACCTTTAGAGTGGAGATCTTTGAAAACAAAAATTATCTTTAAAAAAAGGGCGAACAAATTGCTCTCACGCCCACAAGATCTACTTGTCATACACAATTTATATATCAAAACGTAGGTATGCTTGTCTGGTTTCAGGCAATGTGATCAGTTTTGTGATACGTATTTTAGTTTTAGTTCCAGGAGCTTCTAAAGGACAAGAGCGACAAAACCACTCTCATTGACCGTCCATGTTAAAAAAATTTAAAATTTTCCTGCAAAACACACAAAGACGCTCTTTTCTAAATCGCTGGCATGGCCACAATTTTAAGTTTATCAACATAAATTTCATATCGATGCGTTCACAAGGGCCGTGTCTTTCAAACGGTGAAGTCGCTGTATCGATCGCATGTACGGTTGTGGATTTATTACGTTTTGTTTGGAGGCGTAATTAATGTATTGGTCTGTGAATTAAAAGGCGTTTGTAATGGAATTTCTTTCCATAAATAGCTTTCTACCTCAGTGCAATATTCCTCCTCACTGACCTGGGGGGAGGGGAAACCTCTTGAGGGGGGAGGGGCGACCAGGAAGTCAGCATACTCTCTACTTTGCAGATAGAGAAAGGAGCTGTGTGTCCTAAAGATAGTGTAGTGGTTATGGTGAATGGCTTTGGTGCGGGCTCAGCAATTCAGCATTCCCACTCGCATTTTCCTCAGGGAATGCATTTTCTAGTTATTATTATTATTCTTATAGCCAAATTTGCCCCCCTAACTCCTCCCACAGTTTTTACACTACATAGACGAGTAATATATCGAATCGTGCGGATTGTTCCCGATCGGTGGGCTATTACTGTGTGGAAAATTTTGCCGAATCGTTCGCGAAATATTGTAATTTTTGCGGCAAAATTTTCCCATAGGAATGAATGGGGAGCGGTAGAGTGTGGGATTTCTAAAAATGAAAAATCATTACATGATTTGCAAACTGCGACCATTCCCTCATTTTCAAGCCGACCTACACAAATCTTATATCAAAACGTTCAACTATCCCTGCTGCCACCAGATGTGTTCACGGCTAAGTGATTGATCAAACCGTTTTCACAATATGATAATTTGTTTGCAACCTACGCCATCCATTATTTCAATGGAAGTCAATGGAGGTCAAGGTTTAGAAAACTAAAATCATCTTTGGAATTTGTAAACTGCGACTGTGCCTTTAATTGTATTATTTCAGAGACATACTATACATCAAAATGTAGGTCTGGGTCTTGTGATTCGTAAAATATAAAGATATTCGCTGTGCGATTTATAGTTTTTAAAATACAACAATTTGAAGGACAAATATTAAAAAATAAATCCAGGATCTGAGAATCTGCCTAGAGTGTGTTTGCATATGTTTACATTTGGTTTCCTAGGAGACGCTGAGGTAATTAAAAGTCCTCACAGCTGTAAGGGGATTATATAGCTCCTCCCACACAGTTGTGAGGTGTTTTCTGTGAGGTGAGTTCTGTGAGGTAAATACTTTCATACACACAGTTGTGAGGTAGTTGTGAGGTGTTTTCTGTGAGGTAAATACCTTCATACACACAGTTGTGAGGTAGTTGTGAGGCGTTTTCTGTGAGGTAAATACCTTCATACACACAGCTGTGAGGTAGCTGTGAGGCGTTTTCTGTGAGGTAAATACCTTCATACACACAGTTGTGAGGTAGCTGTGAGGCGTTTTCTGTGAGGTAAATACCTTCATACACACAGTTGCGAGGTAGTTGTGAGGCGTTTTCTGTGAGGTAAATACCTTCATACACACAGTTGTGAGGTAGTTGTGAGTTGTTTTCTGTGAGGTGTTGTTTTGTGAGGTGAGTTCTGTGAGGTAAATACCTTCATACACACAGTTGTGAGGTAGTTGTGAGGTGTTTTCTGTGAGGTAAATACCTTCATACACACAGTTGTGAGGTAGTTGTGAGGTGTTTTCTGTGAGGTAAATACCTTCATACACACAGTTGTGAGGTAGTTGTGAGGTGTTTTCTGTGAGGTAAATACCTTAATTTGAAGGACAAGTATTCAAAAAACATTCCTCAATTTCTGCTGTGTTTACAGAGAGCCTGCAAACCAAACAATTGGTTTCCTAGGAAACGCTGAGGAGTTTAATAACACCTCACAAACAGTTGTGAGGTGAGTTGGCTCCTCCCACACAAGGCTGAGGGAACTTTCCTCTGCTAGCAAGGGTCTCAAACTGGTGGCCCTCCAGCTGTTGTAAAACTACAAGTCCCATCATGCCTCTGCCTGTGGGAGTCATTCTGGTAACTGTCATTCTTGCAATGCCTCATTGGACTTGTAGTTTTGCAACAGCTGGAGGGCCGCCAGTTTGAGACGCCTGGTTAGAGGCTGCTTGCATATGTTTACATTGGTTTCCTAGGAGACGCTGAGGTAAAATCCTTCATACACACATCTGTGAGGGCTTTCTATAGCTCCTCCCACACACTGTGAGGTGATATGGCTCAGTTTTTTTTGGCTCTGCGTAACTTCTGCATGCTCTGCATATAGCAACCATGCATAGCAACCAGTCCATAGCAACCAGTCCATAGCAACCAGTCCATAGCAACCAGTCCCTAGCAACCAGTCCCTAGCAACCGTCCATAGCAACCAGTCCCTAGCAACCAGTCCCTAGCAACCAGTCCCTAGCAACCACTCCATAGCAACCACTCCATAGCAACCAGTTCCTAGCAACCAGTCCCTAGCAACCAGTCCATAGCAACCAGTCCATAGCAACCAGTCCATAGCAACCAGTCCCTAGCAACCACTCCATAGCAACCACTCCATAGCAACCACTCCATAGCAACCAGTCCCTAGCAACCAGTCCATAGCAACCGTCCATAGCAACCAGTCCATAGCAACCAGTCCATAGCAACCAGTCCCTAGCAACCACTCCCTAGCAACCGCAACCACTCCATAGCAACCAGTCCCTAGCAACCAATCCCTAGCAACCAGTCCCTAGCAACCGTCCCTAGCAACCAGTCCATAGCAACCAGTCCATAGCAACCAGTCCATAGCAACCAGTCCCTAGCAACCACTCCCTAGCAACCACTCCATAGCAACCACTCCATAGCAACCAGTCCCTAGCAACCAGTCCCTAGCAACCAATCCATAGCAACCAGTCCATAGCAACCAGTCCATAGCAACCGTCCATAGCAACCAGTCCATAGCAACCAATCCCTAGCAACCGTCCATAGCAACCGTCCATAGCAACCAGTCCATAGCAACCGTCCATAGCAACCAGTCCATAGCAACCAGTCCCTAGCAACCAGTCCCTAGCAACCAGTCCCTAGCAACCACTCCCTAGCAACCACTCCCTAGCAACCGTCCATAGCAACCAGTCCATAGCAACCAGTCCCTAGCAACCAGTCCATAGCAACCAGTCCATGCAACCGTCCATAGCAACCAGTCCATAGCAACCAGTCCCTAGCAACCAGTCCCTAGCAACCAGTCTATAGCAACCCTCCATAGCAACCACTCCATAGCAAACGTCTATAGCAACCAGTCCAAAGCAACCGTCCATACCAACCACTCCATAGCAACCAGTCCATAGCAACTGTCCATAGCAACTGTCCATAGCAACTGTCCATAGCAACCATTCCATAGCAACCCTCCATAGCAACCAGTCCATAGCAACCAGTCCATAGCAACCGTCCATAGCAACCCATCCATAGCCATCAGTCCATAGCAACCCTCCATAGCAACCAGTCCATAGCAACCAGTCCATAGCAACCCTCCATAGCAACCAGTCCATAGCAACCAGTCCATAGCAACCCTCCATAGCAACCCTCCATAGCAACCCTCCATAGCAACCACTCCATAGCAACCCTCCATAGCAACCACTCCATAGCAACCCTCCATAGCAACCCTCCATAGCAACCACTCCATAGCAACCGTCTATAGCAACCAGTCTATAGCAACCAGTCCATAGCAACCGTCCATAGCAACCAGTCCATAGGAACCAATCCAGAGCAACCGTCCATACCAACCACTCCATAGCAACCAGTCCATAGCAACCAGTCCATAGCAACCGTCCATAGCCATCAGTCTATAGCAACCAGTCCATAGCAACCAGTCCATAGCAACCCTCCATAGCAGCCAGTTTTTGATGGGGCAAGTAGGATGGTGCAGTTTTGATGGTGCAGTTTTGATGGGCTAGTTTTTGATGGAGCAGTTTTTGATGGGGCAATGGACCGAATTGGATCGACACACGGTTGGATCACATTTACATCTCCAGGGGCACCGTCTCCAGTCAGGAGTATTGGTGGAGGCAAGACCACGCCGCACAATTTCCCCAGAAATTGTATCTTTTCTAGTTATTATTATTATTCTTATAGCAAAATTTGCCCCCCTAACTCCTCCCACAGTTTTTACACTACATAGACGAGTAATATATCGAATCGTGCGGATTGTTCCCGATCGGTGGGCTATTACTGTGTGGAAAATTTCGCCGAATCGTTCGCGAAATATTGTAATTTTTGCGGCAAAATTTTCCCATAGGAATGAATGGGGAGCGGTAGAGTGTGGGATTTCTAAAAATGAAAAATCATTACATGATTTGCAAACTGCGACCACACCCTCATTTTCAAGCCGACCTACACAAATCTTATATCAAAACGTTCAGCTATCCCTGCTGCCTCCACACGTGTTCACGGCTAAGTGATTGATCAAACTGTTTTCACAATATGATAATTTGTTTGCAACCTACGCCATCCATTATTTCAATGGAAGTCAATGGAGGTCAAAGTTTAGAAAACTAAAATCATCTTTGGAATTTGTAAACTGCGACTGTGCCTTCAATTTTATTATTTCAGAGACATACTATACATCAAAATGTAGGTCTGGGTCTTGTGATTCGTAAAATATAAAGATATTCACTGTACGATTTATAGTTTTTAAAATACAACCATTTGAACAGGACATGTAATAAAAGACATTCCTCAATTTCTGCTGTGTTTACAGAGAGGCTGCAAACCAAACAATTGGTTTCCTAGGAGACGCTGTGGAGTTTTATAACTGCTCACAAACAGCTGTGAGGTGAGATGGCTCCTCCCACACAAGGCTGAGGGAACTTTCCTCTGCTTAGCTGCTTGTATATGTTTATATTGGTTTCCTAGGAGACGCTGAGGTAAAAACCTTCATACACACATCTGTGAGGGCTTTCTATAGCTCCTCCCACACACTGTGGTGATATGACTCAGGGAACTTTCCTCTGCTTAGAGCAAGGGTCTTCGCTGTACGATTTATAGTTATATATCAGACAGGAGGCTCATATCTTATGCATTAACTTTCTTTATTTAATGCCCATAGCAGACACTTTAAAACTTTTCTATAAACTTTTAATGTAAAAAAAATTTTCAGTCAGTAAGACTACGACTCCCAGCAGTCCTTGTAATCCGTAGCCACGCCCAGGTCGGTGACCTCTATATAACAGACTGCCCGACTAAGATCCTCCTCTTTCTTTCTGCTCATAGCAAAAGATAAGTACTCACGGCAAATTTTCTTATATATTTTATTATTATAAGTGTATTTACTTCAGTATATATATATATATATATATATATATATATATATATATTTAGATTGTACTTAATCGTCTGATTAGTGTTAATAGGTAGTCACTTCTTAGCTGTTAGTGATTTATTTATATATGTTTATAATGGTGCTGTATTACTCATAACAGGTATATATGTAATCATATTAGGTATATAGGTTACCTATTTCATTTTGTACCAAACGTTTTTCCCCTTTTTTATTTCACTGACCTGTACCTTTGCCCAGTTTTTCCCCTGGGCTGCTGTACAGTACCTGTACCGCCGAGCGCCGCTCTTTTTAAAGTATTTTTTCCCTCCTTTTCCCTCAGAGGTGCTGGTGCGTCTGTTTACCTCACAGAGTCACATATTCTCCTTCCCTCCCCGTCTTTCCCGCGCACCGCGGGGGGGGGGGGGAGAGATTCGTCTCCCCCTCCTTCTCTCCTCAGACAAGCTTGTATGCTCTCTCAGAGCTGGAGGAGGGAGGGGCGACCAATCAGAGGAGAGTCACAGGACATGTGACTCTCTCTCTGCTCAGGCAGAAGGTGTAGGCTTTCTCCTCACGCTGCAAAGTCAGTCCCTGCACTGACGGCAGTGAGGAGAGAGCCTGGTATTGTAATTTAACCCCTGCCTGCCTTAGCAAGAATTTTTTTTTTTTTCTCTTTGCCTTACTCCTGGCAGCGTGGATTAACCCCTACCTGCCTTTAAGCAACACTACCCATATTGCCTTACTGTTTGTGTCTATAGCCTAATTTTAAGAGCTATCCTTACTATATATAGCTATACAGAGCGGCAGCATGTCTGATCTCCCTGCCCCTACGGATGGAGGATAACACCAATAGGGACACAGCCCCAGCCCTGAATGCTGCCCAGATTCAGGAGCTAATTAATAAATCCATCCTGGCTGCCCTGTCCTCTGCTGCCTCCTCCAGGGTATATATACCCATGGCCCCACAGTTACCGACGCCGCAAGGCGACGAACCACCGCCCAAAAAAGGCAAAGCCTCTCAGAAGAGGAAGCACACCCTGGCGGTGATTGACTCCCCGGCAGGGGAAGGAAATAATATGCCTCAGGTAAACCCTAACACGGCTTACCAACCCCAGCATCAGACGCACTCAAATAGACCCCTGGACCCCAGGGAGTTACAATTTAAAGGGACTAAGGCCGCAAGAAGGGCCAAACCGGACTCATACATTGACTCTCCACAAGAGGATTCTGATGACCCCTTAGAGGGATCGGATGAGTCAGAGCCGGATTCATATGAGGACGATGCTGGGGAGACGGCGCTCACTACAGCTGCCAACCCCGCCACGCAGGGAGATATTCTCCTAGACTCCCTAGGAGAACCGTTCTTTGATCCAAACGCTATTAGTCACCCGCGTTCTGGAGAATGGACCCCTCTACCAGAGGTGAACCAATACATAGAATTATGGGCTAGAAAATCCCTTGACGGGGTTAGTCGCAACAAACTTAGGGCTGAATGCCCTAGACCCCTTATACCCAATAAAGTGGTGGCTACCCCTGAGATAGACCCCATTTTAACCAAATATCTAATGAAATCTGGCAAATTCCAGAGAAAAGGGGTAGAACGATCATTCCGATCCATTCAAGATCATGTTCTAGACATGATGGGGCCCCTGACCAAGATCCTCAATCTTTCGGAACAGGCGGCAGCATCCGGGCAACCGGTCGACCTACAACAGCTGAGAGGCTGGGCGCAAAGAGCAATATGCCTGGCTGGCACTGCCAATACGGCATGCTCGATTGAAAGACGCCGATCTATACTGATGCGTCTGGACCCCCAGTTAGCCCACCTGGCGGAGTCAGAACCCGGACCGTCTGCGGACGGCATGTTATTTGGAGACTCTTTATTGAAAGACGTCAATAAATTTGTGGGCCTTTTTACGAGCCTGGACAAGGCTCAAAATTCCTTGAGGAAAGCTGGGACCCCCAAGGTTTTTAACAGGGCCGGCAGAAACAGAGGCCGATCTGCCGGCCGTGCCCCTTCCTACAGGCCACAAAATAGAGCCCCAGTACAATACCAGTACCCGCAGGCTCAATCCTACGCCGCTCCAGTGGCACAACCTGCCCCCTTCTTTCCACCACGAGGCAGACCATGGCGAGGACGAGGGGGACGAGGTTACCCACGATCCCGACCTCCCACCGGTGAGTATGATGCACACACCACTCAGTCACATTCCTGTGGGGGGACGTCTCAGGTATTTTATCCACGCCTGGTCTGCGATTACGGCAGACGCGTGGATATTACACACTGTAGCGGGGTTCACTGTGGACATCGTAACATCTCCTCCACTCAATGTTATACCGCCACCCATCCGCTTCGCAAACCAGAACGTTGCTCTAATAGACAACGAACTGCGAGATTTACTGGCCAAACAGGCTATCATAGAAGTAGACCATTGCTCCCCAGGGTTCATCAGCAATATATTTTTAGTGCACAAGAAAGACGGCGGTTATCGCCCAGTGATCAACCTCAGGGAGTTGAACCAATATGTCGTATACCGACATTTCAAAATGGAAGGTATACACTTCCTCCGAGACCTCCTACACCCAGGGGACTGGCTCGTGAAAGTAGATTTGAAAGATGCCTACCTTACGGTCCCCATACACCCAGAATCACAACACCTCCTACGGTTCCTATGGAGGGGCAAGATGTGGCAATTCACTTGCCTTCCATTCGGACTATCGTCCGCCCCATGGTGTTTCACCAAACTGCTGAAACCGGTGGTGGCGGCACTGAGGAGCAGGGGGGTTCGTCTGGTCATCTACTTAGACGACATCCTCATTCTAGCCTTCTCAGAGACCCAGGCCCATCTTCACATGTCATGGACTGTGTCATTGTTACAACAACTGGGTTTCATTGTCAACCAGGACAAATCAATATTGATTCCTGCTCAGCAGATGGAATTTTTGGGTTTTACGGTGGACACCATCCAATCTACCCTCAGCCTCCCCAGCCCCAAACTTGCTCTGATCCGCAAGGAGATCCGGACTACACTGCGGAAGGGTTGCCTATCCCTCCGCACGCTAGCGCGTCTTGTGGGCCTCTTAGCAGCTTCCATCCAAGCTATTTTCCCGGCCCCATTACACTACAGAGCCCTCCAGAGGCTCAAAATCATGCACCTGAGACAAGGTCTCAGGTACACCGACGAGGTTCCCCTATGTCGGGACACGATCGAGGAGTTGAAATGGTGGCTTCGCCATGCCGTAGAATGGAACGGCAGAACCATCTTCAATCCCTACCCGGATGTGGTCATAGAATCGGACGCCAGCCGCAGGGGCTGGGGCGCCAGATGCGGCAGGGCATCCACCGGAGGGACTTGGTCAGTAGAGGAAACCAAGCTCCATATCAACGCCCTAGAACTCCTGGCAGCTCTATTCGCTCTCAGGAGTTTTATGCCTCGTACCTCTACGTGTTGTATTCTATTCCGCATGGACAACGTGGCGGCGGTCCAGTACGTCAACCGCCTGGGGGGTACCAAATCCAAGGTCTTAGCGACCATCGCGAAAGACTTCTGGCACTATTGCTTAGCCCACAATATAACCCCTGTCGCGGAATACATTCCGGGCGTGTCCAACTCAGTGGCCGACTGGAATTCTCGGTACTTGCGAGATTCCAGCGACTGGCAGTTGGATCGTTCAGTATTTCTCCATCTACAACAGATCTGGGGTCCACTATACATAGACCTGTTCGCCTCACGCCTCAATCATCAGCTGCCCCGCTTCTTCAGCTGGAGGCCGGACCCAGAGGCCTATGCGGTCGACGCGCTGCACCAACCTTGGCCGGAGGGCACCCATTACGCATTCCCTCCCTTCCAGTTGATCCCCAGACTCCTCATTCGGATTGCCACCCTGGAGGCAACTGTGGTGTTGATCACACCGTGGTGGCCGACCCAACCGTGGTTTCCCCTCCTGTTGGGGATGACCGCGGATCGTCCCAGGCTCCTGCCTCACTTTCCCCACCTTCTCACCAATCCGAACGGGGAACTACACCCCCTAATTTTAGAAGACAACCTACCACTCTTGGCGTGGCTGGTTTCGGGATCGCGGACGCTGACAACGTCCTTTCACAGTCAGCTCAGGACCTCCTCGCCCTGGCCTGGGCCCCCCGGGACTCGATCGGCATATCGATCAGCGTGGGGGCTCTGGGTGCGTTGGTGTGATCGACGGCAGGTCGATCCTGTACGAGCCCCTGTATCTTTAGTGGTGAATTATTTGGCAGATTCCTTTGAATCTGGCAAATCGTTCAGCTCCATAAATGTTTACCGGTCAGCTATTTCGGCATACCACTGCCCTGTGGATTCCCTACCGATCGGCAAACACCCGTTAGTCTGTCGACTCATGAGAGGCATAAGATTCCAACGTCCCCCACGGCCTAGATACCAAGCAACCTGGGATGTTTCCAAGGTGCTGGATATGTTCGCCAGGTGGGAGGATAATTCGGATCTTCCTTTAAGACTCCTTTCCATTAAACTGACAGTCCTCCTCTGCCTAGTGTCCATTAAAAGGGTATCCGATGTTAAGGCCTTGGATATCTCTAGACGACAATTTTCACCGCAAGGAGTCAAGTTTTCTGTAGTGCGCAGGACTAAGACCGGTATTCAATCGGTCTTCTACCCGTTTTTTCCTGCTCATCCACTCCTCTGCGTGGTTCGCTGCCTACAGGCATATGAACTACAGACCGCTAGCTTGCGTTCCCCGGGTTTGTCACAACTCCTGGTGTCTTATGTCAAGCCACACTTTCCAGTATCGTCGGCCACGCTGGCACGCTGGGTACGTATGGCCATGGACATGGCTGGTATTGATGTGTCCCTCTTCGGAGCCCACTCCGCCAGAGGGGCCATGGCCACCAAAGTAGTCACGTCAGGGGGCTCCCTCTCCGATCTTCTAGTGGCGGCAGATTGGTCTTCAGAGACTACCTTCCGTCATTTTTACTTTAGACCGCAAGAGCATGTATCCATGGCAGTTTTACCCTAATATTGTATGTGCAATGTATTCTGTCAGGATATGCATATTATGTCTGCAGGATTAGATGTTAAGCTTTAAACTTGCATAAGATATGAGCCTCCTGTCTGATATATAAATCTAGATTTTCCTAGCTTGTGACGGAAAATATAAGTTATATGAAGACAGGAGGCGAGTATCTTCCCTCCCGTCCCACCCTATTATGTATATCTCTGATTTCTTCACAGGTTACTGAATATCGTACCTGGGTAATACTCCGGATTGGGATACTTGAAAGTTCTACTGTCTTCTTACCCCTGTTGGGACGGAACGCCTATTGAACCCTCGTTGGGTTAAAATTTCTCCGAGACCCCCGTTGGGACTCGACGAACGACTCTGATCCAAGTTATGGATTCCTCGGACCCCGGCCGGACGGATACAGTTCAAGACGACGACATCCGACGGGCAAGATCTTCGCAGCAAGAAAGAGGAGGATCTTAGTCGGGCAGTCTGTTATATAGAGGTCACCGACCTGGGCGTGGCTACGGATTACAAGGACTGCTGGGAGTCGTAGTCTTACTGACTGAAAAAATTTTTTACATTAAAAGTTTATAGAAAAGTTTTAAAGTGTCTGCTATGGGCATTAAATAAAGAAAGTTAATGCATAAGATACTCGCCTCCTGTCTTCATATAACTTATATTTTCCGTCACAAGCTAGGAAAATCTAGATTTTTTAAAATACAATCATTTGAATAGGACAAGTATTTAAGAAAAATCCAGGATCTGAGTCTCTGCTTAGAGGCTGCATGCTTATGTTTACATTGGTTTCCTAGGAGACGCTGAGGTAACTAAAACTCCTCACGCACAGCTGTAAGGGGATTCTATAGCTCCTCCCACACAGTTGTGAGGCAGTTGTGAGGTGTTTTCTGTGAGGTAAATACCTTCATACATACAGTTGTGAGGCAGTTGTGAGGTGTTTTCTGTGAGGTGTTTTTTGTGAGGTAAATACCTTCATACACACAGTTGTGAGGTAGTTGTGAGGTGTTTTCTGTGAGGTAAATACCTTCATACACACAGTTGTGAGGTAGTTGTGAGGTGTTTTCTGTGAGGTAAATACCTTCATACACACAGTTGTGAGGTAGTTGTGAGGTGTTTTCTGTGAGGTAAATACCTTCATTTGAAGGACAAGTATTCAAAAAAAATCCTCAATTTCTGCTGTGTTTACAGAGAGCCTGCAAACCAAACAATTGGTTTCCTAGGAGACGCTGAGGGGTTTAATAACACCTCCCAAACAGCTGTGAGGTGAGTTGGCTCCTCCCACACAAGGCTGAGGGAACTTTCCTCTGCTAGAGTGTGTTTGCATATGTTTACATTGGTTTCCTAGGAGACGCTGAGGTAAAATCCTTCATATACACACATCTGTGAGGGCTTTCTATAGCTCCTCCCACACACTGTGAGGTGATATGGCTCAGTTTTTTTTGGCTCTGCGTAACTTCTGCATGCTCTGCATATAGCAACCATGCATAGCAACCAGTCCATAGCAACCAGTCCATAGCAACCAGTCCATAGCAACTGTCCATAGCAACCAGTCCCTAGCAACCACTCCATAGCAACCACTCCATAGCAACCACTCCATAGCAACCAGTCCCTAGCAACCAGTCCCTAGCAACCGTCCATAGCAACCAGTCCATAGCAACCAGTCCATAGCAACCAGTCCATATCAACCACTCCATAGCAACCAGTCCCTAGCAACCAGTCCCTAGCAACCAGTCCCTAGCAACCGTCCATAGCAACCAGTCCCTAGCAACCACTCCATAGCAACCACTCCATAGCAACCACTCCATAGCAACCAGTCCCTAGCAACCACTCCATAGCAACCAGTCCCTAGCAACCAGTCCATAGCAACCAGTCCCTAGCAACCAGTCCATAGCAACCAGTCCCTAGCAACCGTCCATAGCAACCAGTCCCTAGCAACCAGTCCCTAGCAACCAGTCCCTAGCAACCAGTCCCTAGCAACCAGTCCATAGCAACCAGTCCCTAGCAACCAGTCCCTAGCAACCAGTCCCTAGCAACCAGTCCATAGCAACCAGTCCATAGCAACCAGTCCCTAGCAACCAGTCCATAGCAACCACTCCATAGCAACCCTCCCTAGCAACCAGTCCCTAGCAACCAGTCCCTAGCAACCAGTCCATAGCAACCGTCCATAGCAACCAGTCCATAGCAACCCTCCATAGCAACCACTCCATAGCAACCGTCTATAGCAACCAGTCCAAAGCAACCGTCCATAGCAACCAGTCCATAGCAACCAGTCCATAGCAACCAGTCCATAGCAACTGTCCATAGCAACTGTCCATAGCAACCATTCCATAGCAACCCTCCATAGCAACTCTCCATAGCAACCACTCCATAGTAACCACTCCATAGCAACCAGTCCATAGCAACCAGTCCATAGCAACCGTCCATAGCAACCCATCCATAGCAACCGTCTATAGCAACCAGTCCAAAGCAACCGTCCATAGCAACCAGTCCATAGCAACCAGTCCATAGCAACTGTCCATAGCAACCCTCCATAGCAACCCTCCATAGCAACCACTCCATAGCAACCAGTCCATAGCAACCAGTCCATAGCAACCTGTCCATAGCAACCCTCCATAGCAACCCTCCATAGCAACCACTCCATAGCAACCCTCCATAGCAACCACTCCATAGCAACCCTCCATAGCAACCCTCCATAGCAACCACTCCATAGCAACCGTCTATAGCAACCAGTCTAGGGCAACCAGTCCATAGCAACCGTCCATAGCAACCAATCCAGAGCAACCGTCCATACCAACCACTCCATAGCAACCGTCCATAGCCATCAGTCCATAGAAACCACTCCATAGCAACCACTCCATAGCAACCACTCCATAGCAACCGGTCCATAGCAACCGTCTATAGCAACCAGTCTATAGCAACCGGTCCATAGCAACCGTCTATAGCAACCAGTCTATAGCAACCGTCCATACCAACCACTCCATAGCAACCAGTCCATAGCAACCAGTCCATAGCAACCGTCCATAGCAACCAGTCCATAGCAACAGTCCATAGCAATCCGTCCATAGCAACCCTCCATAGCAACCACTCCATAGCAACCATTCCATAGCAACCCTCCATAGCATCCAGTCCAAAGCAACCAGTCCATAGCAACCATCCATAGCAACCGTCCATAGCAACCAGTCCATACCAACCGTCCATAACAACCCGTCCATAGCAACCAGTCCATAGCCATCAGTCCATAGCAACCCTCCATAGCAACCAGTCCATAGCAACCCTCCATAGCAACCAGTCCATAGCACCCAGTCCATAGCAATCAGTCCGTAGCAACCACTCCATAGCAACCACTCCATAGCAACCACTCCATAGCAACCCGTCCATAGCAACCAGTCCATAGCAACCCTCCATAGCAGCCAGTTTTTGATGGGGCAAATAGGATGGTGCAGTTTTGATGGTGCAGTTTTGATGGGCTAGTTTTTGATGGAGCAGTTTTTGATGGGGCAATGGACCGAATTGGATCGACACACGGTTGGATCACATTTACATCTCCAGGGGCACCGTCTCCAGTCAGGAGTATTGGTGGAGGCAAGACCACGCCCCACAATTTCCCCAGAAATTGTATCTTTTCTAGTTATTATTATTATTCTTATAGCCAAATTTGCCCCCCTAACTCCTCCCACAGTTTTTACACTACATAGACGAGTAATATATCGAATCGTGCGGATTGTTCCCGATCGGTGGGCTATTACGTTGTGGAACGTTTCGCCAAATCGTTCGCGAAATATCATAATTTTTGCGGCAAAATTTTCCCATAGGAATGAATGGGGAGAGGTACAGTGTGGAATGTCAGAAACTGAAAAATCAAGACATGATTTGTAAACTGCGACCACTCCCTCATTTTCAAGCCGACCTACACAAATCTTATATCAAAACGTTCAGCTATCCCTGCTGCCTCCACACGTGTTCACGGCTAAGTGATTGATCAAACCGTTTTCACAATATGATAATTTGTTTGCAACCTACGCCATCCATTATTTCAATGGAAGTCAATGGAGGTCAAAGTTTAGAAAACTAAAATCATCTTTGGAATTTTTAAACTGCGACTGTGCCTTCAATTTTATTATTTCAGAGACATACTATACATCAAAATGTAGGTCTGGGTCTTGTGATTCGTAAAATATAAAGATATTCGCTGTACGATTTATAGTTTTTAAAATACAACCATTTGAACAGGACATGTAATAAAAGACATTCCTCAATTTCTGCTGTGTTTACAGAGAGGCTGCAAACCAAACAATTGGTTTCCTAGGAGACGCTGTGGAGTTTTATAACTGCTCACAAACAGCTGTGAGTGTGAGTTGGCTCCTCCCACACAAGGCTGAGGGAACTTTCCTCTGCTTAGCTGCTTGTATATGTTTATATTGGTTTCCTAGGAGACGCTGAGGTAAAAACCTTCATACACACATCTGTGAGGGCTTTCTATAGCTCCTCCCACACACTGTGGTGATATGACTCAGGGAACTTTCCTCTGCTTAGAGCAAGGGTCTCAAACTGGTGGCCCTCCAGCTGTTGTAAAACTATAAGTCCCATCATGCCTCTGCTTGTGGGAGTCATGCTGGTAACTGTCATTCTTGCAATGCCTCATTGGACTTGTAGTTTTGCAACAGCTGGAGGGCCGCCAGTTTGAAACGCCTGGTTAGAGGCTGCTTGCATATGTTTACATTGGTTTCCTAGGAGACGCTGAGGTAAAAACCTTCATACACACATCTGTGAGGGCTTTCTATAGCTCCTCCCACACACTGTGAGGTGATATGGCTCAGTTTTTTTTGGCCCTGCGTATATGCATGCTCTGCATATAGCAACCAGACCATAGCAAACCTCCATAGCAACCAGTCCATAGCAACCAGACCATAGCAACCAGTCCATAGCAACCAGTCCATAGCAACCAGTCCATAGCAACCAGTCCATAGCAACCGTCCAGAGCAACCAGTCCAGAGCAACCGTCAATACCAACCAGTCCATAGCAACCAGTCCATAGCAACTGTCCATAGCAACTGTCCATAGCAACCCTCCATAGCAACCAGTCCATAGCAACCAGTCCATAGCAACCACTCCATAGCAACCAGTCCATAGCAACCACTCCATAGCAACCGTCTATAGCAACCGTCTATAGCAACCAGTCCATAGCAACCCATCCATAGCCATCAGTCCATAGCCACCTGTCCATAGCAACCTGTCCATAGCAACCATTCCATAGCAACCGTCCATAGCAACCACTCCATAGCAACCACTCCATAGCAACCATCCATAGCAACCATTCCATAGCAACCCTCCATAGCATCCAGTCCAAAGCAACCAGTCCATAGCAACCCATCCATAGCCATCAGTCCATAGCCACCTGTCCATAGCAACCAGTCCATAGCAACCCATCCATAGCCATCAGTCCATAGCCACCTGTCCATAGCAACCTGTCCATAGCAACCATTCCATAGCAACCGTCCATAGCAACCGTCCATAGCAACCATCCATAGCAACCCGTCCATAGCAACCAGTCCATAGCCATCAGTCCATAGCAACCCTCCATAGCAACCAGTCCATAGCAACCCTCCATAGCAACCAGTTCGTAGCAGCCAGTCCGTAGCAGCCAGTCCGTAGCACCCAGTCCGTAGCAACCAGTCCGTAGCAACCAGTCTGTAGCAACCAGTCCGTAGCAACCACTCCATAGCAACCACTCCATAGCAACCAGTCCATAGCAACCAGTCCATAGCAACCCTCTATAGCAACCAGTTTTTGATGGGGCAAATAGGATGGTGCAGTTTTGATGGTGCAGTTTTGATGGAGCAGTTTTTGATGGGGCAATGGACCGAACTGGATCGACATACTGTTGGATCACATTTACATCTCCAGGGGCACCGTCTCCAGTCAGGAGTATTGGTGGAGGCAAGACCACGCCGCACAATTTCCCCAGAAATTGTATCTTTTCTAGTTTTTATTTTTTTTGCTATAAAAAAAAAAGAGCGACAATTTTGAAAAAACAAACAATATTGTTTACTTTTTGCTATAATAAACATCGGAAAAAAAAAAAACTTTCTTCCTCAGTTTAGGCCAATATGTATACTTCTACATATTTTTGGTAAAAAAACAAACAAAAAAAAAACAATTAGCGTATATTGATTGGTTTGCCCAAAAGTTATTGGGCCAGATTCACCAAAGAGATACGACGGCGTTTCTCCTGATACGCCGTCGTATCTCTGTTTCTATCTATGCGACTGATTCATAGAATCAGTTACGCATAGATAGCCAGAAGATCCGACAGGTGTAATTGTTTTACACTGTCGGATCTTAGGATGCAATACCGCAGCCGCCGCTGGGGGGAGTTTGCGTCGTAAACCAGCGTCGGGTATGCAAATTAGGAGTTACGGCTTTTCACAAAGATTTTTCCCGTCGTTACGGCGTCGCAAGTGTTAGATTTCCGTCGCAAAGATAGTGCACCTTTAACATGGTGTAAAAGTACTCCACCATGTTAAAGTATGCCCGTCTTTCCCGCGTCGCTTTTGAATTTTTTTTAAATCTTTTATTTTTCCCGGCGTAAATCTTTTTTCACGTCGCGATTCACAAAACGTCGGCGCGTCGTAATTTCGCGCAAAGCACGTCGGAAAATTTGCGACGGGAGCATGCGCAGTACGTCCGGCGCGGGAGCGCGCCTAATTTAAATGGTACCCGCCCCATTTGAATTAGACTGCCTTGCACCAGACCTGTTTACGATACACCGCCGCAAATTTCCAGGTAAGTGCTTTGTGGATCGGGCACTAAATCGGAAAAATTGCGGCGGTGTAACGTAAACCGGTTACGTTACGCTGCGCCCGCTGTACGTGAATCTGGCCCATTGTGTCTACAAAATAGGGAATAGAGTTATGGGATTTTTTTCTTTTTTTTTTTTACTAGTAATGGCGGTGATCTGCGATCTGTTTTACTTACCTGACCCCCATTCGATTCCCTGGACGAAGATGCACTACCTCTCTGCCTGGGGTTTTTGGCTCTTGAGCGAGCATCCCCTCAAAAAAAAAATTATTTTACTTTAACCCCCCTGGCGGTATCCCCGAGCGTGACTCGGGGTTGATTTTTTCTACCAAAATCAGTAACCCGGAGTCACGCTCGGGGTAGATATGCAGAGCCTGCAGCGCACGCTGGCTTACCTTCTCCTGGATCCAGCGATGTCACCACGCTGTGTGAGCGAGCGGGACCTCGCTCGATTCACACAGCGTCCTCCTGTGCCGCCGATCTCCGTTCCCTGCGACGTTACGACGCACGGGAGCAAAGAACGACGCCAAATTCAAAAAAGTAAACAAACACTATACATACAGTATACTGTAATCTTATAGATTACAGTACTGTATGTAAAAAAAAACACACCCCCCTGTCCCTAGTGGTCTGCCCAGTGCCCTACTGTACATGTCATTTTATATAATAAAAACCTTTCTTTCTGCCTGAAAACTGTAGATTGTCCATAGCAACCAAAAGTATCTTTTTATGTCAAAAATGGTTTTAGATCAGCTAGAAAACAGCGATAATAAATTATAATCACTTGCAGAATTGTGCGATAGCGATTTGTGGGGAAATTCGTCATAAAAAAAAAAATAATAATGACAGCGACAATTCTGCAACTGAGCAAATTTCAGTGATTTTGAGTTGATTACATTATTGAATAATTTTTATTTTTATTATATTATTACTTGTTATAATTATTTATAATTATGTATTATATTATAATTTAAAATGTTGTTTTTAAAAAAATGTCATACCCGGGATGCCTATTAGATTCTTGTTTGGTCAGATTTAAGTGAGTTATTCCTAAAAATCACAGGCCTACAGTATAAAACACCAAATTTCCTTGCAAATAATTGTACCGCTTTCAGCATGTTTTTTCAGAAAGAATCATACCGCCAGGGAGGTTAATGATCTCCTGAGGAAGCTAAGTTTGCCGAAACACGTAGAGATCAAGATCTTTGTTTGGATCGTCCTTCATTAAGCCCATCAACACTTGTATATCATTTTGAGTAATTTATCTTCAATATTCATATACTATATGTAATTTTTAATTAGTAATTATATATATGGAGGACACAGGAGTTCAGTATGCCCTTCTTGGGATGTTGTCATACATCCTATATAAAAAAAAATATGTTTAATAAACTTTTGATATTTTTATATATGACACACTTTGGTGTTTTTTTCCCTTTATATTGGGGTTATGAATGGCAGCCTTTAGAGTCCTTTTCTCTATTTCTATAGAGGTATTGTGTATTGAGGTTTAACATGAGCGTACCAAAAAATCACTCATGATGTAATATTGATCAACAAAGCCTATGCTGATCTCAAGGCTAGGCAGCTTAGATCACATGTTTTCTGGCTACCAATAATTAGTGCATATTGTTTTTAATTCAGCTGTAAGATGAGAGGGTTAACAGGTAATTGCAAACTATACACAAAAACAAGATTCTTATTTCAATAATTTATTCATGCTGAAAAGATTGTCTGTGTTGACATCTAGACCTCTACAAAGCAATAGTATGAATAAAATGCCTCCTTTAAAAAGGCTTTAGGCCCCTTTCACACTGCAAAAGTCACATGACAAGTAGTACCCCATGATTTCCAATTAGTACCGTTCATATCTGTGCGATTTCAAGTCGCAGCGACATAGTCCCTGTACTACTTTGGGCTGACCTTGATGCGACTTGAGGTACAAAGGCATTGCTTCAAGTTGCGTTGCGTCGCGTCAAAGCCGTGTAACTTTCAGGTCATACAAGTGTGAAAGGGGCCTTAGGGTTAGTATTATGGTTTAGATTTAGGTTAAAGGGGTTGTAAAGGTAAATGTTTTTTCACCTTAATGCATCCTATGCATTAAGGTGAAAAAACATTCGACGGTACCGTCCCCCCCCCCCCCCCAACCCCCGGTTTACTTACCTGACCCCTCGAAAGTCCCGCGCGCGTCTACGTGATCCTCTTCGGTTCCCAGCCTGGCTGTTGATTGGCTAGGCTGGACGGATTGATAGCAGCGCAGCCATTGGCTGGCGCTGCTGTCAATCACAGCGGAAGACGCGGCGCGCCGGGGGGCGGGGCCGAGTGATACAGTCGGCAGCTATGCCCGCCGCTGTATCACGGGAGCGTGCTCGCAAAAGCTTTCCATGCAAGCTTGCATGAAGGTGGAAAGCTTTTGCGAGGAGGAGTCGAGACAGCCGCCGAGGGACCCCAGAAGACAGGGTTAGGGGACGAGCTGCACAGTGGAGGTAAGTATAACATGTTTGTTATTTAAAAAAAAAAAAAATTGCCTTTAGTGTTCCTTTATGGGTTAAGGGGTTGGCTTAGTGGGTTAGGCTAATAGTTTGGTTAAAGGGGTGGTTCCCCCTAAAAACTCCTTTTTTTTATTACACTGCCCCCCCACATTACAATCCGATTAAGGCTATTATTATTTTTTTGATGCTGTACATACCTTTGTACAGCATATTCACCCGTGCATCTGGGTTGCCAGTCCCGCGGGAGTGGGCGTTCCTAACAGGTCCTGCCCAAAAACTTTAAGGCTATTATTATTTTTTTGATGCTGTACATACCTTTGTACAGCATATTCACCCGTGCATCCGGGTTGCGAGTCCCGCGGGAGTGGGCGTTCCTAACAGGTCTGTGATTGACGTTTTGCCCAAAAACTAGCTCCCCCCGTCGCGTAAGCCGCGTCACGGTTGGCGAAAGGCTCCTTTCGCCAATCGTGACGCGGCTTACGCGACGGGGGGAGCTCGTTTTTGGGCAAAACGTCAATCACAGACCTGTTAGGAACGCCCACTCCCGCGGGACTCGCAACCCGGATGCACGGGTGAATATGCTGTACAAAGGTATGTACAGCATCAAAAAAATAATAATAGCCTTAATCGGATTGTAATGTGGGGGGGCAGTGTAATAAAAAAAAGTAGTTTTTAGGGTGAACCACCCCTTTAAGGAGTTACATTGAGGTTCAGAGTCAGTAGTTTACTATCCTTTTTCAGATGCGATAAAAAATATTTCTGGGTGTTAAAGCTTTTACTGCTGAACATGTGTTTGCTGGTTTTTCTCATGCCAAAATTCCTGACTTAAAATAACAAACCTGCTGATTATCAAAAGTCATTGCCAGAATTGATCAGAAGATGAGGTGTGCGAGCACCAATGTACAGAACAAGGGTCATCGCTGACCGGTTCTTTGTGCAGACATGTTGCACAAACACACTCGCTAATTCAGATCATGTTAATTCAAGCTGCATGGATGTATGGGTGTGCAAGAGGATAGGCACCAATGGCTAATCCCAGGTCCTAATTCCACGTTTGATGCCAGATGGCCTAATTAAGGAACAGAGAAGTCAGGAAGTTGCTGGACAGTCTTCAGTTGTTGCCCTGCAACCCAAAGCTGCATCTGTTTCTGTGGTCTGCTTACTCATTGCTGACTTGGCCTGTCCCTGGATAAATCTCTCCTCTGATTTCCTGTTGTGGTCAGACTTGGGCCCATCATTGTTGGCCTGCTTGTTTCTGACCATGACCTTTCCATGATCTCTTCTGACTTCCCGATGTGACCTTGACCTGCCACTTTACCATGATTATGCTGACTTCCCGATATGACCTTGACCTGCCACCATGATTATGCTGACTGCCTAAGGTGACCTCTGCCTTTTTTCCTTCCCTGCTGTGGGGATCAGTAGGGGAAGAGGACAGGGGTCAGCAGGGTAGAAGATGGGGGGGGGGGTGCGATAGTGCAGATGATATGGGTCAGGAGCACAGATTATAGGGGCTAGGAGGGCAGATGATAGGGGTCAGTAGGGGCAGAGGACGGGGGTCAGTAGGGGTGGAGGACAGGGGTCAGTAGGGGAAGAGGACAGGGGTCAGCAGGGTAGAAGATGGGGGGGGTGAGATAGTGCAGATGATATGGGTCAGGAGCACAGATGATAGGGGCTAGGAGGGCAGATGATAGGGGTCAGTAGGGGCAGAGGACGGGGGTCAGTAGGGGTGGAGGACAGGGGTCAGTAGGGCAGTCAGTATCAGTTACTTTGCCTTCATGTTGGACTCCTGCATGTTAGTCTCCAGGCATGAAGAAAATTGATAATGAAAGTGAATACCCAGTTTCTCACAAAATCGAACAGGTCGACTTACATTTGTTTTATTCTAAATCATGCCATTCTTGGGACTTTTTCTATTTAATTTCTTTTTTCAAATATGGCACTTGTCTGGAGAATGGAATGACCATTTTGTCCTGTTTACCTGCAACTCCATACTTATATCTGTTATGTCTCATATTGGCTCTGTATTTACTGCTTTCAAAACGATTGAACTAAAAAAAATTCTGCACCCTCCCTGTGATCTTTGATCTCTTCCATCTTGTTCAAGTCAACCACCACCCCTCAAAGGTTGTCTACCCCTGATATAGAATAATCATGCACAGAAGCACCAGCAATTATTTGATAATATGCATTAAAAATATTATAATTTTTTACTGACTACTAAACCACAATGTTCATCACTTGCTGGTTTTGCCAAAGTCTTAAAATCTGAAACTCCAACAAAGATCAGTTGATGCTCAAAAGTGCTGGTGAGCTAGCTGGAGAATTAAGGATAAAAATGAATATCCAGTTTGTGTGCGGTCAGAATTGTAGTTACATTTCTGTAAAAGATGGATATTTAAAAAAAAAAATAGTGATGGAGGTGTTGAGATTAGCGAACAGAAAAAAATAAAAGAAGAAAGGAAGAAAGGGGGGAAGAGAGTGATGGAGGAAAGGTGGATAGAATCAAAGAACCAACAAAAATTAAGGAAGGAAGAGAGAGAGAAAGAAGGAAGGAAGAGAGAGAAAGAAGGAAGGAAGAGAGGGTTGGTGGGAGGGAGAGAAAGGGAGGAATCAATTAGAGTTCCATCAAATACAGGCAGTCCCTGAGTTACGAACATCCGACTTGCGAACGACTCCTACTTACGAACGGGAGGCGGCGTGACGTCTCTATCGTTCTGCCCCTGCGCGGCCACTTTTCGACGGAGGGCACTTTCGACAGAACATCAGAAAACTACGTCTCTACCGTTCTGCGCATGCAAGGCCACTTTTTGACGGTGGACACTTTCGACAGAACATCGGAAAATTACATCCCTGCCGTTCTGCGCATGCTGTTCCGACTTACGAACATATATCGACTTAGGAACAAACCTACAGTCCCTAGCCCGTTCGTAACTCGGGGACTGCCTGTATGAAGTTCCATTCCATAGTATTTAACTGTATTTCCCAACTATTTCCAAACAATAGTTGCTTATCTTAATTACATCCTCTCGCAGATCTTAACATTCTAATTAGTGACTATGACATATGGTAATTCGCGTCTGTTTGCAATGTAACCCATGATATTCTGAAAAACAAGATAACTATCTCAAGGCATAATTCATGGAAAAATGCTAAATATAAGCTTATTTCTTTCAAGTTACACTTAGACCTTGTTTCAGTGTATTTGTAATTAAAAACATAATTTCCTTTGTATAAATGTAAGCCTATTGGGAAGTGATTGTTTTATTGTAATTTTTACATCTGTTGAACAGATTTCCATGAAATATATCAGGTATTAGTCTTTAGAATAGCATAGGGTCCAAGAACCAAGCAAGAAAGCATTGTTGTCTGGTCAGTCGTCATGGTAAAAAAAAACACCTACAGCCACGTACTTTATCTTGTACCAAAGTCTAATGTCATGCTTCCTTCTGAGAGCAGATTATATACAGTATTTGCAAGGCAGTGCTAAAAGATCAGGACATTTAAAGGAGTTGTAAAGGAAAACATTTTTTTGTCTAAAATTAATGTCTGCAAGGTAGACAGACAGAATAGTGTAATGATTCTGTTAAAAAACAAGTAAATACCTATTAAATTCCTTCATCTATATCACCTCCGGCGTTCTAGTTTCTGTTTTTTCATTCACTTCCTGGTTTGCGGCGCTTGTTCATGAAAGAACTACATTTCCCAGTATGCATTGCGGCACGCCCAGTAATTCACACCTCCTTGAAGTCTCTAACACGTAGAGAGCGTCCTGCCGCACAGATGTAGTTCCCAGGAGGGGGTGAGCACGTTACTGACCACTGCAGTAAAGCCTCCCTTCACGGTGGTGAGTAATAATCAGACAAGCAGGAAGTGAACAGAACAGAGAAGAAATAGAGCAACTTCTGAGCAAAAACTAACAATGAGGAAGTAAAAAGAGGAATGTCTGCAGGTAAAGGATGCTTATTATGAAAAAAATGTTTTTCCTTTACAACCCCTTTAACTGAATAAAATATTTTCTGCAGTGCTTTAACCAGGGAACTTGGAAGAATAGTGTGTCATAGCAGTAGAAGGAACAGTGCTCCAAGGGCTGGATAAAGGCAAGTGCACGGTCGTCCCCAGCCCATGGGCCTCAGTGTAGAGGCCATTGAGCTATAGCAATGGTCTCCAAACTGTGGCCCGAGGGCCAAATGCGGCCCTTTGCTTGCCTTTACCCGGCCCTTGGAACACTGTCCCTTCCACTGATACGAGACCCTATTCTGCCATCTGACACCGACAATGGAGCACCATTTCTCCCACTGACACCATTATTGGGGCATTATTCCTCCCTACGATACCAGCAATGGGGTACTATTCTTCCCCCTAATACCAGATGTTTACTTCCACTGATGCCAGGAAAATTTCCACTCCCGCTGGCCAAAGTCCAGCCCTCCAAGAGTCTAAAGGACAATAAACCGGCCCTTTGTTTAGAATGTTTGGAGACCCCTGATCTATAGGCTATATAGGATGTATTCTATTGGGTTTGATTTATTAAATAAGTAAATGCTTTTTACTTTTTAAAGTGAATGTTCCCTTATTGTAGTGGATAAGGTGAAGCTATATTCACATGCACTACTCAATGTGCAAAAAAAAAAAAAACAACAGGATTTTTGGTTGCGCATAATTAGCTGATTAAAGAGAACCCAACCTCAAAATATTCACAAAGCTTATTCAGATTCTCTGATCCTTTAGTAAATCAACCCCTATGTGTTCATGGATTTTGTTGTCTTTTTGGACCGCATAAAAGTCCATGCTTACATCTGGCTTATATCTACACATTGAATTAAATAAATGGCATTGTTGATTAGTTAAACTCGTGTTGACATCTAATTAAATGAACTGAAGATTTTTTTATTGTCTCATCCTTTGTTCTTCTATATTGACTCATTATGAATGATTGTTGTCAGCTGTGAGATTCTCATTCGCAATGATCCACTCCAGAGACTCGGTAAGCCTAGAAATTCGGACAGTGATACAAGTCTGTTTGTTCTGGATAGTGGTTGAAGCTCTTTAGTGTTCCCATCATCAGGCTGTTGCGCAAGAAGCTCTCTGCAATGCTGGATGGGGGTTTGATGCCTTGATTCCAGTTTGCACTTAGAAGACGTATGTCGCGATTCTCATATGTTTTATTTAGTTCCCATAGTTTTGTAGCAATGACGTATTTGTCAGAAGTTTACTGGATATGCATAACTTTTGATGTCAGTCCCTGCCACCAAAAGAGCTTTGTACTGTACGGCGTGCAGTGACGTCACCGCGTTCAGGAAGGGCTTCTGCTATATGCCGGCCGGCATCTGTTTTTATGCTCATACTTGCTCTACGCTTGTAAGTAGTTTTTTAAATACTTTTAATAAATTGTCGGTACCTACTACCCTATGTGCGGTCTCCTTCCCTGCATGTCTAATATCGACTGGGCTATATGAGACGATTCGAGGAGGAGTACTTCATATTAGATTTTGCCGTATCCCGCTGAGGATTTCCTATGAATTGTGGTCTGGTTACATTTCTGGTCCATCCTAAAGCTGTTCCCCTTACTCTGGAGTATCCTGCTGTGACCTAAAATAACGCTGTTATTTGGTTGCATTGTGGTAAGCCTCAGTCCATGTGGTGGCGGATCACGTTTATGTTATTATCTACACACTGGGTGTTGTTTGTCCTGGATTTCACCGTTTTTGGACTTTAATATTGCATATGTGCATATACTAAGGACTCATTTGCACTTATTTTTGCACTTATATTTGTGCGATTTTTTCCTTGATAATTTGATTATTTATTTGTGGACACACAAAGGACTTTATTGCACGTTATTTGGTTGGCGCAATTTTTTCTCTTTTTTCTTTGTACTGTAATCCAGTGTTTCTCAAGCTTTTTCCAGTCGAGTGACCCCATTGTAAAATGTATAAAACTAAACTAATTCAGTAGTTTTATATAACGCAGCAACATCCACACATAGGACGCCCAATGGATTTTATTCTTCCAAAGCAAATACACCTTTGCACACTGGTACTGAGCTGTATGTCAATGCTTCTCTCCCTTACTCAGCTAATGTGACCCCAGTGCTGATGGAGAAGGGCAGGGGAGAAGCAAACAAGGATGTGCAGGCACCCAACATCCTCCTTACTGTATCTACCGATGACATCAGTTGTTAGGTACACAGCAATAAAAAACAGTGACTTTGTGTTACTAAAAGGCAGGACTGATCCACCTGCTGGCTTGTATACAATTCTTGGGCAAAATTTAGGCATTTTGAAAAGGCACCCCTGAAAAAAACTGAAGGTGCCCCAGTGTGCCTGGGCACCCTGGTTGAAAAAGGCTGCTCTAGTATAGATACTAGATCAATGAAATGCACTTACCAGAGAAATAAACTGCTATGACCTACTGGGAAACAGACATAGGCCAATAATTTTCCTCAGAGGAATGGTCAGACGTGTTAGAAAACATGCATAAATGCTCTCGCTCTATGTCGCTTAAGAAAATAGTAGTAAAACTGCACACGAGGTGGTACCTCACCCCAGATAGAGTACCTAGATTCTACCCAGGAGTCCCAGACACTTGCTTTAGGGGCTGCAAGTCCACAGGAACATTGCTCCACATTTTCTGGGGCTGTCGTGTCCCCAACTGAAACATATATAGAGTCAGGCAGCCTCCAAGGTAACGCAGTTGTCTGGGTCATTGATCACACTGATGACACCAATGTGCCTACTCTTCACCCCCCACCAAATATCCCTCACACAAACCAAAAATTAGTAAACACCCTTTTCGGTGCTATCTTGTGGGCTATAGCCTTAAACTGTCGTTTACAGTACAGTACTTTGGGCTCAGGTACTCCAAAGAATGGAATCCATTAAACTAATGGAACAAATTCACTATACTATACTAGACACTATGCAGGTTTTCAACAGAAAATGGTCCGGATGGACTGCATATGGTAGTACATAGTGAACCAATGGCCTTATATATTAATATTTGCCTTTCTTCCTCGAAAGGATAGGTGATATCTCCATCAGGCACCCAAAATTGCCTTTGGGACTGGTTCTGGGTAACTGGATGCAAATATGACACATGTAATTGTCTACAACTTTAGCTCTTAAATCAGCACAATCCTGTTATTTCATATAGTTCATCTACTTTTTTTGTTGTTTATACAGTTATCTTTCCCTTTTAATTCCCTGTGTAATAGTGGTAATGGAAAGCACCACAATATGACACCAATACCCAGTGAATGCACACAAGTTTACCTGTGGAAACGGTACCATTGTGAATATGACTAACATGTATTGCATATATATTTACCAATCAGGGTTGCATCCCGACATATACCACAACTCCTATGTTGAATCTGTATTGTCTTTTCCTACTCTCAAATGAAAACGTTTGTATTTAAAAAAAAAAAAAAGGCTGCTCTAATCAGTTAGCCCACCAGTATATTTTGTGGGTGGTTGGGGAAAACTGAATGTAGGACTATAAAAACTCTATGCAGTTGTGTCTTGTTGAGAATCAAATGTAGCACTGTGAAAAAATTATTGTAACCACGTAGCTACCTTACTGAGTTCTTCATTCAAAAATGTTTGCTATACAGCTTATGTTCAAATGCATTTGTTTATGTGTAAGATATGTTCTTCTCCTTGTAAGTCAATGTAAATACAGCTTCAACTCAAGGCAACCTAAAGCAGCTTGAATCAACTTAGATGAAGTGCAAAACAACTCAGAAGCAGCTTGATATAACTCAAAGTCAATATAAAGCAACTCAACTGTAAGTCAAAGACACTGTGAAAATTAAGTCCTAATAAAGCAAAGAAATAGCCAGCACACCATAAATAAAACTTGAATCTTTTACTGAGGTCACATACAAAAATTCAAATACAAAAAGAAGACAAACTTCCACTAATGTTTCGGAGACACAAAGGTCTCCTTTGTCAATGTGACAGACAAATGTGCACATTGAAAATCACAAGTATATACAGCCACTAATTTAAAAGAAATTCAACATACCTTAGAGTTACCCATGCTTCATGCTTAGTCCCATATAATCCCAACAAAGGAATGATGGTTTGCCACCAGACAAATGGTTGAAACAATTCCTTATTCGTTCTGAAATTCCCTATTTTTGCCACAAATCCCTTCATTATTCTTCCTGAGTGTATTTTATTTTTGTGTGGCATCACCATGGGAAGGTCAGTGACTCTCTCATTTGTCAACCTTTTTTGTTGGATTTCTTGAAGAAAAATGTATTTACCCTTGGTCCCAGTACCACAACCATAGGCCAGATTCAGGTACAAATGCGGCAGCGTAACGTATCGTCTTTACGTTACACCGCCGCAAGTTTTCAGCGCAAGTGCCTAAATCGCCAAGCACTTGCGTGTAAACTTTCGGCGGCGTAGCGTAAAGCCGTCCGGCGCAAGCCCGCCTAATTCAAATGGGGCGTGTACCATTTAAATTAGGCGAGTTCCCGCGCCGAACGTTCTGCGCATGCTCTGTTTGGAAATTTCCCGCCGTGCTTTGCGCGAAATTACGGCGCCCCGACGTGTTTGTGAATGGCGACGTGCGTAACGTACTTACGCCCAAAAAAAATCAAATTAAAATTCGACGCGGGAACGACGGCCATACTTTAACATGGCTGGTGTAAAGTTAAGCCATGAAAAAGCTGGCTTAACTTTGCGATGGGAAAAAACGACTTGCGACGACGTAACGCACGCAAGTACCTGCGTGGATCGCCGTAAAAGCTAATTTGCATACCCGACGCTGGAAAACGACGCGAACTCCACAAAGTATTGCAGCCTAAGATCCAAAGGTGTACGAAGCCGTAAGCCTGTCGGATCTTAGCCAAATGCCATCGTATCTTGTTTGTGAATCACAAATTAAGATACGACGCAGCAAATTTGAAAATACGCCGGAGTATCAGTAGATACTCCAGCGTATTTCTTCTGTGAATCTGGCCCCATGTTTCTACGTGGCTAAGTTTCATAGACGATATTTTTGTTACAAAGCATGCTTTCTGATTCACATGAACATCGTATCTTACCTTGAATGTTGCTGTGTCTGTCTGTGATATTGAATTAGCCACCAAACCACACTAAAAAGATACCAATCAAAAAAAAAAAAACCTTATTACACTTTTCAAGAGCCTAGACATTTAGGCCCGGATTCACGTAGCACTTACGCCGACGTATCTGGAGATACGCCACGTAAGTGTAATTATGCGCCGTCGTATCTGTGCGCCATGCCCACAGAACTAGATACGCCTGAAAATAGGCTTCTTCTGACCGACGTAAGTATCCTACGCCGTCGTATCGTGGGCGCATATTTATGCTGAGCGCAAGGATTGATTTACGCTTCGAATATGCAAATGAGGGAGATACGCCGATTCACGAACGTACTTGCGCCCGGCGCATTCATATACGCAGTTTACGTAAGTCGTAGTCCGGCGTAAAGTTATTCCTCATAAAGCAGGTGTAAGTCAGCAGCATCAATGCAAATGGCTGCACCAGGGAACACAGCCGTCGTATTTTACGTCGTTTACGTAGTACGTGAATAGGGCTGGGCGTAGGTTACGTTCACGTCGTAGGCAGTGATTCGACGTATCTTAGGGAGTATTTCCGACGTGATTCTGAGCATGCGCACTGGGTTACGTCCACGGGACGGCGCATGCGCCGTTCGTTCAGCCGATCATTTGCATGGGGTCACGCTTCATTTAAATGGATCACGTCCACTTCCACCTACTTTGAATTAGGCCGGCTTACGCCTACGAATTTACGTTACGCCGGTGCAACGTTGGGAGCATTTGCTTTGTGAATTTCATGCTTGCCTCTGCGTTGCATCGGCGTAGCGTAAAAGAGATACGCTACGGCGGAATATATATGCGCCGATGTATGTGAATCTGGGCCTAAGTTGATAAATGATCAGTTTCCCATTTTGTACATGTATTGTACATTTGTCTCCCAAGGCCTCAACATTCAAATTCACATGATGTGTAAAAAAAAAAAAAAATTGCCTCTTTCACAAGCTCACAAAAAAGTCAGCACTCATATTTCCCACACTGCAAATACTAAAATACCATTTATAAAAATCTCTAATTTCTTATCCAATACATTTAAACAGATATAGCTAAATTCTAAGCCGTGATAGTAATTTGTGTGCTAAATATAACAGCCACCACTTCACACATACTGTATGAATGGAGAAAAAACTTGAAAGATCTATTGAATAGAGTAGACCCTTGCGAATAATACCAGAAGACCCCCGAATAGACTATAAGAGATAAAAGATTGGTTGTTTTTTAAAAGAAAACATATAGGGTTGCACCGATTATCATTTTTTTTATCGGCGAGTACAAGTACCAATACTTTCAGTCAAGTACTCGCCAATACGAAGTACTGATACTTTGCGGTAATTGACATATTTGTGGTCATACAAAATGAATGGGCGCAAATCGCACTGTGGCGAAATCCTTCGGTCAAAAATCCATGAATGCTCAGAATCAAGTCGACGCATGCTCGGAAGCATTGAACTTAATTTTTCTCTGCACGTCGTCGTGTTTTACGTCACTGCGTTGGATACGATCGGATTTTTAACTTGATGGTGTGTAAGCAAGACTGATGAAAGTCAGCTTCATCGGACATCTGATGAAAAAATCCATCGGTCCGTTTTCATCGGATCAACCGATCGTGGGTACGTGGCATAACAGCCAAATTGGAAAGGAAATGCCAATACCTATAATTTAATAGTTAGTTATTATTAGTTAGTTCGAATTTCCAGATATTCTTTCTTATTTTTGGATTTTCAAATTTACAAATTTTTCTAACATGAATTTATGAATGATTTAATTTACGAATTTACAAAACTCTGATCATAACGAATGACCCCAAAAAAAAACAACAAAAAAAAACAACGAATGAAACTAAAACGACCACATTTTTCAGCAGTGCACATGTCTATTCTTTGAAAACTGTGAGTCACGAATGCATCATGTATTTATTTCATAAATATAGATTTTTGTATGAATAAACATATTTTATAAACTTTTAAATGTTAAAACAAACTTTAAATGAAATTGACACAAACCATTACACTTCCTATTTAATACAGAGAAATAAAGTCTGATCTATCCTCACCTGAACTACTGCGCTCTGAGAGCACGAGAGAAGCCTCATCTATTATATTCTGCAATATGAATAATTATATCAGGAAAATAGCTTTAATTGCATGTAATTTGATACGAGCGCTGTGTACTGGTAATGAAGTCTTCAATCTCTATATTGTTTTCAAGGAACATTAGAATCATTTATCAGAAAACATTAATTTCAGTGTCTTTTTAGGTCATGCACACATAGAGATAAGGTTCTGAGTTATAAGCAAAAGACAGTAGTAGCCAATCAGATTCTTTCATGTACTTGAAAGAACTCCAATTGGTGCTTTGCAGGGATTTAATTGAGATTCTGTGCTGCACACAGGGCTGCCATTAGAGCCTGCCTAAGGCTTTGTGAACACTAGCAGCTCCTAAGCTTAAGTTTCTGAGCTTTTGGCAATTTTTGGGGGATAATGTGGGATAATTCGTATTTGTATTGCTATTCGTATTCGTATAGCGTCGTTATAACATTTTAATAAACTGCCTATTGCTTCACTACATGGTGCTTTGCTTTTTTTACTGGGTTCACACACACAGGAGCAGTGAGGGAAATTGCATGCGATTCAGACAGGAATCACACGGCATTCCTGTTCAAATTGCATGTGATTTGTTGCAGTGCGATTTGCGCCCATTCATTTTGTATGGCCACAAATATGTCAATACCGCAAAGTATTTGTACTTTGTATTGGCGAGTACTTGACTGAAAGTATTGGTACTTGTACTCGCCGATTAAAAAAATGATAATCGGTGCAACCCTATATGTTGTTTTTAAAAAACAACCAATCTTTTATCTTTTATAGTCTCTTCGGGGGTCTTCTGGTATTATTCGCAAGGGTCTACTCTATTCAATAGATCTTTCAAATTTTTTCTCCATTCATATGTGTGAAGTGGTGGCTGTTATATTTAGCACACAAATTACTATCACGGCTAATGCCGCATACAGACGATCGTTTTTTGTGATGAAAAAAAATGACGTTTTTGAAAACGTCATTTAAAATGATAGTGTGTGGGGAAAATGTCGTTTTATGTCTTCAGAAAAACGACCAAAAAAAAATTCGAACATGCTCGAATTTTTTGTGTCGTTTTTCAAAATGTCATTTTTTGTGTCAATGAAAATGATAGTGTGTGGGCAAAACGACGTTTTTAAACCCGCACATGCCCAGAAGCAAGTTTTGAGACGGGAGGTAAAACTACCATTCATAATGGAGTAAGCACATTCATCACGCTGTAACAGACAAAAAAGCACGAATCATCTTTTACTAACACGGAATCAGCTAAAAGCAGCCTCAAGGCGAATAGAACTTCCCCTTTAGAGTGCCGTCACTTTGTTCATCATTTTTCAAAATGATGGTGTGTATGCTACATCGTTTTTGAAAATGAAGTTTCAAAAATGTCGTTTTTTTTCATCACTTCAAACGTCATTTTTTTTTCATCACAAAAAACGACCGTCTGTATGCGGCATTAGAATTTAGCTATATCTGTTTAAATGTATTGGATAAGAAATTAGAGATTTTTATAAATGGTATTTTAGTATTTGCAGTGTGGGAAATATGAGTGCTGACTTTCTTGTGAGCTTGTGAAAGAGGCAATTTTTTTTTTTTTTTTTACACATCATGTGAATTTGAATGTTGAGGCCTTGGGAGATTTTAGACTGAAATCCTTATTAGGCCTGAAAAGTTTATGGTGAAAATCAACCATTTTTCATTTTGGTGAAATTGGTGTTGCTGAGTTGGTTGGTTAGTTACTCTATGCTATCACTTGTAAATTTGAGTTCTATTAATCTACTGTAAATTCCGCTAAGTATCGTTGTCCATTAGATTATAATTTGCTGATATTACCAGTGGTATTGAAACAGATACTGGGTCATTTGTTAAGGTTTTGGACCCACCACCCACCCCTACTCCTCTTATATTATGCTCCCGCCTGTCTTTCATGTATATACTTATAATGCAGACTACACATGTGCATTCACTTTCGTCCGAATGCATTTTCGTCTAAATTTCAGGTATTTTCGTTATCGTTTTAACAAATGATAACGAAAGCACAAAAAACGAAAACCGAAAGATCCGACATAAACAAATGCTTTATTTTCGTTGCGGTCGAATGTGCCTAACCTTAACTCTATTAGTCTAATATTATTCTACATAAAGAGAAAAGATTCGACATTATAGAGACATGAAGAAGAGTCGACATAGAGAGAAAAGATTTGACATAGAGAGAAAAGATTTGACATAGAGAGAAAAGATTCGACATAGAGAGAAAAGATTCGACATTATAGAGACATGAAGAAGAGTCGACATAGAGAGAAAAGATTTGACATAGAGAGAAAAGATTTGACATAGAGAGAAAAGATTTGACATAGAGAGAAAAGATTTGACATAGAGAGACATGAAGGGTCGACATAGAGAGAAAAGATTCGACATAGAGAGAAAAGATTCGACATAGAGAGAAAAGATTCGACATAGAGAGAAAAGATTCAACATAGAGAGAAAAGATTCGACATAGAGAGACATGAAGATTCGACATAGAGAGACATGAAGATTCGACATAGAGAGACATGAAGAGTCGAATTTTTTTTTTTTTAAAGATTCTGTCGAATCTTTTTTTTTTTTTTCTTAGAACATTCGACAGACACCATAAGCCTTCAATGACAGATTCGACCTTAATTTGGATTTTCGGACGAATGCATTTTTTTTACGAAAAACGAAATAAATAAAAACGAATTTCGGGAGTAACTAAATAAATTTATTTTTCGGACAAAAACGAAATTACGAAACAAAATATTTCAGTGTGCACATGTCTAATGCAGAGCACACTAAGCATAGTGGTGCTGGTCACATTATCTAAATAAAAGATGGGCAGGGGTGGTATTAGGATGGGCCAAAGCACAGGGAAACATTTGCATACATATACTGGGCTTTATCATAAAGGCACATGATCAAGTATTCTTAACCAGACTAATAACACTTCTTTGCACAATTCTGTTATTGCACTCTGTGTTGCAAATGAGTACAGATGCATGGGCATTAGAGGATAGTGGGCACTTTTGGAAAAGAGGCCCAGTCGTGTTTGTAAACATAGATACCCCTGTTTTTACTGCAGTGAGTATTTCCCTTTTTCTATTTTAAAGACAAATTCCATTCAAGAACTTTAAGCGTATGTAAACCCTCAGCTTGTAAAACAACCCACTCAATTTAACCCTTTGGAGCCGGTGCATCCCAGGCCTTTAAAGGGTTTTAGATGCCGGGAGGTGGGCTGGAGTTTATGGCCATGTGACCACGGTGATTGGCTGTCACGTTGGTCACATGATTGGTAAGCTATTGATTGCAATCAGCGATCAGGAGCTTTCCGTTGATTTCCAGTAACAGGGTGCGCACGTTTAGCACAGCTGTTTTTGCAAAATTGCATGCAAATATGTGGCCCCTCAGCGCCCAGGCCAACTCCCAGAGAGGCTGCATATTTATGTGCTGTCGTGCCAACAAGAGGTAAAAATACAAATGAAAGGCAAAACATTTGTTCATAGATATAAAAACCATTATAAACTATTTCCCCCCCCTTTTTTATAAGTGATCACATTCCCTCTGTTCTCAGCTGCATAAGAGCTGGGGGAGGAGTATCAGCACACTGAGCTTCTAAATGAATGGCTGTGTGTGAGGGGGGGGGGGTCAGGACAAGTCTGATTACTGGAGTAGAACACACAAGTTCCCAACAAAGCTAGAGAACTGACTATGGTGTATTCTCCTGCTTAGTGTGGTCAGTTTTTAATAGAAAAGCAGAGGATTCCACGCAAAGGAAGCAATACAGAGGGAACATGGGATTTTTTCCTACAAGTACATGGCACAGTAGGCACAGTAGGCACATATCAGGAATATAAAAGGTTGGTGGTAACTAGAGTTGAGCGGACACCTGGATGTTCGGGTTCGACGGGTTCGGCCGAACTTCGGAAAAAAGTCCGGTTCGGGACCCGAACTTGACCCCGAACCCCAGTGACGAGCTGTGCTATGTCCCTCTAGCTTATATAGAGTCTGGGTCACATGCTGGGTCACATGCTGCACTGGCCAATCACAGCCATGCCATTAGTAGGCATGGCTGTGATGGCTTCTTAGTCACAGGAGTAAAACAAATGGTGATTGGCTGCCCTGCAGCCCGCCATTATATTGCCGAACACCGGACCCGAACCCGAACTTACAGCAAATTGTCCGGGTTCGGGTCCAGGTACAAAAAAAAACAAAGTCTGTACCGAACCCGAACTTCGCTCAACCCTAGTGGTAACATTTTCTTTAATTTTCTGTGTTTTTGGTTCATTATTTTTCTTCTCTGCTGCTGGGGATTTTCTTTTTTTTAAATCTGTATGTCAGGTATCACGTGAACGAAAAGTATGCAAAGCCATGTGAACTATCAAAGTCAGACCTTGTGAATCTTATCTAGATCAATCTATAGAAAACACAGCCTCGGCACTTTGCTTGGGTTCATTAAAAAGTTATTTCATAAAGAATTTGAGACTATTTGCAGAAGGAAAAATCCCAAATCTGAGCTCTCCATTGTTGAGTCCTCACAAGTCTGATAGCATTGAAAAGGCAGCATTAAGCTCGGATACAACTGACTGGCTTCAGGAATATAAAAACCAGATGATAGAAGCCTATATTTTCCTAAATTGAAGCAGTAGCTCAAACTTTCCCTGATCTCATGGGAAGATTCGGCATCTAGTGGGATGTACGAGATATAACAAAATTCCACAACCTCCTGGAAACCGACTCGGAATCCTCTACTATCCGCCTACGTAGGAGAACAGCTTGTGCTACACCTGAAATATTGCTGAAATGTGGAATTAGGGATCACATGGAAATGCTTACTTGCTTCCTAACACTTGGTTTACATAAGTGGGTGAAAAAACCCTTGATTAATTAGATCTTGTTGGTTTCTTCCAGTTTGTAATGAATCATTTTCCTGTGACTGGGGTTTTGGCCAATAACCACAAACTTTCTTCAGCACATTAATCAGAATTCCTATATAGATAGCAAGTGAGTTCTGTGAAGTCAGCATGCAGATGTCATAAAGATTACTTTGCTATGCAGACTGCTGATGTAGGAACCTTACTAGCTTTTGTCTTGCTGGATCAGACAGTTTTTTTATGGACATGAATGCAACTCCTGTACTGAGAACATCTGCACTGCCATTCCGAGACACAGTGGCGTCACTATGGTTGGTGTCACCCGGTGCGGTAAAACATGGTGTCACCCCCCCTCTGTCTAGGCTGCCCAGCACCAAGCAGGCAGCGCACAGGCACGGGGCGCACCCAGTGCTTTAAGTGGGCCAAAAGAGGTGCCGGTACTCTATTAGGCGCCGGTGCTCTCCCCCCCCCCCCAATACTGAACATGAAAATACCCTTGGCTGCGTGTGATGGGCACAGTGGCTGCATTTGATGGGCACAGTGGCTGCATTAGATGGGCACAGTGGCGACAATTGATGGTGGCACAGTGGCTGCATGTGGTGGCACAGTGGCTGCGTGTGATGGCACAGTGGCTGCGTGTGATGGCACAGTGGCTGCGTGTGATGGCACAGTGGCTGCGTTTGATGGGCACAGTGGCTGCATGTGATGGCACAGTGGCGACAATTGATGGCACAGTGGCAGTGTGAGTTGGCACAGTGGCTGCATGTGATGGCACAGTGGCGACAATTGATGGCACTGTGGCTGCGTGTGTTCGCACAGTGGCTGCATGTGATGGCACAGTGGCTGCGTTTGGTGGCACAGTGGCTGCGTGTGATGGCACAGTGGCTGCGTTTGATGGGCACAGTGGCTGCATGTGATGTCACAGTGGCGACAATTGATGGCACAGTGGCAGTGTGAGTTGGCACAGTGGCTGCATGTGATGGCACAGTGGCGACAATTGATGGCACTGTGGCTGCGTGTGTTCGCACAGTGGCTGCATGTGATGGCACAGTGGCTGCGTTTGGTGGCACAGTGGCTGCGTGTGATGGCACAGTGGCTGCGTTTGATGGGTAAAAGTGGCAGCATGTGATGGCACAGTGGCGACAATTGATGGCACAGTGGCAGTGTGGGTTGGCACAGTGGCTGCATGTGATGGCACAGTGGCGACAATTGATGGCACTGTGGCTGCGTGTGTTCGCACAGTGGCTGCATGTGATGGCACAGTGGCTACGTTTGGTGGCACAGTGGCTGCGTGTGATGGGCAGAGTGGCGACAATTGATGGCACAGTGGCTGCGTTTGATGGGCACAGTGGCTGCGTTTGATGGGCACAGTGGCTGCGTTTGGTGGCACAGTGAGGCTGCAATTAATGGGGGGGTTTTTTAGTTAGAGAAGGCAAGCTCAAAATAACTCAAAAATATTTTTTTCTGCCATTTTTTTATTAACCACTTGACCACTGGGCACGTAAACCCACTTAATAACCAGACCAATTTTCAGCTTTCGGTGTTCTCACAATTTGAATGACAATTACTCAGTCATACAACATTGTACCCAAATTAAATTTTCGTCCTTTTTTTCACACAAATAGAGCTTTCTTTTGGTGGTATTTAATCACCGTTGGGTTTTTTATTTTTTGCGCTATAAGAGAAAAAAGACTGAAAATTCTGTAAAAAAAAAAAAAAATTCTTTGTTTCTGTTATAAAATTTAGTAAATTTTGTATTTTTTCTTCATTATTTTGCATAAATGTGGAAGATGAAGTTACGCCGAGTAAATAGATACCCAACATGTCACCCTTCAAAATTGCACACGCTCGTGGAATGGCGCCAAACTTCGCTACCTAAGAATCCCCATAGGCAACGTTGTGGGGTATTGCGGAGTATTGTGGGGTATTGTGGGGTATTGCGGGGTATTGTGGGGTATTGCGGGGTATTGTGGGGTATTGCGGAGTATTGCGGAGTATTGTGGGGTATTGTGGGGTATTGTGGGGTATTGCGGGGTATTGTGGGGTATTTTGGGGTATTGCAGCAGAGTATTTTGGGGTATTGCAGCAGAGTATTTTGGGGTATTGCAGCAGAGTATTGCCGGGGCATTGCAGAGTATTGCCGGGGCATTGCAGAGTATTGCCGGGGCATTGCAGAGTATTGCCGGGGCATTGCAGAGTATTGCTGGGGCATTGCAGAGTATTGCACAGGGAGGGATGGATGGCTGGCTGGATCTGTGACTGCATGTGTCACAGATCGAGCCCGCAGCAGCTGCTGCTGCATGCACTCTCTCCCCTCTCCTCTCTCACACTGTACCGTTCGGTACAGAGAGGAGAGGGAGGAACCGGCGTCATCACATAACGCCGGTTTGTTTACTAGTGATCGCTCCGTCATTGGACTGAGCGATCACGTGGTAAACCGCCGCTATCAGCGGCGATTTACCGTGATCCGTGATCAGCCGGGTCCGGAGGAGATTCCTGTGTGTGCGCCCCAGAGGTAAGCAACCGCCTTGTCGACGTATTTCGTCTATAGGGCGGTTGCTAACTGGTTAAAAAACTGATGGTCACCTCAGTCCAAATACAGTCAATTCTTTTCTTACTTTCTTCTGTTGCAGTCCTGAGTCCAGGATCCAGACAGTAGCAGCACTAGGAACTGTAGACGCAGGCTGAGCTGAGGCTCCTCGTGACTTGGGCTTCTTTCCTTGCCGCCGACACAGCTCCCTGCGCGAGTCCTCCTCTCACCTCTCACCTCGCCTCCGGCGTGACGTCACGCGGCGCACGCCGGGGAATGAACCAACTCTCCTCCATGGGGGGGGTCGAGGAAACGCACAGGACAGGAGTGACAGGACAGAGGAAAGGGAGCCAGGAGCGCACTCGGCAGCAGTGAGTCGGCTCCGGCGGGGCGGCATACAGTTTCTATTGTGACTGCGCTGCCTGTCTGACACACATTACGGGCCCGCAACTCGACAAGCCCACCGGCTGCGTTCCGGTACTGTAAACCCACGTACTGGGCGCACGGAGAGGTGCTGGTACTCTCCAGGGCCATTTTTGGAAGTGGCAGTACTGAGTACCGCCGCGTTCCGGCCCAGTTAAAGCACTGGGCGCACCCCAAACCAGCCCCTGTAAATGATAGTATAGGGCAGTATGGTGGCAGGTTAGGGTAGTATAGAGTGGTATAGTGGCAGGTTGGTGTAGTGGGGTGGTATAGGACAGGTTAAGGTGGTATAGGGCATGTTGGAGTGATATAGGGTAGTTTGGGGTGGTATAGGGCAAGTTAGGGTTGCATAGGGCAGGTTGGGGTGGTATAGGGCAAGTTAGGGTGGCACAGGGCAGGTTGGGGTGGTATAGTGCAAGTTAGGGTGGCATAGGGAAGTTGGGATGGCATGGGAAAGGTTGGGGTGGTACAGGGCAAGTTAGGGTGGCATTGGGCAGGTTGGGGTGGTATAGGGCAAGTTATGGTGGCATAGGGCAGATTGGGGTGGTACAGGGCAAGTTAGGGTGGCACAGGGCAAGTTGGAGTGGCATGGGAAAGTTTGGGGTGGTACAGGGCAGTCTGGGGTGGTACAGGGCAGGCTATGGTGGCACAGGGCAGGCTGGGTGGTACAGGGCAGGCTGGGGTGGTACAGGGCTGTTTTGGGGGGTACAGGGCAGGCTGGGGTGGTATAGGGCTGTTTGGGGTGGTACAGGGCAGGCTGGGGTGGTACAGGGCAGGCTGGGTGATACAGGGCAGGCTGGGGTGGCACAGAGCAGGCTGGGGTGGTACAGGGCAGGCTGGGATTGCACAGGGCAGGCTGGGCATGTCAGCTAAAAAAGTGTATGATGGTTGAAAGCCCAACTCCGAGCAGAAAAAATAAAAAAAATCCTTGCAGTGCGGTACTGCAGGGACTTGTTTTGTCTAGGGGGAGAGAAAAAAACATTTTTACTCACCTGTTCCTCCACTCCCCCTGCAGGAGGCGCTCAATCCGACAGTGGACTGTCCCTTGGTCTCCTCATGTCCAGAAAAAGGCTATCGACTCTGCTCTGGTCTTGATGACATCAGGACTCTAGATCATGGGTCTTCAAACTACGGCCCTCCAGTTGTTCAGGAACTACAATTCCCATCATGCCTAGTCATGTCTTTGAATGTCAGTGAGTTACAATGCCTCATGGGATGTGTAGTCCTACAACAGCTGTATGGCCGTAGTTTGAGGATCCCTGCTCTAGATCATTGGAGCATGAGGTTGCAGAAGCTGCGGAGACTGGTCTAGCTGCATGGAGCAGCGGAGGATCAGTTATGTACAGTATCTCACAAAAGTGAGTACACCCCTCACATTTTTGTAAATATTTTATTGTATTTTTTCATGTGACAACACTGAAGAAATTACAATTTTCTACAATGTAAAGTAGTGAGTGTACAGCTTGTATAACAGTGTAAGTTTGCTGTCCCCTCAAAATAACTCAACACGCAGCCATTAATGTCTAAACCGCTGGCGAAAAAAGTGAGTACACCCCTAAGTGAAAATTTCCATACTGGGCCCAAAGTGTCAATATTTTGTGTGGCCACCATTATTTTCCAGCACTGCCTTAACCCTCTTGGGTTGAGTTCCCCAGGCATTGCAAGGCTGACAGTTACAAGCATAACTCCCACGGGCAGAGGCATGATGGTAATTCTAGTTTTGCAACAGTTGGAGGCCCGCCAGTTTGAGACCCCTGGTCTAATGGGAGGGGTTTCATAATTATTAACCAGCTGTGCAGCTGCACAGCATTAATGAGGAAAGTTGCTGGGTCTGCATCCCTTTAGATGTGTTCCTATTGGGACTATCTCACCAAAAATATTTTTTTTGTTGCAGGGGATGCCTGAAATCTGACTTGTATCTAAGTATTGTTGTGTACTGATGACTCACCTGAAGACCCTTTGTTTACATGTAAATAACCAGCATTCATATGTAAATAGTGACAACATTCATACGTAAATAGTGAGGTCTGGTGGAATTGAGCTGTAAATAAAGGCGGCATTCATATGTACCATATTTATCGGCGTATACCGCGCATTTTTTTCCCCTTAAAATCAGGGGGAAATCGTGGGTGCGCGATATACGCCGATACCCGCTTCCCACGCTGTGTTTGAACGCCGCCGCCGACATATCCTGAGCGCAGTACACTCGGGTACACTCGGCCAGGCTCGGCTCTGCTCGCGGTCACGCCCTGTGCCGCCTCCTAGCCTTTATGCGAGAGGAGCCAAGCGTGCCCGAGTGTACTGCTCTCGGTATATGTCGGCAACTGCATTCAAACACAGTGCGGGAAGCGGGGATCAGCTCAAAAACAGCGCAGGAGAAGCGGGGAGGACACCACCAAGGCCGCAGGAGGACGCCCAACCAGACAAGGCCACCGATGGACACCGGGCAAGACACCGACGAGGGGCATTCAAACTGTAAGTATTTTCTTTTTTTCCTGAAATTTCCCTTCTAGGTTGGGGATGCGCGCTATACGCCGGTGTGCGCTATAGGAAGATAAATATGGTATTTAATGCCACACTAAAGGTCATATCCACCATCATCTATACTGAATGCTGCTGGATCCCTAGGAGTTTTCGGTCTATTGATGGGTCTGCTCACCTCCTAGTCCATGGTGTGCAGGCAGTGAGGAGATGATGTGCTGTAACCTCTAGCAACCAATCAGTGAGTAGTATTACTGTACAGTAATCTCTAGCAACCAATCAACAAGCAGAAGTCACTGGAGTAGTGGTGTCCTCTTCAGTGATTTCCAGCTTCCTGGGTCATAGACCAGGTATGCTACATACATATGGGAAAAAGCAAGGAACACCGCTCAGGTGGGTGAATCCAGATAAATTAACCAACCAAGTGACACACCACAGGAAAAACGACAATCAAGGCAGACATGTTTCACATAGTATCATGTGCTTAATCATTGCCACATACATAGTTACAGTGGTCCAAGCTGGACCAATGGAACTATGTATAATAAAGCCACGCCTGAAATGTTTCTTCAAGGTTCCTGAAGCACCTGTAATGCCCGCACCCATAGACGATGTTTGATATGCACCAAAATTAACTTAGAAAACATCAGCAAGGAAATACAGCAGCTGCCCTTTGTTAGGGATAATGACTCCTGTCTATAACAGAAGCTGGGCTGTAATGTAGTTGGACAGCTGTAGGCTGTTTATTTCAGCGCAGAGAATGCAATCTTAGATCCACAGCTGCAGAAAAAGTTTGTTCCAGTTACTATTAATCAATTGACTTTTCTAGCTAAAGAAACATTTATTGGCAAACCCCCGATCTCCCCCACACTTCCCATAATGTAAAGCTCAATGTTCAGTGAGTCAGCACAGGTTATTCCCCGCAATACTAAGAAATGAGAAAGAGAAATTCTCCAATAACGATGTCTTCTAAAATATGCTACTGACTTGGATAGGTTGTACTAAGTTGGGGAACATGAGTGAATTCCTAAAATAGTACTTGCCAGCTCCACTATAAATTAGCAAATAACTCCAGACAAATACAAAAAAAAAAAGTATATAAAAAAATACATAAAAATGCCTTATAATTCTTTCAGAATTTAGAAAATTGTCATTTCAGAAACAAAATCTGTCAAAAGTCTTTATATCAAGAGAAGCCCCAAAAAAGACCCCAACAAGTACCCAATCAATTCTTGAAGAATCAAGTCATAGGTAGAGTGGGCCAGGGGGCATTTCTGATGCCCTATAAAATGGCCCCATTGCTTCTGCCACAGACATGTCTAAAGGCTTCCTGGTGAAGAGTAGTAAAACGTCCCCACCAGTGTCCTACCGAGTGGATGGGGACAAGAACAGAATGCCCCCCATCGGCATGGATGGTGTCCGAGCAGAGGCTGGCTCCGTGCCCCACCAGAGGCTCTCCTCCCCCGGCCAGCCCTGATTGAGCTGCCCCAGCTCCTTCCTGCAACCCACGGCTGCCCCCCTGCTGGCCAGTTTGGGAACCTGGAGTTAGTGAAGCAGGCGCTGTGCAGCTCCACCCGCCCAGTAAATAGAGAGTATCTGGAGTGGAGCTTCAGCCTGGACTGGGAGTCAGGAGGAGACAGTGAAGAGGGATAGCAGAAGGGGGCCGAGTTGCTGCACTATGGGCCTCTGAGCTGTACTTGGCCCCTGAGCCGAAAATTGTCAGTCAGCCCCTAAATTATGCCATCCATCAGTCTGCACAAACCTGACATCTGGATAGTTAAAGTGAATATGTAGGGATCCTATCCCCTGTTTGGTAAAAGTGTGTTTTGTGTTTTTTCAAGTCCTCTTGCATAATACTGGGTTCAAGAGAGACAACAGGCGGCAGAGTAGCATGAGAGAGACAACGGGCGCCATGCATCACCGCAGTTCAATCCTCACACTATGCAGGCGCGGGCAGTAGAGAGATTACATCATCTCTCACTGCCTGCCAGTGCCAATCCTGACCTCCCTGGGGCCCTAAGCAAAATGACATGTCACATTAAAGTTGAGAAGCAGGGGGAGGGGGTGTTCTGCTGTCGGAAATGACATCTTACATTAAAATGAGAAGCGGGGGTGCTGACTTCTTACCTCTTCTCCCATGCAGCCAGCGAGTTGAGAAGCGGGGTGAGGGGCCGAAAATTACTTCTCACCAAGCGGGGCCTCTAGTAATATGGAGGGCCCTCTGCAGCTTTTCGGGGGCCCTAAGCGGCTTGCATAGTGAGCCTATAGGGCGGATCGGCCCTGCTGCCTGCCCTCACTCTGGGACCCAGCCAATGGACATGGGTTGAAAAGCTAGGAAGAGATGCCTCTTTCTGTGCTGTCACTGTTGCCTACCACCAAATTGCCTTTATATTTTAAAAGTGACAAGCTGCATCTAGTATTTGTTGGTGACAGGCACAAGTCTTGAAGTGTTCCAGAATTTTAGTTGTAAAAACTGGGAATAGCTGGTTGTTAAGGAGCCAGCACCCTCCGTGTCTTTGGCAAGCATGACTCATCTACTGTCAGAGGTATTCCCTGCTGACAGCGGAATGTAAACAAAAGTAAAGCCGGCATTACATTTTTTTAATAAAGCGTAGGGTCCCCCCCCCCCCAGTCCACACCTGGCCCTTCTGGAGGGGAACCTCATGCAAAGAAATATTTAAAAAAATGCATCGGTCAACGACATCACAAGGGGGTGAGTTTCTGCTTTCATGAAATTGGGCATTTTGGAGAAAAAAAATTCTAAAATGTTACTCTCCAGTGACCATTGCCACTAGAACAATTTATTGAAAATAAAATATTTATGGTTGTCACCTGTACAGCAGGTGAGAAGAAAAATAAAATAATGGCTGTTGCCTGTATAGGAGGTGAGAAGAAAAAAATATTAATGGCTGTTGCCTGTATAGGAGGTGAGAAGAAAAAAATATTAATGGCTGTTGCCTGTATAGGAGGTGAGAAGAAAAAAATATTAATGGCTGTCGCCTGTATAGGAAGTGAGAAGAAAAAAATATTAATGGCTGTCGCCTGTATAGGAGGTGAGAAGAAAAAAATACTAATGGCTGTCGCCTGTATATGATAGACATGTGCGTTCCCGTCCGTAACGAATGGATTTTCGTACGAATTTGTTAGTATTTGTACATTCAGATCAATTCGAACATCCGAAAAGCTGAAAGCGGAATTACGAATAAGCAAAATAACGAACAAGCGAATATACGAACGTACAATTGGACAATCTTACTAAAATACGAAACACAGAAAAGGCAAAGGAACGAAAATTTCATCTATAACGAACAATTTGCATTCCGTTTTTGAAATCCTTTGTCTGTTCGTATTTTCATTTGTATGTTCGTATTTTCATTTGTGTGTTTTGTAAATCCGTTCCTTTGTCTGTTTGTAAATTTGTGTACTTGTATCGTTCTTTTGAATGGGCACTGGGCAGTGTAGTTAGTAAGTGATTACTTATTATCTTAGCCAATCAGCTTATCTCTTTTGTGCTGAGTCACATTGTACAGTGTAAAGCCTCGTACACACGATTGGACTTCAAACAAACTTTTCCGTGGATTTTTGTCTGAAGGGAGTTGGCCAGACTTTTGAAACCGAAAAAGTTTGTCCGATAGAGCGTACACACGGTCGGATTTTTTGGAAACACTCATTTTGACATTTGTTGGCAAAAAGTCCGACCGTGTGTACGGGGCTTACGAGAAAGTCTATCTTAATATGGATTAGCCGCGTGTTGCGATGTATTTACGAAAAGTACAAAATTACGAATCCATTAAACGAAAATTATTATCTAACAAAATTACGAATTTCAAATCAACAAAAATAAATTAGACAGAAGTACGAATCATTCGGTATAAACGAAAATAAAACTGTTACGAAAATACGAACGGGTCCGAATTGGAAAACTTGCGTCTTACGAAATACGAACGGGTCAGAATAGGAAAACTTGAGTCTTACGAAATACGAACGGGTCCGAATAGAAAAAACTTGAGTCTTACGAAATTACGAATCTTTACGAATCTTTACGAATCTACGGAACGAGACTAAACGGAACAAAAAAATAAGAACATTTTTGTTGTGCAGACGAAATGGAACAAAAAAATACGAAATTTTTTGTTGTGCACATGTCTAGTATAGGAGGTAAGAAGAAAAAAATAATAATGGCTGTCGCCTGTATAGGAGGTAAGAAGAAAGAAATAATAATGGCTGTCGCCTGTATAGGAGGTAAGAAGAAAAAATAATAATGGCTGTCGCCTGTCTACGAGGTAAGAAGAAAAAAATAATAATGGCTGTCGCCTGTATAAGAGGTAAGAAGAAAAAAATAATAATGGCTGTCGCCTGTATACGAGGTAAGAAGAAAGAAATAATAATGGCTGTTGCCTGTATACGAGGTAAGAAGAAAGAAATAATAATGGCTGTCGCCTGTATACGAGGTTAGAAGAAAAAAATAATAATGGCTGTCGCCTGTATAGGAGGTAAGAAGAAAAAAATAATAATGGCTGTCGCCTGTACAGAAGGTAAGAAGAAATTTCTAATTGGGTGATTTTCCCTCACTTTTACAAGATTTCTTCTCACTTCCTGTATCCCTGGACAGGAAGTGAAAGAAAATCTCCTCAGTGGGATACACTCACACCTAAAAAAAAAAAAAAAAGACTGGGGTTTTAAACATTTCTTATTCTATGCATAACTTAAAAAAACATTTGGGCTACAAATACGCTTCAAAGCTGATAACCTGGTAACCAAAGTAAAGATTTGAGTAGAAAATCTGTAGGCAGCTGACATTTAGGATCTAAACAATGTGTTATTTTGCATTCTTAGAAGTTTATTATCGGGGAAAAAAATATAAAAAGATTGCTCTGCCAGGACGGCACAGCTGTATGCAATCATCAGGGTTCATTACAGCTACGTTTACTGTCTGTGTATTTTATTAAGCAAGCAAGATTTCTTCTGTCTATATTTGATTCTTTAACAAACATAGATGGGTCTTGTTTATTTTGACAGCTCTGATAGTGTTGTCTTAACTTCCATTTTCTGCTTAAATTTGAAGCAGACAACTATAAAAAAAAATAAAAAATAAAAGATTTTCTACACTGCCCATGATGCTTTGTCATGAATAATAATAATATATATATATATATATATATATATATATATATATATATATATATATATATATATATAATGCATATTCTGGCAAGGCCAAACTGATAGAAGTCCTGGTAGAGTTCCTGATCTTCTAGTCATATAGTATGAGAATATGTGATGTCCGTGTCTCAGGGCTGCAGCACTAATCTGACTCTGTCTGAACCCTTTTTCCTTAACCACTTAAACCCCGGACCATTTTGTTGCTAAAGGACCAGGCACCTTTTTGCGATTCGGCACTGCGTCGTTTTAACAGACAATTGCGCGGTCGTGCGACGTGGCTCCCAAACAAAATTGGCGTCCTTTTTTTCCCACAAATAGAGCTTTCTTTTGGTGGTATTTGATCACCTCTGTGGTTTTTATTTTTTGCACTATAAACAAAATTAGAGCGACAATTTTGAAAAAAAAAATCAATATTTTTTACTTTTTGCTATAATAAATATCCCCCAAAATATATAAAAAAACTTTTTTTTCCTCCGTTTAGGCAGATACGTATTCTTCTACATATTTTTGGTAAAAAAACTCGCAATAAGCGTTTAGTGATTGGTTTGCGCAAACAATAGCTTCTACAAAATAGGGGGTAGTTTTATGTCATTTTTATTAATAATATTTTTTTTACTAGTAATGGCGGCGATAAGCGATTTTTATTGTGACTGTGACATTAGGGCGGACACATCGGACACTTTTGACACTATTTTGGAACCATTTTCATTTTTACAGCGTCCAGTGATATAAAAATGCACTGATTACTGTGAAAATGTCACTGGCAGTAAAGGGGTTAACCTGTAGGGTGCGCTGAAGAGGTTAAGTGTGACCTAATGAGTGATTCTTACTGTGTGGGGGCGTGGCTTGGCGTGTCACGTCACTGATCGTCGTTCACTATGACAGGGAACAGACAATCAGCGACAGTCTGACTAGGAAGCACGTGGAGAGGTTTGTTTACACTTACCTCTCCCCGTTCTTCAGCTCTGTGATCCGATCGCGGGACACAGGCGGCGATCGGGTCTGCGGGTCCTGCAGGTGCGGTCACGGAGTACCCGATTGGGTCACGAGCCTGCTGGCGGCGGCGCGCACACGACCCACGGCTGTGCATATTAAAGGGGACGTACCTGTACGCCAATATGCGCATCCGTGCCATTCTGCCAACGTACATCGGTGTGCAGCGGTTGGCAAGCGGTTAAAGTGACGCTAAATTATATTCATTTGTTTATTGCAGGTACTTATATAGCGCTGCGAATATATACAGCTTACATATATATATTGCACATTCACATCAGTCCCCGCACTGATCACTGTATTAGTGTCACCGGTCCCCAAAAAAGAGCCAAAAGTGTCAGTTAGTGTCCAATTTGTCCGCCACAATATCGCAGTCCCGCTATAAGTCGCTGATTACCGTCATTACAAGTGAAAAAAATCCAACAAAAATATCCCATAGTTTGTAGACGCGATAACTTATGGACAAACCACCATTGGATGCATTTTTTGCAGAAAATAAAAAATTATATATATTTTCTTCAAAAAATCCACGCACTTTTTTGAGTTAAAAATACGTGCGTGCGTGTGTTCGTGCCACCAGCGGCTCGCTCCCTTTGTGATTCTTCACAGCAGAAACTGATCAGTGGGTCCCTCAGACCCAATGTCCGCTGGCACCCGCTGATCGTTCAGGACACAGGCAGAATGGCGATCAGCTATGTAAACAAGGCAGATTGACGTTTTTTTTTATTCATTTTTTATTCTTTATTTTATAAATAAATAAATACTGGTTACAACATTCCACTTTGAGTATAACAAATATATATCATATGTTGAACCTGAATATCCCCCATCTTCCCATTCTGAAAACCCCCTATAGCCCCCCCCCCCATATATATATATATATATATATATATATATATATATATATATATTTTTTTTTTACTATAAACCATGGAAATTGTTTTTACTCAACACCTTACCAAACAAAATACCTTGTTGTTAAGGGTCACATCTACTGTCATCTTAAAAACAATATAGTGCCTTTAAAATAAAACTGGAAGCCTCCTTGAAATGTGTGCTTCTATTTTACAAAACACAAATATGCGATACTGCGAGTCGATGTTATCAATGGGGTATTTTTTTGGAGAGGAAAAACCTGCTGTGGAACAAATGACACCAATAAAGTTGAAAGTCTTTTAATACATAAAACTGATCCCAGGAAAGAGGAAAGGGAAATAAAGTTGATTTTAAAAATGGAGCGTGTAGTAAAAGTAAAAAAAACAAAAAAAAAACTGTGTTCACAGGGTTCAGAAAAAGAACAGTTCGCATGTCAAGATTGGCCTAGGTTGACCTTTTAACCTTTAAGTATTTACTCTGTCTGCTGTCATTTCAATTGCTACGCCTTCAGGCTCCGCTAAATGTAACTCAGCTTTAATATTTACTCAAGGTTTTTTTTAACACCTAACAGCAATATATTTAAATGCATTTTTTTTTGCTAAAATATCCTACAAAGTTAATTTTTTTTATTCTTTTTACAGTTTATAGTTTTTTTTTTTTTCCTCCACTTTATCTGTTTAATAGAATTGCTAAACATTGCTTTTTTTTTACGTATTTTTATTTTCAGTGTTTTATAGAGCTCTCAGATATTCTGCAATCCATTCAAGCAATATGACCGATAGGGATCACTTAATATGTTCCTATACTGGGGTTGATTTACAAAGGGCTCTTTCACATAGGCAGTAATGCTTACCCCCTCTAAAAAGTGATCTACCAGGCTGTATACCAGGGGATAGCAGTAATGTTAATTTTATGTGCCGGGCTGGTACAAGGATTTTTGACACCCTATGCGAAACCTCATTTTGCCGCCCCCGGCCCCACCCCTGACTCCACCCCCTTTGTCCTGCCCATGTATACCCTACCTTTTTAATGAAGCTGTCATCAAGTACCCATCAAATGCAGCCTCACCAGTGCCCATCAATGCAGCCTACCAGCGCCTATCAATGAATGTTTGCTTGCATCCATTCATTCGGTAGTTGAGACCAGGGCTGCCATCAGGGGGGTACAGCCGATACAACTGTAAAGGGGTCCGAGCATCTGGAGGGGTCTGACCAGGCTAGGAGAAGGCAGGAGTGGTTGCCGTGTTGTGCAGTGCAGAAATGATCTTGGCAGCCTGACATGTATACAGGTGTGAAGGGGGCCTGACATATACAGGTGTGAGGAGAGGAGCTGATGCATACAAGTGTAAAGAGGGGGACGGAGTGTGTACAGGGGTGAGGGGGGCTGACATATATGCACATGTGAGGGGGGGGGGGTGCTTAGTGCGTATTCGGTGGGATGGCCCTTGGGCAGGCCCCGGGCATTGTATCTATATATATATATATATATATATATATATATATATATATACATATATATAAATATATATACATGTAAATATACACACACACTCATACCCATGTGTGTTTGAGTTTTGGGGTGCACACCCTAATGCAATAGACTGTGCACACCTATGCAGAGCAGGTAAGGAAAAGGCATGCTTGTTATTTTTATTGGAAAAAACTAAATTAGGGTTTACAACCCCTTTAATAAATCAACCCCACTGCCTTTTAAAACCTACTTTCCAATACTACAAAGTACAAAGATAGAAACTGGCGTGTTGTATTTTTAAAAAACATCAAATAAAATGCAAATAGCTCTCAACAAGCTTGTGGACTAAACAAAAAATGGTGCTGTAGATTTTTTTTTTTTGCTGATTTTAGAAAAAACAAACAAAAAAACAAAAGGAATGGAAAGACACATTACTAAAACCTGATAATGAAGACGATTATTTGAACAGCCACAACATTGTTAAACTATAAACTCATATTGTACTTTTGACTCGAGATTTGCAACATGTCATAAGACAAAGTTGCATGAGAAGGGTTTGTCCTAATTTTACTGAACTATTCCCCCCTCCCCCCACCCTTCATTACAATGAAGTATCTGATGATGTGCTTGCTGATGTCCTCACATTACCTAATGTTTTTCTGTCATATATTCTTGTAAGCTTGTGAATCCCAGATCTGATTCGGGACTGACAAGGTCAAGAAAATGAAGCTACTTTCTCAGATCTATGAGCATCAAACAAAAATAAAAGTGACTGTCAAACTCTTGCAGATGGAGAAATTTGCATACAGAAAGTACTGCAGGGAGAAGATATAATGATTTTTTTTCCTTCCTTGAAATCTACATAAAATAAATACGTCTGTGTGGTTACATAAAATAGGGGTTACTAGCGTTACCAGGAAAAAATAAATAAATAAGCAAATAAATAAATAATAATAAAAAAAAGGATAAAAAATGTATAAATACTGAACGATTAGAACAGCAAGGAGCCATTGTAAATATTTGAATCCACTGTTTGCAAATTGTATGTGTTAAATTCTCTCAAGTCGGTCTTTGCAGTCGTAGAAGGTGGCTATTTGTGTGCAGGAATTGGAGTTTTGAGTACATATGTACTTATTAAACATTCTTTAGTCAGTTCTAATCCTTATACAAAAAGAATAAACATGTACTCTGACAAGGTTTCATTATCTCATGCTTTCACGGCATTCCTTGTTCAAAAAAAAAAGGAGAAGAAAATAACTTAAAACAGAATTTCAACCACAAATAAAAAGTAAAAATAGTAAATAATAATAAAAATAAAAAAAATAATCCATAAAAAAAAAGCCCATTGAAAGATACATGAAAAAAAAACAGCTATTGATGCAATGTTAGCCTTTAGGCCGGGTTCACACATGTCCGTCTGCGATTTGCAGTCCGGAGTCCGATGCGTTTTTGTTCACCAGTTCAGGTGCAATTTAGGTGCACATTTTTGCCTGAATTCACACCTAAACCAGACCCAAAAATGCACACGGCCATTTTCAGAACCACACAGCGGCCCTCCCGGACATGTGTGAGCCAGCTCCATTGAAATACGCTCACCTTCACATGTTATGCGAATTGATGCGGTTAAAAATGCATTAATTTCGCATATATGTGAACCCAGCCTCAGCCCACAGATTTACCCACAGTGCTAGATGTCCCTAGTCTGATAGAAAGTATCATTCAACCCAATTAAACTGGGTACACACTAGATATGTGCACAGCCGGAAAAAAAATTGTTTTAGTTTCATTCACTTTTTTTTGGTTTTACGGGTCATTCATAAATTCGAAAATTTGAAAATCCAAAAATAAGAAAGAAAATCCCAAAATTCGAAAGAATAACTAACTAACTAATAATAACTAACTATTAAATTATAGGTATTGGAGAAGACTACTGCACAGCCGAAGGTGCCCTACCACACGCACTCTCCCTCACCTATACAGTACCTTGTTAATCACACCTCCAGCGGGCTATCAGCCTCCGAGCCTGATGGGGTGGTAACCGTACATTCAGTGATAACCAACGACATCACATTCTCAGATTTACCCACAAATCCTCCATCTGCACCAAAATCCAAGAGACTAATTAAAAGCTCTTGACAAGGTGGTATAGGACACCTGTATTGCTACACAAATTTTTCCCGGCTACTCCTGACACTTGCTGGCATTGCGGGGAGAAAAAGGGAACTTTCCTTCACATATTCTGGTCATGCCCCAAGATTGTAGATTTATGGAGAACAGTCCGTCAGATTAAACAAAAGTTCACGAAATGTACTATTCCGTAGGACCCCGCTTTATTTCTTCTACATGCGTCCGCAACTCCCGAACGCATTTATAAGAATTCTGTTGTGCACCACCTCCTAGGCGCTGCGAAGGCATGCGTCCCCTTAAATTGGAAGTCAACGCGACCACCAACATGTGGCTTAGGAAGGTGTAAGACATAAAACAGATGGAAAATCTAATACTATCAGCCCAACATAGACAGGAAAGGTACTCCAAAACATGGACACTATGGAATCTCTTCATATACTCGGATGAAGGCCAGGCCCTCCGAGGGAATAACCTTGACCCCTAACTTGTACTTTACTGCCATTGTCCGACGGGATGGATCAGGAATCTTGCCCCCTGGAACTTAGCAGAACGGGATGCCCCCTGGACCCATGTTCATGGACTACCTCTTCCACCCCCCTGGATCCCCCCCCCCAGTCTTTTCCCCCCTATTCTGTATAGTCTTTACTTATTGCCCGCTAGGCTACTTATTTTCTCTATACCTTTGCTACCTTAGAACAATTCGAAAATGGAAAGAGATTCGGTTCCCGGAGCACCATGTTTTGCACTGCGGAATTCAGAACCACATTGCGGATCAGCTGCATAGGGGAACAGTTGGGAATGGGTGATATCCAGAACAGTCATAAGATGTCACTTTGGTCATCACTATTGGCTATGCATCTGTTGGGGAATCATTCCCTGTACCATTATGGAACATAACGTGATGGATAATCTGTATGATATTATAATGTAACTCATTTTCTGTGATTTGATGTTCCGCTTATTTGATATGTTGTTGTAATGTTGTCCCTATAGGACCTTTTCTCAGAATAAAAAAAAAGAAAAAAAATTATAGGTATTGGAATTTCCTTTTAAATTTGTCTGTTAGTGAATGTAATGAATACAAATTTATCCTAAGTTACGAATTATCCGAAATAATGAATGCCGCATCTAAACAAATAGAACATAACAAATTATTAATAAATAATAATAATATTTTATTATTATTATTATTATTATTATTATTATTATTAATTAGTTAACTTCCATTCGTTTAGATACAGCATTCGTTATTTCGGATAATTTGTAACTTCGGATAAATTCGTATTCCTTAGTGATAACATCTAAATTTGAAAGGAAATTCCAATACCTATAATTTAGTAGTAAGTAATAATTACAGTAAGTTATTATTAGTTAGTTATTATTTCAGATTTTCACATTTTAGGGTTTATTGGATTTCCGAATTTTCTAATTTACGAAATTTTTTAATTTGGTAAACGAGTTTTTGTTAATTTGGATATTTCCGAATTAACTAATTTGTCGGAATTTGTTAAAAAACAAGTTTGGACCGAAATAAATTGCACATGTCTAGTACAGACAGGCCGAATGTCGGGAGACATTTGCCGATTAAAAAAAAACCCCTGATATTCAGCCCGTGTGTATGTTGGTCTGTCCGACAGTAGCTGGCCGTTTGGTTGGCTTTTCTTGGACGTGCATGGTGGAAATCCAGTAGTTAACTGACTCCCAATCAGCGCTCTCAGCCAATAGCAGAGATCGCTGATCGGAGAGTTCTGTTGGGGGGACAGTCCCCCTGTCAGAACACAATAGTTCAGTTGGTCAAGATCACTGTACTAATTTTGCATAGTTAATATAGTGGCTCCAATCGGAGCCGACAGTTTTTTTTTTCCGTTCAACCCGCTGGGTTGAATGGAAAAAGACTAATAGTGTATACCAGGCTTTGCCCTGAGTCAAAGTCACCTTGGGCCCGCCTCAGTCTGACTAGCAGTGTTCATTTTGACGTAAATGTTTTTATTTCGTTTTAGTCATAGTCTTTTGACTAAAATACCATTGTAGCTTTAGTCGTTTTTTTAATAATGAAAATGTTCCTTTATTGAACAAAGGAGTTTTGGTTGTATTTTAGTCATCTGAATTGTTTTTGTTTTTCCTCCGTACTTAAGTCAACTAAAATCTCAAGTACATTTTAGTCGACTAAAATCAAATTGGTTTAGTTAAATAATGCATTATTTAATGCATTATTTTAGCATTTGCCTAGAATTTCCAAACTCATCATATACTCCTGGAGTAAAAAACGAATAACCTGTTTAGTACTTATGGTATTTCAAGGTGTGAACACTACAGACACAGATTTTGTCGTTGTGAAATAGAAAGTCTTTATAAATACAACCAAGTTTCATAAACAAACATGTTATAATGTGTTATTGTTGAATACATTTATTTTCTGACATAATTGAAAAAAAAAAAAAAGTTTGCAGAAGATTATTAGGTTAGGATGGGGTATCACCTATTAAACTTCCCAGATTCGTTTCATCAGGGGTTTGTCACAAACTGTTTGAAATTCAGTGAACCTGAACTAAACTGGGGATAATAGGCCTTACCTGTGTATGCCTAACTTTTATTTAGTTATTAAACTATGGGGCGTTTGGTGGATGTGAGTGATAAAGGGGCAGATCCACAAAAGTATTACGCCGGCGTATTGATACGCCGCATAATTTCAAATTTTGCGCGTCGTATCCATGTTTTGTATCTTCAAAACAAGATATGACGGCATCTCGGCTAGATCCGACAGGCGTACGTCTTAGTACGCCGTCGGATCTAAGCTGCAACTTTTCGGCGGCCGCTAGGTGGCGTTTCCGTCGAATTCCGCGTCGAGTATGCAAATTAGCTAGTTACGGCGATCCACGAACATCCGGCCGGCGCATTTTTTTATGTCGTTTGCGTTCGGCTTTTTACGGCGTATAGTTAAAGATACTGTTATGAGGCGTACTCAATGTTAAGTATGGCCGTCCTTCCCGCGTAGAAATTTGAAATTTTTACGTTGTTTGCGTAAGTCGTTCGCGAATAGGGATTTGCGTAGAATGACGTCACCGTCGGAAGCATTGGCTTGTTCCGGGTTAATTTCGAGCATGCGCACTGGGATACCCCCACAGACGGCGCATGCGCAGTAAAAAAAAAACGTTGTTTACGTCGGGTCACGTCGTATTTACATAAAACACGCCCCCATCACAGAGATTTGAATGGCGCGCTATTACGCCGCCAAAGATACACTACGCCGCCGTAACTTACTTTGTGGATTAAAAAAAAAAAAAGTTACGGCGGCGTAGTGTATCTTAGATACACTACGCTCGGCGCATAAATGCGCCGCTGTAGGAGGATCTACCCCATAATGTTTAGGTTTAGGTGCACTTTTAAATTTGTTTCTCTTTAGCTCAAGTGCAGCATGATATAAACTAAGAATAGATGGCTATTGACAAATTAATGCTGTGCTTCGAGAACCCCTTAAAAAAGGTCCCATCAATAAAAATAAAATAGAATTTGCTATGTCATATACACTATATTACCAAAAGTATTGGGACGCCTGCCTTTACACGCACACATGAACTTTAATAGTATCCAGCCTTTTGCCCCGTACACATGATCGGAATATCGTACAAAAACTGTCGCCCGAGGAAGAATCGTGCGATAATCAGATCGTTAGTACAGAGCTTTCGAGAGCTGATAACGACAATTCATCCGATAATATTAGATCGGACAAGCACGAAAATGTTCCTTGTACGATACCAGATCGTACGGTTTTTGTTTAGTCATTAAAGTTGTTGTCCGAAACTACAATACAAATACACTACAACACATGACATCACTTTCGTTTTTTTTCTGTCGTACGAGAATTTTTGTGACTTTAGTAATCTATTCAACTTCTACTTGCGACTATTAAGCGTAAAGAAGTTGTAAGATCTGCAGTCACTCTTTTAAAAGTCAGAGGGCGCCAGGATCTGACAAGCATTGCATGCACACGTCTTTACCATGGCGAACGTGCGTTCGCAATACGCGTGCGGGTGCGGCCATATTGGAAATTGCCCACTGTGCAAGGCCTGTGGGAAACTCTCCTCTGGCTAGTCTCCTGACAACTGGCCTGTACAGGGTCATGACCTTAACCTGATAGAAACACCATTAGGGTGAATTAGAGCAGAGATTGCGAGCCAGGCCTTCTTGTCCACATCAGTGCCTGACCTCACAAATGAGCTTCTGGAAGAATGGTCAAACATTCCCATAGACACACTTCTAAACCTTGTGGACAGCCTTCCCAGAAGAGTTGAAGCTGTTATAGTTATAAGGGTGGACAAACTCAATATTGAACCCTACGGACTAAGACTGGGATGTCATTAACCACTTGCCGACCGCTGCACCCCCATATATACGTTGGCAGAATGGCAGCGGTGGGCAAATGGACGTACCTGTACGTCTCCTTTCAGAAGCTAAGCGGCGGGAGCCCGTGACCATGCCGGAGGGCCCCGCAACCTCGATGTTCGCCGGCGGCCCAGGATCGTGTCACAGAGAGGCGAACTGTGTGGTCGCTTGTAGCCCAGCCCCCACACAGTTAGAATCACTCCCAATGACATACTTAACCCCTTCCTTGCCCCCTAGTGGTTAACCCCTTCCCTGCCAGTGTCATCTACACAGTATATAGTGTATATATAGTATAAGACAATCACATTTCAATAAAATAAAGTAGTATACAGTATTTATTGCATGCAAAGTTGTGTTTATGTAAATATATCTAGGGAAGGGTACATTCTTATAGGGGTCCATGACACAAAATAGGTTAAGAACCACGGCTCTAGAATGATAATTTAGGACTGATGTGTGCTGCCCCATAGACAAAGGATCATTGAGAATCAACAAATCTGCATTCGTAACACAAAACGGGAAATACGGTACAGCTGAAATGTTTAAATACATGGTACATAAAACATTAAAGAATTGATTCTCCATTTCCCATCTGTATATAGAAGGTGCCACCATCTGTTTGTTATAGATATACTTGGACTTTGACCAATTTCTATTTGTCTCATTTGTTATTTAAGTAAATAAGTCTACCCAAGACAATAGATTGAGGTTTATGGGGACATTTTCTGTGTTTATAGACCTTGGATACAATTTATTGGTCCATCTGTCTTCGATATATACTGTCTTTTATTTGGTTGGAAGATCTATTTTACTTATGATTACCATACAGCCAAGTTATAATCGTGCGTTTTATTGATGCATCTAAGAGTCTACTGTTGTTCAGTTAAACTATTAAATGGTTTTAAATTTGTGGTTTTAAATTTGTGGGTTTAGAGGGAGTACATATGAATGAATCTACTGTAGGCTTTTGTTTTTATCTAATAAAGATTTATTTTTTTATAAATGTTAAACATAATTGCTATTTTTGATTATATATTTTATATTGTTGTGTGTATATCAACAAGCATTTATTTCAGTGACCCCCATATTCAATACATAAACAAAAAAAAAATTGAAAATCAACATATGCACTAACATTATAATTTACATAAAAAAAAATGCATAGTGGAAAAAGATCATATATATATACAATTTAATTAGCAAATCAACATATGCATTAACATTATAATTCACATAAAAAATGCATAGTGGAAAAAAGATCATATTACAGTTTTAAAATGTTTCTTAAAAGTCCATATTTAAAACATTGCAAATTGGATTATTTTATTTTATTACAAAAAATAAAGGTGGGGAAAAAGAATAAATAAAAAAAAAATGTTTTAACAGTTACAATTTTTTGAAAACCACAAACACTTTTACCTGAAGAAATTTGGAATGAGTTGCATGTATTTTCAATTAGAAGATGCAAAGGAGAACATAACAAAGTAAAATAATAGAAATAACAATAATGTAAATACTAGTAATAAATGATAATAACAATGAATAGGGAAAACACAAACAATTTCACCTGAATAAGTTTGAAATGGGTTGTATCTAATTTTAAAAGATGCAAAGGAGGACATAAAAAAGCAAAATAATAGCAATAACAATAATAAAAATAATAATAGTAATAATAAATAGGGAAAACACAAACGTTTCAGCTGAAGAAGTTTGAAATGGGTTGCATCTAATTTTAAGAGATGCATAAGAGGACATAGAAAAGCAAATAAATAGTTATGCCGCGTACACACGATCGGTCAAACCGATGAGAACGGTCTGATGGATCGTTTTCATCGGACCAAACCGATCATGTGTGGGCCCTATCGGTTATTTATCCATAGGTTAAAAAAAAGCAATCTTGTTTTAAATTTAACCGATGGATACCTAACCGATAGAAAAAAAACGATTGTTAGTAGGCACAACCATCGGTTAAAAATCCACGCATGCTCAGAATCAAGTCGACGCATGCTTGGAAGCATTGAACTTCGTTTTTTTTACAGCACGTCGTTGTGTTTTACGTCACTGCGTTCTGACACGATCGTTTTTTAACCAATGGTGTGTAGGCACGACTGACCATCAGTCAGCTTCATCGGTTAACCAATGAAAACGGTCCATCAGACCGTTCTCATCAGATGGACCGATCATGTGTACGCGGCATAATACAATATTGAAAATAATAGTAATAATAAATAATGCAAATAATAATAAATAAGGAAAACACAATCATTTTTTCCTAAAGAAATTTGAAATGGGTTGCATCTAATTTTAAATGATGCAAAGGAGGACATAAAAAAGCAAAATAATAGTAATAAGAACAATGAAATTAATAATAATAGTAATAATAAATGGGGAAAACACTAAAATTTCACCTGAAGAAGTTTGAAATGGGTTGTATCTAATTTTAAAAGATGCAAAGGACACAGAAAAGCAAAAAAATAATAATACAATATAGAAAATAATAGTAATAATAAATAATACAAATAACAATAAATAGGAAAAACGCAAAAATTTCACCTGAAGAAGTTAGAAATGGGTTGCATCTAATTTTAAAAGATGCAAAGGAGGACATAAAAAAGCAAAATAATAGTAATAACAATAATAAAAATAATAGTAATAATAAATAATACAAATAATAATAAATAAGGAAAACACAAACAATTTCACCCTAAGGAATTTTAAATGGGTTGCATCTAATTTTAAATGATGCAAATGAGGACATAAAAAAAAAAAGTACTAATAATAATGAAAATAGTAATAATAAATAATACAAATAATAATAAATAGGGAAAACACAAACAATTTCGCCTGAAGAAATTTTAAATGGGTTGCATCTAATTTAAAATGATGCAAAGGGGGACATAAAAAGCGAAATATTAGTAATAACAATAATGAAAATAATAATAGTAATAATAAATAAATACAAATAAAAATAAATAGGGAAAACACAAACAATTTTACAAGAAGGCATTTTAAATGGGTTGCATATAATTTCAAAAGATGTTAAGGAGGACATAATAAAGCAAAATAATAGTAATAACAATAATAAAAATAATAATATTAATACATAAAACAAATAATAATAATAATAATAATAATAATAATAATAATAATAAAAAATAAAATTTGAAATGAATCATACCAAAAAATGAATAAATATTCAAATACATTTTAAAATAAAAATAATACTCATAGAAATGTAAAAAAAAAAACAAAAAAAAAACACAAGAAAAAATGCAACTGTGAGAAAATTGTAATCTTGGTACACTGTTAGCATAAAGCATCTCCTGTTCCCCTTAGAGGTGCACATGACTCTAACTGCAGCACAACCTGGGTTGACAACCCTTAGCAAATTTATGGACAGTTTGTAAAAATCTGTGATTTTTACAACTGTCTGTAAATATCAGGGGCAGAACATTTTTAAGTGTAAACCAGGCAAATTACTTGTTATGGATATTGTCAGTGTTTCCATATTGTGTTTATTCTGTTTAAATCTCAGTTGTCTTACTTTTTAATAGGAGTTCTGAAATTTTTCAGGTTGTCAGTAGTGTTGAGCGGAATACGCCATATTCGATTTCGCGATATATCACGAATATATAGCTGAATATTCGTGAAATATTCCCTAAAATCGAATATTCGTGATATTTAAAAAAAAAAAAAAAATTGCGAAATTTCGCTAATGCGAATTTATTGCGAACATTTTGCAAATTTTTTTTTTTTTTTTCTGATTGGCTCTGATGCAAAAGAAGGGCGGAGAAAGTATTCTCGAATATTCGGAAATCGAATATTCGGAATATTTTATCAAAAAAAAAAAATGTTGTGAAATATTTTGACAACTGTGGTAGGAGAACTTTGATTGGCTCTGATGCAAAAGAAGGGTGGAGAAAGTATTCGCGAATATTCGGAAATCGAATATTCGCGAATACTTTCTCCACCCTTTTTTTGCATCAGAGCCAATCAGAGTTGTCAAAATCTCGCAATCAATTTCGCATTCGCATTAGCGAAATTTTGATAAAATATCACCAATATTCGATTTCCGAATATTCGCGAATACTTTCTCCGCCCTTCTTTTGCATCAGAGCCAATCAGAGTTCTCCTACCACAGTTGTCAAAATATTTCACAACATTTTTTTTTTTATAAAATATTCCGAATATTCGATTTCCGAATATTCGAGAATACTTTCTCAGCCCTTCTTTTGCATCATAGCCAATCAGAAAAAAATAAAAAAAATTCGCAAAATGTTCGCAATAAATTCGCATTAGCGAAATTTCGCAATTTTTTTTATATTCGGAATAGCGAATATTGGCCGCGAAATTCGAGATATTCGCGAATACTCGAATATGCCATATTCGAGCCGAATATTCGCAATACGAATATTCGTGAGCAACACTAGTTGTCAGTATAAAATGTGCACCGTCAGTAAATTTGTTGTGTCAGTAAAAAATGCTGCGGGAGGTTGGCAACACGGCCTGCGGCCCAGGCAGGATGCATTTACGGGCTGTCAAGCTCCACGTTTACCTGATGCTTTTGTACATAAAAAAATATAATTTCCACTTAAATATAATGGGATTGTTGAAAATATATATTTGACCAGTTGATGTTACGGATGAAAATGTAAAAAGTGTTGGCGACAAGAGGAAAACCGAGATGGATATCGGAAATAACATGGGCTCCATGATTACAGGTTTGTCATCTGGATCACAGATTTGGCAAAGCGCACTTAACAAATAGGCCTTGTGTGTTGTGTGAAAACTTAGAGGCCAGTTTACAGCGGTGATACAGAGCAGGCAGCAGAGCCTGGACTGATTGGTGGAGATGCGGCCCGTAATCTCCATAATCAATCCAAGCAATAATTATATTCAATAAGCCCGGGATTTGCTGTCCACTCTCATTACAGTGATAAAGGCCAGAGAGGAAAGCTATTTGCAGACCCTCTTCTAGCATTGGCAGCCACTGCGTTCTTCCACTACAAGCATCACACAATGCAAAGAAAACCTACTTACAGCTCTTTTACTCAAGTTCAACCTCAGTAGTTGTCCTCATAACCAGGCAACAAACTGAAAAATTAAGTCTATCCAAAGCCATTTTTTTGAGTTTTGCGTAGGGAAATGGGAAGGGTTTAGAACAAGAGTAGGCAACCTTGGCACTCCAGCTGTGGTGAAACTTCAAATCCCATCATGCCTCTGCCTCTAGGAGTCATGCCTGTGATTGTCAGGGTCTTGCAATGTCTCATGGGACTTGTAGTTTCACCACAGCTGGAGGGCCACCAAGGTTGCCTACCCCTGGTTTAAAACTTTTATTGGGTTTTATTGCTATCTGTGTCCACATCCTTTCCTTTTATCCGGGAGGCCATTGCGACCAGGACAGAAAATGATGTATAATCCAAAAATATACAAGTACAATCCAAAATTTTACAGTAGTCAACAAAACAGGAATGGGAAATCTTTCAAAGGGATCATCTGTTCCTGTGACATTGATTTTACAAGGGGCGGTGTTGGCTGGTGTTCAAATTTTTTTTGGGGGCGCAAACAAACTGAAAAAAAAAAATACATCAATTGCAGCCACTGTGCCTATCAAATGCAGCCACTGTGCCCATAAAGCACAGCCACTGTACCCATAAATTGCTGCCACTGTGCCATCAAACGCAGCTACCCATCAATTGCTGCCAGTGTGCCCATCAATTGCTGCCAGTGTGCCCCATCAATTGCCGCCAGTGTGCCTCATCAATTTCTGCCAGTGTGCCCCATCAATTGCCGCCAGTGTGCCCATCAATTGCTGCCAGTGTGCCCATCAATTGCTGCCAGTGTGCCCCATCATTTGCTGCCAGTGTGCCCCATAAGTTACTGCCAGTGTGCTCTATCAATTGCTGCTACTGTGCCTCATCAATTGCCGCTACTGTGCCTCATCAATTGCCGCTACTGTGCCCCATCAAATGCTGCCCCAGTGTGCTTCCAGCACTTACCTGTCTCGGGTCACAGCGCTGTCCTCCATGCCCCGAGTCCTCCATGTCTTCTCCGTCCTCTTCCCATCCTCTGCTATGATTGCATGCCTGATAGGCGTCCAATCACAACGCATGTCGCTTCAGCCATTCAGGTGACAGGTAACCAGACCCGATGCACCTGATTGGCTGAGAGGCGGGTCAGTATTAGGAAAACAATTTATTCGCCCACCGTTTAACAATTTGGAAGCCTGTTAGAGCCTATGGGGGGCGGCAGCGGCGACAATAAATAGATTCAATGCATGAATCTATCTATTGGTGATAGACAGGTGCAGGAGAGAGGAGGTGGCGCTTTTGCGCCCTTTATGGACGCACCGCCACTGACAAGGGGATTTCCCCAAGCTTTGGAGAGATTTCCTATCACTTCCTTTAGTGTTTCTTTCATGAAAGGGAGTGAGAGGAAATCTCACCAATGAGACATAGCCATAAACGTATATGTTAATAATTTTAAAAATAAATAACAGCCAGGAATTCATAATCTGTAACTTCTAACCTTAAACCCATACCTAGGTAAGCCCATCCCTATGCAGCTATATAGAAGACAACTACTGAAAAGAAATCCTCAGACAACCATTGATGGTTCCTTATCGGGGATCTCATCATAAGTCACCATAAGGTTGGCTTCCCCACCAGTAGGCAGCAGTCAGCAAGCAAAGAAGGGGACCTCTTGGTTTTCCTACATCATAGTTGAACTGGAATTGGTTCCAAATGAACCCATTACCAATTCACTTAAAGAACATCTAAACCCGAACCGGATTTCTTTAGGTGAGTAGTTACAGCTAGTGCCTACTGCTATATCCAGGGATGGACTGGCCATTGGGACTACAGGGAGTTTCCCGGTGGGCCGATGGCTCAGTGGGCCGGCTTCAGTGACAGCGGACCGCCTCCCCCCTCCACTCCTCTTTCTCTCCCTCCCAGCAGCGCTCACCTCCTCTCCCTCCCCACAGCACTCACCTGGGGGGAACAAAGAAGCAGAGGGAGGAGCAGGGGGGACGACAGAGGAGTATGACAGCTGACTCAACAGCTATGGCCTGGGAGTTTCTCACTTCTGCTTAATCTTGTCCCATAAGGGGGGCACCGAACTCATTCTTTGCCCCGGGTGAAATAATGTGTAGCTTCCCCACTGGTACTGCCTATAGGAGTACCAGTACCAGCCGTTCGACTCTAATAAATAGAATGGCTAGTGGCTAGTGAAGGGGGAGAGGGGGCTTGGGTGGCCAGGGGGGTGCGGGAGTTGTCCGGCCGCCATGGGAGAGACCTGTCAAAGTGGGCCAGTCTGGATGAAGTCCAGGGCCAAATTTCTGTCCCAGTCCAGCCCTGGCTATATCTACTGTACATTGCAAAGTTACTCTGTACCTGAGTCTAAAAAACAATTCCCCTCCCATGCGAACACAAATCTTCCCCTTCTATAGCAAACCTGTTTTAGAAAAATCTCCCCCTTCACTGCAAACCCCCCTTGCACAACTCTTTCCCCATCCTGGAAAATGATCCCCCCCTCCCAAGCCAAAATCTAGCCTATCCCCAGTGAAAATATCCCCCCAAGCAAAACTCCCTTCCCCTTAGCCAAAACCTTATTTTCCTAAGCAAAAACCCTCCCCCCAAAAAATCTCCCTCATTCCAAGCAAATCATTACCTGCAAAATCTCACTCCTTCAAACAAACCTCTACATCAGCACAAATCTTCCCTCTGCCAAGCAAAAGTGCCCCCTTCGAGAAAAACTCTTCTCCCGTTTCTGCACTACTTCACCACCTGCACTCTGCATCCCCTGTATCCCCCACTATCCCAACATTCTAAACACCCTGTATCCCCAGTATATCTCATTCTGTACCCCCTGCATTCCCCATTACCCAGCACCTGCATTCCCTACTACTCTCTGTACTCTCATTACATCTTACTCTATACCTGGGGTGCCCAACCAGTGGCCCGTGTAGCTCTCTGATGTGGCCCTTGACCTCCTGCTCTGGGATAGCAGGTTGGCAAGCCCAGATCATGGGTTGTTGACCCGCCATCCCGGAGCATGAGTATTGTGAATGAAGCGGGTGGCAGAGGAAGCAAGCAGCTGTGGAGCAGAGCAGCAAAAGCCGATGCTTCCGAGCACCGTTTCCTGTCACAGGTGGAGTGATACCTAACGCACTCTGCCTGGGACAGCAACGGCCGGCGATACCTGAATAAAAAACTGCTATTAAAGGTAATTACTAAAATCACTGTGTATATATGGGCATATCTGTTTTCAAGTGGTTACTGGGCTACTTTCAAACTGATCCACAGGTGCAGTGTACCTGCGGGTTACCTGCACTGAGCCATAGACTTCTGTTATTACCTGCAGGTTTGGTGCGCTTTCAGAAAGATATAATAGAAGTCTATGGCAAAGTGCAGCTAACCCGCAGGAAAGCCACAGGTGCACTGCAATGTACCCATAGTTCCGGTAAACCGCAGTGCATCAGTGTGAAAGCAGCCTTGGGCCTCTTTCACACGATCGGTTCAACCCAATCGGACCTTCCATTCGACTCTATGGAGCCACAGATGTAGATGGACTTGTGTCCATTTACACCCACCTACAGCCAAAAAACTGAAGGGGATCCATACCCTTCCATCTGGGCGGATCAGATCAGAGGGCCCATTCAGTAGAGTGGGCTGTGTTCATGTCTGCTCTGCATATGCAGAGCGGACACGGACCAGACATCTGCCCGCTTTGCCTATTGTGACCCGCGACTGGTTACCAAGTCGCTTAAAGGGGAGGTTCACCCTAAAAACGACTTTCCTTTATTACACTGCCCCCCCACATTACAATACGATTATGCCTATTACTTTTTTTTTGATGCTGTACATACCTTCGTACAGCTATTCACCCGTGGCTTCCGGGTTGCGAGTCCCGCAGGAGTGGGCGTTCCTAACATGGTGGTGATTGACGTTTTGACAAAAAACGAGCTCCCCCGTCGCGTAAGCCGCGTCACGATTGGCGAAAGGAGCCGAACGGCGAGTCGGCGCTATACTGCGCCTGCGCATCGCCGTTCGGCTCCTTTCGCCAATTGTGACGCGGCTTACGCGACGGGGGGGAGCTCGTTTTTTGTCAAAACGTCAATCACCACCATGTTAGGAACGCCCACTCCCGCAGGACTCGCAACCCGGAATCCACGGGTGAATAGCTGTACGAAGGTATGTACAGCATAAAAAAAAAGTAATAGGCATAATCGTATTGTAATGTGAGGGGGCAGTGTAATAAGGGAAAGTCGTTTTTAGGGTGAACCTCCCCTTTAAGTGGCCCTCGCTCTTCAAAAGGTTGGGCACCCCTGCTCTATACCAACCCCACACTCTGGACCCTCTGCACCCCCTATTACCCTATACACTGTACCCCCTGAATTACCTGCACTGTGCACCCCCACTTACTCTATGTTCTGTACCCTCTACCAATCATATCTGGAATTTAAAACTTGAGATTAAAGTAGTTGTAAACCCTATTTTTAAACGTTATGCTACAAAGTAAGCCTATATAAGCCTTTAGCTAACCAGGATATCTCCTAAACCTGCACGGTTTAGGAGATATCCCCTGTCCCCTGCATGTGCCGATGACATTGGCACATGCGCACTAGAGAAAAATGACACAATGTCACCTATGTGCCGCTGCATCAGTCTGCGTGCCGTTACCAGCGTCTCCCCCGCGCTTGCGGCTCTGGGCAATCACAGTGCCGGAGCGGCGAAACCCGGAAGTAACCCCGGGAGAGATGTATGTGGCCGGAGGGGCAGATGAGGACGACTTTGGGGGCTTCAATCTGAGATAAGTAATACATAATGAGCTAGTATGCTATTTATACTAGCTCATTATGCCTTTGTCTTGCTGATTTTTTTTTTTTTTTTTTTTACACAAGTTTACTTCCTCTTTAAGCTTCACCTGGAAAGAATGCACCTGCTGGCCTCCAGGGGTTCTTTCTCTAGTGGTTGTCATAGTGCCCTGTGTGTGGCTCACAGTTGATCCTCTGAACTTCCCATGCTGTTAACTCTTCCCAGCCTGGAGTGAGGATCCTGGAAGTTGTTGTGTGAGAGGAATGGGGAGTGGAGAGAGTGGGGGGCTTGGGGATGGGGTCTCTGGGCCTCCCACAGGCAGCACCTCCTGGGCCCGAAGTAGGTCAGGCCCAGTACAGCAGTACCGTCTATACACACCAATCTATCTATCTATCTATCTATCTATCTATCTATCTATCTATCTATCTATCTCTCTATATATCTCTATCTCTCTATATATCTCTAGCTATCTATCTATCTATCTATCTATCTATCTATCTATCTATCTATCTATCTATCTATCTATCTATCTATCTATCTACCTACCTACCTACCTGTCTGTCTGTCTATCTATCTATCTATCTATCTATCTATCTATCTATCTATCTATCTATCTATCTATCTATCTATCTCTCCCTATCTATCTATCTATCTATCTATCTATCTATCTATCTATCTATCTATCTATCTATCTATCTATCTATCTATCTATCTATCTATCTATCTTTTAGAAGGACAAGAAATCAAACCTATCTTCGAAATCAAATAAAGGAAAGTTTGTGAGTGATGGACTTTTTTCATAAACAAAAGGAGCTTTTTTTTCTTTGCAAAGACATTTGTATAGCTGGTGACACATATTTATTTCCAGCTGTTTGGCCCGATCACAGGATGACCAGATGTGTCCAACTGGGCCACACAACATGAGTCACATGGGGCCAGTCACAGTGACCAGCAGCTTATGACCACACAGCAATATCCGTACTGAGAGTAAAAGCAAGTCCCTTCTCAGGGCTGAATGACAGAAATATTATATATATATGTATTACAGTATCTCACAAAAGTGAGTACACCCCTCACATTTTTGTAAATATTTTATTCTATCTTTTCATGTGACAACACTGAAGAAATGACACGTTGCTACAATGTAAAGTAGTGAGTGTGCAGCTTGTATAACAGTGTACATTTTCTGTCCCCTCAAAATAACTCAACACACAGCCATTAATGTCTGAACCGCTGGTAACAAAAGTGAGTACACCCCTAAGTGAAAATGTCCAAATTGGGCCCAAAGTGTCAATATTTTGTGTGGCCACCATTATTTTCCAGCACTGCCTTAAAGGGATTGTAAAGGTAAAAAATAAAAATCCCTAAATAGCTTCCTTTACCTTAGTGCAGTCCTCCTTCACTTACCTCATCCTTCCATTTTGCTTTTAAATGTCCTTATTTCTTCTGAGATATCCTCACTTCCTGTTCTTCTGTCTGTAACTCCACACAGTAATGCAAGACTTTCTCCCTGGTGTGGAAAAAGTCTCTTGAGGGGGGAGGGGGCGAGCACCACTAACACACAGCTCCTTTCTCTATCTGCAAAGTAGAGAGTGTCCTGACACTCCTGCTCGCCCCCGCCCCCTCAAGAGGCTTTCTCCACACCAGGGAAAAAGCCTTGCATTACTGTGTGTAGTTACAGACAGAAGAACAGGAAGTGAGGATTTCTCAGAAGAAATAAGGACATTTAAAAGCAAAATCGATGGATGACGTAAGTGAAAGAGGACTGCACTAAGGTAAAGGAAGCTATTTAGGTTTTTTTTTTTTTTTTTACCTTTACAACCCCTTTAACCCTCTTGGGTTCACCAGAGCTTCACAGGTTGCCACTGGAGTCCTCTTCCATGACGACATCACAGAGCTGGTGGATGTTAGAGACCTTGGGCTCAATAGGGTTTAGGTCTGGAGACATGCTTGGCCAGTCCATCACTTTTACCATCAGCTTCTTTAGCAAAGCAGTGGTAGTCTTGGAGGTGTGTTTGGGGTCATTATCATGTTGGAATACTGCCCTGCGGCCCAGTCTCTGAAGGAAGGGGATCATGCTCTGCTTCAGTAGGTCACAGTACATGTTGGCATTCATGGTTCCCTCAATGAACTGTAGCTCCACGGTGCCAGCAGCACTCATGCAGCCCCAGACCATGACACTCCCACCACCATGCTTGACTGTAGGCAAGACACACTTGTCTTTGTACTTCTCCCCTGGTTGCCCCCACACATGCCTGACACCATCTGAACCAAATACATTTATCTTGGTCTCATCAGACCACATGACATGGTTCCAGTAATCCATGTCCTTAGTCGGCTTGTCTTCAGCAAACTGTTTGCGAGATTTCCTGTGCATCATCTTTAGAAGAGGCTTCCCTCTGGGATGACAGCCATGCAGACCAATTTGATGCAGTGTACAGCGTATGGTCTGAGCACTGACAGGCTGACCCCCCCACCCCTTCAACTTCTGCAGCAATGCTGGCAGCACTCATATGTCTATTTCCCAAAGACAACCTCTGGATATGACGCTGAGCACGTGCACTCAACTTCTTTGGTCAACCACGGTGAGCCCTGTTCTGAGTGGAACCTGTCCTGTTAAACCGCTGTATGGTCATGGCCACCGTGCTGCAGCTTAGTTTCAAGGTCTTGCCAATCTTCTTATAGCCTAGGCCATCTTTATGTAGAGCAACAATTCTTTTTTTCAGATCCTCAAAGAGTTCTTTGCCATGAGGTGCCATGTTGAAATTCCAGTGACCAGTATGAGAGAGTGAGAGCGATAACACCAAATTTAACACATCTGAGACCTTGTAACACTAACGAGTCACATGACAACGGGGAGGGAAATGGCTAGTTGGGCCCAGTTTGGACATTTTCACTTAGGGGTGGGTGTACTCACTTTTGTTGCCAGCAGTTTAGACACTAATGGCTGTATGTTGAGTTATTTTGTTATACAAGCTGTACACTCACTACTTTACATTGTAGCAAAGTGCCATTTCTTCGGTGTCACATGAAAAGATATAATAAAATATTTACAAAAATCTGAGGGGTGTACTCACTTTTGTGAGATACTGTATATATTTTTTTTAATTTGCAGTTGTTGTTCCCACGTGAGTGGAGTGACCCTCTAACCCTCAATGAGTTTGGAGGCCCCACTACAAGGGTGGATTGTTTCCAGTTCCCGGAATTGAGATTTAACACGTTGAAGCATATATAAGATTTTAGGTACAGGGCCTCTTCTGTATAGTTTATAACCCCAACCTGGTCCCTCTCCCTTCTCAAAGGCTTTCCACGGTCACTCAGATGTTAATTCTAAACAGTGAGGGCTTTAGTCAAAGATCAAATGTCAACCAAGCAGGGAATAGGGTAAAGTCATTGCAGCAAGAGTAAAAAGTAAGCATAGCTTCTTAAATTGGATTTCCCATTTGCAACCACTGAAACACAAGTTTATCCTGCTCTGCCGGCTACCAAGGAAAGCTTTGATTCATGGAGCAAATAGGTTACTCCCACGGGGACGTTCAGGACATTGATGTAGCCTTTATCTTGTTAAGGCAAGAAAGATGGTTTCAATATTTCTTAGTGTGATCATGATTCATCTTCCCTTCTAGTAAACCTTGACAGTGAAAGCAGAGGTCAGACACGTCTCTACCCCACCTACATTGGGAATGAGTGATGTCACGATCAGGATGGAATCGAATGTACTTCATGCATCTCTATGGTCACAATGTAGAATCACCAATTCATTTCCACATTGTATTTCAATTATTTCTAGCCGACTCCTATTAATCTAAATAATACTGAAATTTGTAAACTTAGGGCCAGATTCATGTAGAATCGCGGCGGCGTAACGTATCGTAGATACGTTACACCGCCGCAAGTTTTCACCGCAAGTGCCTGATTCACAAAGCACTTGCATGAAAACTTACGCCGGCGGCCTCCGGCGTAAGCCTGCGTAATTCAAAGGGGCGTGTGCCATTTAAATTAGGCGCGCTCCCGCGTGGGACCTACTGCGCATCCTCCGTTTTGAAATTCCCGCCGCGCTTTGCGCGAAGTGACGTCATTTTCTCGAACGGCGACGTGCGTAGCGTACTTTCGTATTCCCGGACGTCTTACGCAAGAACAAAAAATGTTTACATTTCGACGCGGGACATACGTGGGCTGTGTAAAGTTAGGGCAGCTAAAACGACGACTAACTTTGCGACGGGAAACTAGACTAGCAGCGACGTAGCGAACGCGAAAAACCGTTGTGGATCTCCGTAACTACTAATTTGCATACCCGACGCTGGTTTACGACGCAAACTCCCCCCAGCGGCGGCCGAGGTATTGCATCCTAAGATCCGACAGTGTAATTCAATTACACCTGTCGGATCTTAGGGCAAACTATGCGTAACTGATTCTATGAATCAGTCGCTTACTGTAGTTACGAAGACCCTAAAACAGAGATACGACGGCGTATCAGGAGATACGCCGGCACATCTCTTTTGTGAATCTGGACCTTACTTTGTGAAAATCCCTATATATTTTACCACTTAAAGTGGAGGTTCACCCAAAAACCTTTTTTTTTAACATTAGATTGAGGCTCGTTTTGTCAAGGGGAATCGGGTGTTTTTTTTACAATCGAAGCAGTACTTACCGTTTTAGAGATGCATCTTCTCCGCCGCTTCCGGGTATGGGCTGCGGGACTGGGCGTTCCTATTTGATTGACAGCCTTCCGACGGTCGCATACATCGCATCACGATTTTCTGAAAGTAGCCGAACGTCGGTGCGCAGGCGCCGTATAGAGCCGCACCGACGTTCGGCTTCTTTCGGCTACTCGTGACGCGATGTATGCGACCGTCGGAAGCCTGTCAATCAAATAGGAACGCCGAGTCCCGAAGATCATACCCGGAAGCGGCGGAGAAGATCGCTCTCTAAAACAGTAAGTACTGCTTCGATTTAAAAAAAAAACTACCCGATTCCCCTTGACAAAATGTGCCTCAATCTAATGTTAAAAAAAAAATTTTCGGGTGAACTCCCGATTTAAGACCCGACCCTTTAGGCAGCTAAAGGACCCGTCCAGGTTTTGCGATCCGGCACGCTTTAACAGACAATTGCGCGGTCGTGCGATGTGGCTCCCAAACAAAATTGGTGTCCTCTTTTTCCCACAAATAGAGCTTTCTTTTAGTGGTATTTGATCACTTCTGCGGTTTTTATTTTTTGCGCTATAAACAAAAATAGAGCGACAATTTTGAAAAAAATGCAATATTTTTTACTTTTTGCTATAATTAATATCCCCCAAAAATATATATATATATAAAAAAAAAAAATCCTCAGTTTAGGCCGATACGTATTCTTCTACCTATTTTTGTTAAAAAAAATTGCAATAATCGTTTATTGGTTGGTTTGTGCAAAATTTATAGCGTTTACAAAATAGGGGATAGTTTTATTGCATTTTTTTTTTTTTTACTACTAATGGCGGCGATCAGCGATTTTTTTTGTGACTGCGACATTATGGCGGACACTTCGGAAAATGTTGACACATTTTTGGGATCATTGTCATTTTCACGGCATTTAAAATGCATTGTTTACTGTGAAAATGACAATTGCAGTTTGGGAGTTAACCACAAGGGGGCGCTGAAGGGGTTATGTATGACCTAATATGTGTTTCTAACTGTAGGGGGTGTGGCTGTAGGTGTGATGTCATCAATTGTGTATCCCTATAAAAGGGATCACATGATCGATGACGCCGCCACAGTGAAGAACGGGGAAGCTGTGTTTCACACAGCTCTCCCCGTTCTTCAGCTCCGGGGACCGATCGTGGGACTCCAGCGGCGATCGGGTCCTCGGGTCCCGCGGTCCCGATCACGGAGCTTCGGACCGGGTCGTGGGCGCGTGCCGCGGACGTGCGCCCGCGACCCACGGCTGGGCACTAGCAGAGGACGTACCTGTACGTGCATGTGCCCAGCCGTGCCATTCTGCCGACGCAAATGTGCAGGAGGCGGTTCTTAAGCGGTTAAAGGATCACTAAAGATAAAAAAATTATTTTTAAATAACAAACATGTTATACTTACCTCCACTGTGCAGCTTGTTTTGCACAGAGGGGCCCCGAACCTGGTCTTCTGGGGTCCCTCGGCGGCTGTCTCGGCTCCCCCCCGCAAGGACTCAACACCTTCATGCAAGCATGGTGTTGAGTTCTTGCTGGCGCGTTCCAGTGATACAGCCGGCAGCCATAGCCGCTCACTGCATCACTTAGCCCCGCCCCCTGGCGTGCCACGTCATTGGATGTGATTTACAGCAGCGCGAGCCAATGGCTGCGCTGCTTTCAATCCATCCACTGTAACCAATCAACGTCCAGGCTGAGCGGCGAAGAGGATGTCAGGGGCGAGCGCGGGACTTTCAAGGGGTCAGGTAAGTAAAACGGGGGGCCGGGGGGCCGGTATTGTCAGATGTTTTTTCACCTTAAAGTTGTTGTAAACCCACTTTTTTTACTTTTACCTACAGGTAAGCCTATAATAAGGTTTACCTGTAGGTAAGGAGAAAATCTCCTAAACCTGCACAGTTTAGGAGATATTCCCCTCGCAATGCGCCGCTGATTTCAGCGGTACATGCGCAGGGGGGATCTACGGCGAAAGGACCGGCCGCCGTCGGACCTTGCCAAATTTAAATCTCCCATGCGCGCGGGAGTGACGTCATCGCCGCTCCAGCCAATCACAGCGCTGGAGCGGCGATACCCGGAAGACACGCCAAGTCAAGATGATATCTCGCTCGGCGTGGACCAGGTAAGTTCTACACACCTCGTTCCGAGGTAAGTACTTCATAATGAGCTAATATGGTGTGCATATTAGCTCATTATGACTTTTGCCTTGCAGGAGAAAAAAAAATAAAAAAATTTGATGCGGGTTTACAACCGCTTTAATGCATAGAATGCATTAAGGTGAAAAAACAAACCCCTTTAACTAACTATGACACATATAAACAATGCCCTGTGAGTAGGCATTGCTGCGTCACTCGTTTCACAAAGGTGTCACTACATAGAGTTCCAAGATGCACTGTGCCACCACAGCCTACCTTGTACCACCCAGCCTGCCCTGTACCACCCCAGCCTACTCTGTACCACCCAGCCTGCCCTGTGCAATGCCAGCCTACCCTGTACCACCCAGCCTGCCCTATGCAATCCCAGCCTGCCCTGTACCACCCCAGCCTGCCCTGTGCCACCCAGTCTGCCCTGTACCACCCCAGCCTGCCCTGTACCACCCAGCCTGCCTTGTGCAATGCCAGCCTACTCTGTACCACCCAGCCTGCCTCATGCAATGCCAGCCTACCCTGTACCACCCAGCCTGCCTTGTGCAATGCATTGTGCATTGTGCCCTATACCACCCCAAACTACCCTATATCACCCCAACATGCCCTATACCACCTTAACCTGTCCTATACCACCCCACTACACCAACCTGCCACTATACCACTCTATACTACCCTAACCTGCCACTATACTGCCCTATACTATCATTTACAGGGGCTGGTTTGGGGTGTGCCCCGTGCCCGTGCGCTGCCTGCTTGATGCTGTGTAGCCTAGACAGAGGGGGGGTGACACCATGTTTTACTGCACCGGGTGACACCAACCCTAGTGAAGCCACTGTGAGTACCTGGTAAGTCTCTCACTGGCAGGTGCTGGTATGCATCTGGAACGCAGAGATGGCAGGACCGGGCATGCTGGTGGGAGGACTGGAGCCATAGAAAAGCGCAGATCGGCTGGTGCAGGTGCAGGATAGGCACAAGACAGAGTCAGACAGTCTGGGTCAGCAGCTAGTGAGCAGATAAGGAGAGTAGTCAGGAATCAGGCCAAGGTAAGTAACTGCAGATTGGCAGAAGGAGCAGGCAGAATAGGGTCGCCACCTCACCCCTTAAAAAATAACAAATATTAATTACACAGTTTCTGTGGCTGATTAAGGTGGTAATTAATTGCTTGCTGACGTCTGCGCAAATCGCCATAGGTGTATGTCGGCCTCTTTAAATGCAATAGGAGGTGCACGCCAGAGCTGATGCGCGTGGCCGGCGTCCACGATGTCCGCCGGCCACCCGCGATCGCTCCACAGACAGCCAGAATTGGGATCTGCCAATGTAAACAGATCCCCGCTCTGACAGGGGAGTACAGAGTGATCGTCTATTCCTAGTGATCTCTCTCTACTCCTAGTCAGTCCCCTCGTCCCACAGTTAGAAACACCTCCCTAGGGAACACTTAACCCCTTGATCGCCCCCTAGTGTTAACCCCTTCCCTGCCAGTGTCATTTATACAGTAATGCTATTTTTAGCTCGCTGTATAGATGTCACTGGTCCCAAAAAAGTGTCAAAAGTGTATGATCTGTCCGCCACAATGTCACAGTCCTGCTAAAAATCGCTGATAAATATATCCCCTATTTTGTAGACTTTTGCACAAACCAATCAATATATGCTTATTACAATTTTTTTTACCAAAAACATGTAGAAGAATACATATCGACCTATACTGATGAAGATTTTTTTAGGGGATATTATAGCAAAAAAAATTTAAATATTGTTTTTATTTTTTTAAAAAAATTGTCGGCCCTTTTTTGTTTATAGCGCAAAAAATAAAAACCGCAGAGGTGATCAAATACCACCAAAAGAAACCTCTATTTATTTGTGGTAAAAAAAGAACATTAATTTTGTTTATATACAACATTGCACAACCGCACAATTGTCAGTTAAAGCGTCATTAATGGGGTAAAACCTTCCAGGGCTGAAGTGGTTAAACTCCCTTGGTGCATTGTCTGCATTAAATTAGCCTCAGAGCCTGTGTAATTCACATGTGTTCAGGTTTAAAGGGATGAGGTGGCAACCCTAGGGCAGAAGTGTAATCCAGGGACAAGCCAGGGGTTGGTACAGGCAGCGTTCAGGCAGTCAGAGGCAGGTCAGATTGGCGACAGAAGATTAACAGGAACTGGCAACAGGAACACGGGAACTAGTGCAGTTTAAATAGCCCTTCTGTCACCAATGCATGCACGTGCACCCGCTCATGCACATGTGCACGCACTTCCTATCTGCCCACAGGCAGCATTTCTTTGGTTTATGCATCTGCATTCACAAATGTTTTTTTTCTGACAGGTGCTGAAAGGAGGAGTTTCAGGTGGCAGAGTCAGTACAGGAATCACTGCTTGCAGACAGCCAGGAACCGTGGGATATGTAGTCCTTAGAAATTGAGTAGAAGCTGCAACGCATGCTGGGAATCCAGGAATCCAGAAAGTTGTGGAAAGAGACGGCCAGCAAACAGGCAGCACTCACAACATGAAAGGAGATTTTTCAACTAATCTTGTCAATAATAACTATTGTTTGCATTATTATTACAATGCTGATGATATAGAATGAAAGTGTATGCTGTGACCAGAGAACTTCTTTAAAGCAGAAATTCACTCACTAGATGCACTAGGGCAGTGGTCTCCAAACTACGGCCCTTTGCTTTCCTTTATCCGGCCCTTGGGGCACTATCCCTCCCACTGATGCAAGACACTATTCTGCCATCTGACACCAAGAGCGGAGCACCATTTCTCCCACTGACACCACTAATGGGGCACCAATCCTCCCTATGATACTAACAATGGGGCACCACCCCCCCCCCTAATACCAGATGTTTAGTTCCACTGAAAATTTCCACCCCCCGCTGGCCAAAATCCGGCCCTCCAAGATTCCGAAGGACAATAAACCGGCCCTTTGTTTAGAATGCTTGGAGACCCCTGCACTAGGGCATCATTGCACAACCCCCCCCCAGCTCCACAACCAAAAGTGACAAATAAAATTAAAATTTTTGATTACATTAATTTTTCTTATTTTTTTTGTCCAGCTTGACCCCCACGGCCTGAATCCAGATGGTGGGCAGCTAGCAGACTATGATCTCCCCTCTAACATCTATAGTTTTCTGACACTCTTACAGCTACTACTACCACATCATGCCTAACACGCTCACTCTCCACCCCCACATCCCAACTGGCCACCAGTATACAACAGAAAAAAAGACATCACGCATGTGCAAAAACCCATCCACCCCTGCTGCTAGAAATAAAAATACAGCATTTTTCCCAACTCAGTGCACCACGATGCATGGCAATGCATTTTTGTGCACTGTAGTGGTCTGTCGGTAATGCCTCGTACACACGGCCGGACTTTCCGAGAAAAAAAGCCCGACTGGCTTTTTTCTCTGAAAGTCCGGCCGTGTGTAGCCTCCATCTGACTTTTTTGGTCGGAAGTCAGACAGACCCTAATCATTTAAGGACCGGACCAATATGCTGCCTAAAGACCCAAGGTGTTTTTACAGTTTGGGACTGTGTCGCTTTAACAGACAAGTGCGCGGTCGTGCGACGTGGCTCCCAAACAAAATTGGCGTCCTTTTTTCCCCCACAAATAGAGCTTTCTTTTGGTGGTATTTGATTACCTCTGCGGTTTTTATTTTTTGCGCTATAAACAAAAATAGAGCGACAATTTTGAAAAAAATGCAATATTTTTTACTTTTTGCTATAATAAATATCCCCCAAAAACATATATAATTTTTTTTTCCCTCAGTTTAGGCCGATACGTATTCTTCTACCTATTTTTGGTAAAATAAATCGCAATAAGCGTTTATCGATTGGTTTGCGAAAAATTTATAGCGTTTACAAAATAGGGGATAGTTTTATTGCATTTTTATTAATTTTTTTTTTTTACTACTAATGGCGGCGATCAGCGATTTTTTTCGTGACTGCGACATTATGGCGGACACTTCGGACAATTTTGACACATTTTTGGGACCATTGTCATTTTCACAGCAAAAAATGCATTTAAATTGCATTTTTTATTGTGAAAATGACAGTTGCAGTTTGGGAGTTAACCACAGGGGGCGCTGTAGGATTTAGTGTTAACCTAGTGTGTGTTTACTAGTGTATGGGGGGTGTGGCTGTAGGAATGACGTCATCGATCGAGTCCCCCCTATAAAGGGGATCACTCGATCGATGCAGCGCCATAGTGAAGCACGGGGAAGCCGTGTTTACATACGGCTCTCCCCGTTCTTCAGCTCCGGGGAGCGATCGCGATGGAGCGGCTATAAACAAATAGCCGCGCCGTCGTCCCGGATCGCTCCCCGAGGGAACCCGACCGCCGCGTGTAGCGGAAGGGGTCCCGATCGGACCCCCCACCTGCTAGAAGGCAGGGACGTACAGGTACGCCAATGTGCCTGTACGTGCCATTCTGCCGACGTATATGTACATGCGGCGGTCGGGAAGGGGTTAAATAGAGAACTTGTTCTCTTTCTTTTCCGACTTCCGACGGACTCACAGCAGACTTTTGCACGGTCAAAAGTCCGACCGTGTGTACAAGGCATTAGTGTGCATTGGAGTGCCATTCAAAATGAATGGCACTGCAAAGTGCTAATGCTTATAACATGCTCTGACATGAATCACAATGACGTGTGCAGCCGTTCCTTACTGACACCTACCATGACAGCAAAGTGTAAATGGACCCGTAAGGTTAAATATTGAGTTTAATGCCTTATTGTTCACAAGTATAGTATATTTTCAGTTAGTGAATATTACATTTTTTTCAATAAAGTAATTTGCATTTTCCGGATAAGCACTAGGGGGAGCTCTGTATTTGACCAGCACCATTCAACATCATCCAACCTCCTCGCTTAACCACATCAGCTCAGGAAGGTCTCACCGCCTTCATGAACAGGCCATTTCTTTCTATTTAGCACTGCGCTAACTTAAAGCGAAGTTCCACCCAAAAATGTAACTTCCGCTTTTCGGAACCCTCCCCCCTCCGGTGTCACATTTGGCACTTCCCAGGGGGGAGGGGGGTGCAGATACCTGTATAAAACAGGTATTTGCACCAACTTCTGAGAAGAGACTCCCACGGGAGTCACTCCACTCCCCCCCCCCCCCCGCTGCCTTCTGGTAAAACACACAGGTCCCAGGAGACAGCGGGGACCACTGCGAACGCGCCGCGCTACTCGCGCATGCGCAGTAGGGAACTGGGCAGTGAAGCCGCAAGGATGGCGACGGGGACAGCCGAGAGACAAGCAATTGCTCGTCTTCTGCTGCCAACATTGCGGGCGTGCTGGACAGGTGTCCATTTATTATTAAGTCAGCAGCTGCAGTATTTGTAGCTGCTGGCTTTTAATTTTTTTTTTTCGCTGGGCCTTTAACTGATAATTGCACAGTTATGCATCACTGTGCCCAAACAAAATTTATATATTTTTTCTCGAAAAAAATAGAGCTTTCTTTTGGTGGTATTTGATCACCACTGAGTTTTTTTATTTTTCATTATATAATTGAAAACGACTGAATATTTTGAAAAAAAAAAACAACATTTTTGACTGTTTGCTATAAAACGTGTCCAATAGAAAAAATAAATATTCTGCTTCTTGTCTTCGGTGAACAAAAAATAAAATAAGTGTATATTGATTGGTTTATGTGACAGTTATAGGGGTTTATTTACTAAAGACAAATAGACTGTGCACTTTGCAGGTGCAGTTGCTCCAACGCTTAGTAAATGGAATAAAACTTCACTTTGCAAAGAATACCCAATCACATGTAAGGGGGAAAAAAATGCATTTTTGCTTGCACATGATTGGCTGATGGAAGTCAGTAGAGCTTCTGCTCATTTACAAAGCGCTGGAGCAACTGCACTAGCTGATTGCAAATACACTTTGCAAAGTGCATAGTCTATTTGCCTTTGGTATATGAACCCCATAGCGTGTACAAACTATGGTTGCCATGTGGTGGCAGGCAATCTAACACTGAATGGGTACTGAATAACTGCCACTTACATCACCAGTGACACTAATACAGTGACCAGGGATAATATTATGCACTTTCACTGTACTAATGACACTGGCTAGGAAAGGGTTAAACATCTCAGGGAATCAAGGGGTTAAATATGTGCCTAACAATGTGTAATGTGTACTAAACATCAGGGAGAAGAAACAGAGATTGTTACCTCTGTACAGAGCCCTGTGTTGTTTATCAACACAGAGCTCTGGGCTGTGATTGGACACAGCCGATCAGCAGGTTCCGGCCATGAATCATTGGCTGGGACCTGCTGACACCTGCTGTAATTGTACACAGCGCTAGTTTTTCAGCAGGTCCCAGCCATTTTTTTATGGCCAGAACCTGCTGATCATCTGTGTCCAATCACAGCCCAGGGGCCTGCGTTGATAAACAACACAGGGCTCTGTACGGGGGAGGGGGGTGGTTGGGGGATGCCCTAAACCCAGACCCAGGCAGTGATGTTCCAGTACGTCCCTTTCCCTGTACGGGTCACCCGCCTGCAGGACATCATGGGCAGGTAGTCCACAAGTGGTTATAGGGGACCAAGAAGTAAAATGCATGGTCTGCTTATGCTCACCTCGCACTTTTCCTCTTAAAAAATCACATAATGACAGCAGTTCTAAAATGTAAATGTAAAATGAAAAAAGTTAGATTAGTTAGATTTATACTTTCCTTACCCCTGTCTAGACATGTGCACTGCCGAAAAATTAATTGAGGTTTTTTTCTTCATTTTTCGTTATGATCGCAATTCGTAAGTTCGTTAATTCGAAAGTTCGTATATTCGTAAATTTGGAAGTTTGAACGTAAGAAAGAAAATCAGAAAATTTTAAAGAATAACTAACTAACTAATAATAACTAACTATTAAAATTATAGGTATTGGAATTTCCTTTCAAATTTGGCTGTTAGTGAATGTAACGATTACAAATCTATCCAAAGTTACGAATTATCCAAAATAATGAATGCCGCATCTAAACTAATGGAACTGAATGAATTAATAATAAATAATAATAAAACATTTTTTATTGTTATTTATTATTATTAATTCGTAATGTTCCATTCGTTTAGATACGGCATACGTTATTTTAGATAATTCGTAACTTTGGATAGATTTGTAATCGTTACATTCACTAACAGCCAAATTTGAAAGGAAATTCCAATACCTATAATTTAATAGTTAGTAATTGTTAAGTTATTATTAGTTAGTTATTATTTCAGATTTCCACATTTCAAATTTTCAAATTTACGAATTTTCAAATATTCGAATTGTCGGATATTCTGAAAAATTTGTTAAATGCAGATATTTCCGAATTAACAAATTTGTTGAAATTTGTTAAAAGACGGACTCGGAACAAAACTAATTGCACACGTCTATCCCTGTCTTTCATCCATGGCGCCCACCTAAGCAAGGAAGACATCACACTCCTTCCAGCTAGATCCAGGAGAATACAGAGCGCCCAGAATCTTGTAAGGTAACGCTCTTGCGATGGACTGTAATGTATTTTCATGAGCTGTGGCCTGCTTTGCATTCTCCAGGAATCTTCGGTGACTCGAGGAAGATGCCCAGTGATGCAGAAAACTGGAGAAGGTCAAATTGGATACATCTAAATTCTTTCCTCTCAGGAACTACTAAGATTTGTTGATTTTAAAGGGGGAGGGGATTGGATACTATATGTGGACTTTCCATGGTACAGCAAGATCCGCTGTAACTCTGGATATAAGATATCAAAAACACAAGGAGTGAATTCTTTTCAGAGTCTTTCGACTCATTGGGGTTGAATTACCAAAGGAATAGAGAATTTGGAAAGACCCCGAAGTTGATATACTAAGGAAAAATATACTGTGCGCACTTTGCAAAATGCAAGAGCAATAATTAGTAAATGAGCAGAAGCTCTGCCGACTTTCATCATCCAATCATGTGCAAGCAAAAATGCTGTTTCTTTTAATTTTTTTTGATGTCACAATGTAGAGTATAAGATTTCCTATCATCTGTGCCCAGTCTTGCCACACAGAGTTAATCCTAGGCATGTGCATTTCATTTTGTTCCGAATCGAAATTCGGACAAATTTTTCATTATTCAGACATTCGGATGCATACGAATTCCCGAATTGTAATATTAACGAATTTAACCGAATCCGAACGAACGTTTTCAAATCGAAAACCCGTGGACGAAATTGGATCGAATTCAAAAACAAATTCTATTCGACTTGAATTCGAAAACAAATTCTATTCGAATCGAATTCGAAAACAATTCGATTCGAAAACAAATTCGAATGAAAATTTAAAGCAAATTTGAATCAAAATCTAAAAAATATAAATCAATTTCTAAAAAAGAATACAATAAAATAGAATATAAAATAATAAAACAATAGAATGAAAATCAAAGAATAGTAAAGAACAGAGTGGAATTTAATAGAATGTAATCAAATACAATAGAATATGACCTGGCTTCTTCTATCTATCTTCTATCTATCTTCCATTTTCTGAAATTCGAAATTCATATAGAATGAACTCAAATTCGAATAGAAAAATATTAGAAAAGTAGAATAATAATATATATATATATATATATATATATATATATATATATATATATATATATATATATATTTTTTTTTTTTTTCTGCTCTATTCTAATATTTTTCTATTCGAATTTGAGTTCATCCTATATGAATTTCGAATTTCAGAAGATGGTTATATATATGAATGTACATTTATATATATAACCATCTTCTGAAATTCGAAATTCATATAGAATGAACTCAAATTCGAATAGAAAAATATTAGAATAGAGTAGAATAAAATATATTTTATATATATATATATATATATATATATATATATATATATATATATATATATATATATTTTATTATTCTACTCTTCTAATATTTTTCTATTCGAATTTGAGTTCATTCTATATGAATTTCGAATTTCAGAAAATGGAAGATAGATAGAAGATAGATAGAAGAAGCCAGGTCATATTCTATTGTATTTGATTACATTCTATTAAATTCCATTCTGTTCTTTACTATTCTTTGATTTTCATTCTATTGTTTTATTATTTTATATTCTATTTTATTGTATTCTTTTTTAGAAATCGATTTATATTTTTTAGATTTTGATTCAAATTTGCTTTCAATTTTCATTCGAATTTGTTTTCGAATCGAATTGTTTTCGAATTCGATTCAAATAGAATTTGTTTTCGAATCCGACCGGATTTTTCGAAATTCGGTCGAAAACGAACGAATTCCGAAAACGAATTTAACACATGTAACGAATCTAACTTAACTAAATTAATTAAATAACAAATTAAAACGAAACAAAACAAAACACATTTTTTCCCTTTTGCACATGCCTAGTTAATCCAGCTCTGAGCAATCCTATTTTATTGTTCAGTGAAAATTAACAGACTTCCAGATAAAAACCTGTCTAAATAAAAAGTAATTTCCTCTCTCCTTGCTTTGAGTCACATGTTATTTACATATCTAGCTTGGACATGTTTATCATATGTTATGTTATGTTTATCATAATATGAGGTGATCCACAGTTCATTGTATATTACCAGGATGCGTTATGTGGGGAAGGGATGGATTTCTCACTTTTTATACTGTGGATCACCTCATATTATGATAAACATAACATAACATATGATAAACATGTCCAAGCTAGATATATAAATAACCTGTCACTCAAAGCAAAGAGAGAGGAAAGGACTTTTTATTTAGACAGGTTTTTATCTGGAAGTCTGTTAATTTTCACTGAACAATAAAAGAGGATTGCTCAGAGCTGGATTAACTCTGTGTGGCAAGACTGGGCACAGATGATAGGAAATCTTATACTCTACATTGTGACATCAACCCCAATATATTTGGCTCAAACCCTCCCTTGGCACAACTGGATCACCGTAAGATTGTGGGACCCACTGGTAGTTGGGAACAACAATGATATACACAGTAAATAAATTGCAACTAATTATGGTTATCTTATACTGTCCACCTGACCACTCCACACACAACTTCTGATTAACCAAGAGGCAATTATTTACTTGGTAAAAAAGATAAATAAACAAAGTTAAACAATACAGTTGACTGCCTACAGGGCCCTGCAAGAGTCAATAATAAATATTAAAACAGGTTCAAATATCAATAACCAAAGTACAGGCCTATGCAAGAACACAGCGGAGGGATCTCTCCAGTGCAGTACTGTCAGCACTGAAGTACCTCTCCACCAGGCCTCACCCTGCTCACAGGAACAGCAATACTGTACAAAAAAAATTGTATGTAGTAATTACTCTATGTATATGAGTCTATAACTCTCTAAGGCCTCGTACACACGGCCGAGGAACTCGACGTGCCAAACACATCGAGTTCCTCGGCCAGTTCAGCACTGAAGCCGCCGAGGAGCTCGGCGGGACGAGAGCTCCCATAGAACAACGAGGAAATAGAGAACATGTTCTCTATTTCCTCGCCGAGCTCCTCGTCGGCTTCCTCGGCCGAAAGTGTACACACGGCCGGGTTTCTCGGCAGAATTCAGCCAGAAACTCGGTCGGAAGCTGAATTCTGCCGAGGAAACTGGTCGTGTGTACGGGGCCTCACTCCCCCTAACGGGCAGTCCTTGGACACGTATCCTACTATAGTAGCCTGGTTGATCAGACCAAGTTTGGTAATCGTTCCTTTCCTGTTGAGTGGTGAGGCCTCATTGGGTGAGAAGGGCACCTGCCCAACGAGATAATAACTGTGTTGCAGGAAGGTGGATCCAGTAGACTCATTATTGTTTGCCTAGAGGCTAACACGCCACGTGCAGATTACGTTGCATCTGGCCGTGATTGTGCATTACCGAAATTGGCGCTTGTGTCGCGGTCACGGACACGCCAGACTTACTTTAACGTTCGTTTCCAGTTTACTTAAGTTGTTTATGTGCACCAACTTACTTTACCTTATTTACTGGGGCAACTGCACTTGCAGAGTGCACAGTCTATTTGCTTTTAGTAAATCACCCTCCTATATTAACAAAGTGCACACAATTTATTATTTCCTTAGCTTAGTGAATAAGGAGAAGCTGTCCGCTTCAAACATCCAATCACATGCTAGCAAAAATATATATATTTTTCTTTGCATGCAATTACGTATTTCAAAAGAACACAGCTTTATCATATCTATGTATGCGTACATACAATTGCCAAAGTGAGCATTTACTTTGCTAAGTGAGCAATCTCTATTCCTTTAGTGTATCAACCCCATAGACATGCATTGTAAGAATCAGTAAAGGATAACGTCTATGCTAGGAAGCTGAGCCTGTATATATAATGCTCAATATTATAATGTTCCATGTATGTATATAATTACCAGGGGCAGCTTGTCCTTTAGGGGCACATGGGCGCCGCCTCCCCTATACATGCGTCCAGCCCCTTTCAGGACACCGAATGCATGTATTCCAACATGGGGGGGGGTGTTTTTATTTTTTTGAAGCTTGGGGGGGGGGGCTTGGGAGTTTGAGGCACTGCTGACGGCTGGGGGGGGGGGGTTGTTTGCCCCCCCCCAAACAAAAAACACCAGCTGCCACTGGTAATTACAAACTATATATTAAAACAAGGATTTACTAAAGAATGGGACACCATGATCGATAACTTATGTAAATGTACCCACTCAACCTATATTAGAGAGACACCCTTGAAATTGCATACAAGATGGTATATGACACCCTCCATGATACACTCCTTTTACCCAGGGCCGATCCTAGGCAGGGTGCATTGCACCCAGGCGCCTGCAGAGGTGGGGGCGCCGAACATTTAACAGACTCTCTAACAGAAGCCCTCTCTGTGTCCATCAGAGAGGCCCCCCTCCAGGTCCCAATAAAGTACTCTGCTTCTCTTCCTGTATTGTGTTTATTGTTAAGAGATCATGTAAGGATCCCAGGGTAATGAAGACTTTGTGAGGGAGCATCTCTGTGGTTGAGTCATTGCCATAGAAACATTTGTAAAGGGGAGGAGTTAGTAAAATGACGACGCCCGTGTAGGGGCGCCAGAAATATTTCTGCACCCAGGCGCCTGTGACCCTAGGATCAGCCCCGCTTTTACCCATCAGCATCTCCCTGTTGTTTCAGTGGCCGCCCTGATCAGGGTACTTTGGTGCAAATCTTCTGGAGTTGTAAATATTTGCAAACTCCTCATTTATGTATTTTATTTACATCTATACCTGATATACCCACTCCTTGCGTTAGATTACTACACACCCTTTTTTGTTCTATCCAATGGATAAAAGATCATAATTGGCGCTCTACTTCACTCCCATGGCCACAAGTATTAGCAAGAATGCAAATGATTAAACGATATGAATGCATTTATCATACACTTAATACAGTGGAACCTTGGTTTACGAGTAATGCGGTTAACAAGCGTTTTGAATAACGAGCAACTTTTTTTTTTATTCTGACTTGGTTTGCGAGTTTTGTCTTGCAAAACAAGCAGAATTCAAGCTAATGGGGTGTGCAGTACCTCATTTGGCCAGAGGTGCAGGGGCGCCGGTGACACTCGGAACGGTTCGGAGCCGTTTTGAGCCGTTCGGAAATACTCTGAATCACTTGGAAATACTCTGTTCCCAGAGTTTCCGAACCTTTCCAAGATCAGGTGAGCAGTCCCTGAGTATTTTCGAGGCTCTCCGGCACCCCCCACCTCTGGCCACACGCGGTATTGCATGCTATAGAAGTCAATGCGGAACAAGTTATCTTTGTTTCCATTGACTTCTATGGGGCAACTCGCTTTGAAATGCGAGTGCTTTGGATTACAAGCATTCTCCTGGAATGGATTATGCTCGTAATCCAAGGTTCCACTGTAATTCAGTGCATATTTTCAATAAAAAATTGGATCAATGGGACAGGTCTATGTCTCCAACACCATAATATTATTTTATACTTTCTCGTATGCTGAAAGATTCCTTATTTATTTATAAACAATAAAAACAAGGGGCCTAATCCACAAAAACGCTGCGCAACGTAACTTTTGCCATTTAAGTTATACCGCCGCAAAATCTCTACCTAAGTGCCCGATCCACAAAGCACTTACCTAGAAATTTTGAGCGGTGTAACTTAAATCCGTCCGGCGCAAGGCGTTCCTAATTTAATGGGGCGAGTCCCATTTAAATTAGGCGCGCTCCCGCGCCGGACGTACTGCGCATGCTCCGACGTCATTTTTCCGATGTGCTTTGCGCGGTTTTACATTGCGCTGGGTTTTGAGAATCGCGACGGGTGGGAAAAAAAATTAAAATAAAAAAAAAGACAGCGACGCGGGGTAGAAGGGTCTACTTTTACGAGGTGTAAACAGTTTAGGCCTTGTAAAAGCAGCCCTAATTTTGCGACAGCAAACTAATACTTACGGAGAAAAAACAAAGCGTAAAAGCTTTGTGGATCTCCGTAAGTGCTAATTTGCATACCCGAAGCGGCATTTCGACGAGAAATGCCCCCAGCGGCGGATGCGGTACTGCATCCTAAGATCCGACAGTGTAAGTCCCTTACACATGTCGGATCTTCTCCCTATCTATGTGAAACTGATTCTGTGGATCAGTTCCATAGATAGAAACAGGGATATGGCGTATCCCTTTTGAGGATCAGGCCCCAGGTTTCTCAATCATTGGCACATAATAACGAGTTTTTTTGTGACTCGTCATAAAAGCCCTTTCATTGACGACACATCTTCTCCTCATTCTTGACCATAGAGTTTATAGCGCCACCTACAGGAGAAGGACACTAAGCAGAAAAAAATCCACAGCGCCATCTATGGTCACAACTGATATAAACCCCCTATCTGCTATAGGCAAGCCAGGTATTTCTGCTTAGTAATTCAAGAGAACGTTAGAGAAATTCCCATGCTGACACTCTCTCCGAAGGTCGACTTTTGTGATCGCGGTCACTTCCGCGTGGCACGTGTCAGAGCTAATGGCCTTGTCCTGTAAGTCTCCTTATTTGCTCTTACACAGGTATAAGGTGATTTTCCGTCCAGGTCCTTCTTTCCTTCCAAAGGTGGTGTATCCAATTTTTATCAGAATGAGGACATTATCCTACCTTCACTGTGTCCTCGTCCTTTGCTGCACGCCTTAAACTTGGTCCGAACTGTTCGTGTGCACCTGTCTGCTACGGCTTCTGTCCGAAGGTTGATTCACTGATTACAGGTGGGTCACAAAACAGTCTGCCACCATTGCTCAATGGATCAGGCAGGTGGTGGTTCAGGCTTATGATATTAGGGCATTAAGTAGGAAGCAGAGCCAGTATACGTAATTGACATCATTACAATGTCCCATAAAGGCATACAGTATAATTACTAACTTTACATAGACACAAGGTTTCTGAAAACTTTATTACATAATAAAAATTTACATCACATTTATTTATTTTATATTCATGCTTTGAGTGTATGTAAACCCTAACAACAAACATCTCAATAATACAACTATCAGTCCCTCCACTCATGCCAGGGTACTAGGTGAGCCCCAAACAGGTATTCAATTTTAGTCTCATCTGACCATGACATCTTTTTCCATGTGCACTCAGAATTTTCCAGGTGCGTTTAAGGTGGTCATATGGGACAAAATTTAATTATTTGGCCTCAACACCAAATGATAGGTCTGGCGGAAATCCAATACAGCTCACCATCCAAATAACGCCATTCCTACAGTAAAGCATGGAGGTGGTAATATCATGTTATGGGGATGTTTCTCTGCAGCAGAAAAATGGATGGGGAAAAATACCATCAAATTCTAGAGGAAAATCTGCTGTCCTCTGCCAGAAAGTTGTCAATGGGAAGAAGGTTTACCTTGCAACATGACAATGACCCGAAGCACACAGCAAAAATTACCACACAGTGGTTGAAGGAGAAAAAGGTGAATGTCTCTGCATGGCCTAGTCAGAGCCCAGACTTAAACCCCATTGAACATCTGTGGAATGACTTGAAGACTGCAGTCCACTAACGGTCACCATCAAATTTAACTTTAACTGCAAAGTCTAGATGTGCAAAGTTAGTAGAGACATCTCAACAGACTAAAGGCTGTAATTAACCACTTGAGACCCACGCAAAAGACGTCAACATCGCGGTTCTCAGGTGCCAAGTGGACGTCTTTGGACGTCATTTAAAAGCATTACCCGCGCGCGCCACTGGGGGGCGCGCGGCTGGTAACCACTGTGCCGCCGCATCGCTGGGGAGCCGATGCGTGTACCTGGCGGCCGCGATGTCCGCCGGGTACACGCGATCGTCGGTGACACAGCCGGTAACAGCAGGGACGTGGAGCTCTGTGTGTAAACACAGAGCTCCACGTGCTGTTAGAGGAGAGGAGACCGATCTGTGCCTCTTGTACATAGAGACACAGCATCGGTCACCTCCCCCAGTCACCCCCCTCCCCCCACACAGTTAGAACACACCCAGGCTACACATTTAACCCCTTCCTCACCCCCTAGTGTTAACCCCTTCCCTGCCAGTCACATTTATACAGTAATTAGTGCATTTTTATAGCACTGATCGCTGTATAAATGTGAATGGTCCCAAATTTGTGTCGAAAGTGTCCGATACGTCCGCCGCAATATCCCAGTCCCAATAAAAATCGCAGATCGCTGCCATTACTAGTAAAAAAAAAATAATGAAAAAAAATCATAATTCTGTTCCCCATTTTGTAGGCGCTATTACTTTTGCGCAAACCAGTCGCTTATTGCGATTTTTTTTTTACAAAAATACGTCGAAAAATACGTATCGCCTTAAAGTGGAGTTCCACCCATAAATATAACATTACATCAGTAGTTTTTTTAAAAAATTCATTAGTCCTTTACGAATTTTTTTTTTTTTTTTTAGATGTCTTCAAAGTGTTGTTGCTAGGCAGAATAGTTAATCTTCCCACTTCCTGCACCTAGGTGCTTAATGCTTCCTAACCTACACTGCACAGACTCCTGGGAATGTAGTGGGTGTAACTTACCAGGAGTCTGTGCACTCCCCAGTCTCAAAGAATCATGTGACTTGGACAGTACAGGTGCTGAAACCTGATCTGACACTGCTTGTGCAGCACTGAGCATGTGCGAGGTCTGCAAGGCTGAAATCCAGGAAGTCATACAGTCTGGCTTCATGATGCCCACACTTAAGATGGCCCCAGTCAATTTCTATTTTATAAAGTGTCTAAATGCTGTAACAACCTAACAAAACGGACCTTAATTTACAGACTAACTTTACTAGAATACATTAAGCTTGTGTATTACAGGGGTATTTATATATAAAAAGTGAAATTGTGCCCGGAACTCCGCTTTAACTGAGAAAAAAAAAAGTTTTTAAAAAAAAAAAATTGGGATATTTATTATAGCAACAAGTAAAAAAAAATATTTTTTTTTTAAATTGTCGCTCTTTTTTTGTTTATAGCGCAAAAAATAAAAACCGCAGAGGTGATCAAATACCACCAAAATAAAGCTCTACTTGTGGGGAAAAAAGGACGTCAATTTTGTTTGGGAGCCACGTCGCACGACCGCGCAAATGTCAGTTAAAGCGACGCAGTGCCGGAAGCTGAAATTTCGCCTGGGAACGAAGGGGGTTTATGTGCCCAGTAAGCAAGTGGTTAAAGCAAAAGGCGGTTCAACAAAATACTGACATAAGGGGTGATCCTTTTTCCAACTCAGTGAATCTGTTTTTTGACATTTTTGTTTCTGACATGTTGGTATTATATCTTTCACTTGGATGTTATAAGTTGCACTGAGTAAATACAGATGTATAAAACAAGGACTGTGTCTGTCTTCATTTTGTGCTGCAAAGCAACAAAATATATTTATTTAAAAGGGGGTGATTCTTTTTCTATACCCACTGTATATATATATATATATATATATATATATATATATATATATATATATATATATATATATATATATATATATATATATATATATATATACTATATTGTTCCAGATGTCTTCAGGCAGGTCACATGATTAACGGGGTACTCTTCACTTCTTCCCCAGTGATGGGCAGTCATTGATGATGTAGAAGGTTATCCCATCAGTGCTGCTCTCTGTATCGTTATACTAAAAGTGCAGCATGGCTTGGTGATGCCCTCTCAGTGGCGGCCCATAACGCCGCCTTCTTTTACAGGATTTCATCAGCATTGTTTTATCTGAAAGACTGAGGACATGGCATGGCAGGAAGGAAATGCTATGGGGGCAGCACTGAAGAGGAGGTAAATATTGCAGCCTGAGCTGAATTTTAACCAGCTAAGGGATTATTTAGGAAAAGTTGAGAGTTAAAGAGGAAGTAAACCAATCTATAAAACCATTTAATTTCCGGCACGTGCCGGTAATGTAACACTCCCATTGGTTGTGCTCTCAACCAAACTGTCAAACCATCCAATTGCTGGTGTCTAAACTGATCAAATGTGTAGCATCATGGCAGTTGTAGATTAAACAGAGGCAAAGATGGCAGCTTCCTTGGCTGAAAACGATAGAGGGGTTTACTTACACTTTAAGGCTGGGATTCAGAAAGGACTTACGCCGACGTATCTTCTGATACGCTGCGTAAGTCCACGGATGCGCCGTCGTATCTATGCGCCTAATTCTCAATACAAGATACGCCTGAATTTTGGCTAGATCCGACCGACGTAAGTCTCCTACGCCGTCGTATCTTGGGCGCATATTTACGCTGGCCGCAAGGGGCGCTTCCATTGATTTACGCGTCGAATATGCAAATGACCGAGATACGCCGATTCACGAACGTACTTGCGCCCGTCGCTGTAATCTACGCCGTTTACGTAAGGCGTACGTCCGGCGTAAAGTAATTCCACCTAAAACAGGGGTAAGTCATGTTAGGGTATGGACGACGGAACAGCGAAGGAACAGCCGTCGTATTTTACGTTGTTTACGTAAGTCGTACGTGAATGGGGCTGGGCGTAGGTTACGTTCACGTCGTAGGCATTGAGCCGGCTTATCTTAGGGAGTATATGCAACGTGATTGTGAGCATGCGCGCGAATGCGCCGTTTGTTCGGTCATTCATTTGCATGGGGTCACGGTTCATTTACATGTATCACGCCCTCCTTCAACCTACTTTGAATTAGGCGGGCTTACTCCGGCCAATTTACGTTACGCCGGTGCAAGTTTGGGAGCGAGTGCTTTGTGAGTACTGCTCTTGCCTCTCGCAGTTACGTTGGCGTAGCGCATATGAGATGCGCTACACTGGCACAACGATGCGCCGATCTACGTGAATCCGGCTATAAGTATTTTTTATATAGTATTTGTTTATATAGTTTCATCTGACCTGCTGATATATACAGTATATATATCCATTGTAAGCTCTTATGAGTAGGGCCCTCTGATTCCTCCGGGATTGAATTGTATTGTACCTGTACTGTTTGCCCTCATGTTGTAAAACGCTGTGCTATATAAATCCTGTATAATAATAATAATTATTATATATGTTATATATTATTGTGTTCTGAGATAGTTTGTATTCTCCAGGCCGGTACTACAACGTGTGCTATACAATGAAGTAAAATGCTAACAGTACATAAATAAAAGTAAACCCAAATAATAAAAAAAAAAAGAGCAAGATATTATTAGAAAATGTCCCAGTAAAACATCTGGAATAGCCAATCATGTTCACACACTGGATGATTTTCTGGAAAAACTCTGGGACCTCCTGCAGGCAGCATAATAATCAGAAACAGACCGACAGTACGGTCTAATTAAAGCCATCGATCAGATTTTGGGGATCAAGGTGCTTTAAGATCAAAGTGACTTGATACTGATTGTTGAGAAAACATCTTTCCGGGAATAAGAGAGTATATGAAAACCGGGCTCATTCACAGGCGCGTTATAATAAATACGATTTTAGCACTAAAAACGACAAAATAAAAACAGGTGTATAAATCTGAAACTGTTTTTTCTTTTTCCCGCATATGTGCATTTATCATTTTATAGCTTCCTTCAGAATTTATGCTATCCCCTCTTTAATATCTTTTTTCATTAAAGAGACCCTGTCACCGAACAACACAGAAAGTATTTTCATTGTTTACTTGCAGTGTTTTACCTTCTGGAATATTTTTTTTTGCTAATTCTTTATTTAAAGTATCTGGCATTTATAAAATATTATGATATAATGAAGACATTCTTATGCATAGGGGCACAGTTGCATTCCATAAAGTGAGAGATCATCAAGTACCCAAATCACAAAAGGAAGAGACGTCCAATCAGGAGTGTCCAAAACCACATAGAAACCAAATAACACCCTGTAACATAGTCATATAATAGAACCAACACTATGTCTGAGAATACTGAATGGTACAACTGTGAAGGATACAATTGTTTTCCTATTCAATTTGTGTGGGAGGCAGTGGCGGGCACTCCATTAGGGGCACAGGGGAGCCGCCCCCCTAATCCATGCACCTGGCCCATAATCTACATGCAGGTCACTGGACGCATGGATTTTAATGTTTTATTTTTTGAAGCACGTGATTGGAGCCTGAGGCCCCGTACACACGTCCGAGAAACTCGACGGGCAAAACACATCGTTTTGCTCGTCGAGTTCCTTGTGAAGCTGCCGAGGATCTCGGCGAGCCAAGTTTCCCCATTAACTAACGAGAAAATAGAGAACATGTTCTCTATTTGGCCCGACGAGTTCCTCGTCGGTTCCCTCGGCCAAAAGTGTACACACTACCGGTTTCCTCGGCAGAATACGGCTCCCATCGAGTTTCTGGCGGAATTCTGCCGAGAAACTCGGTCGTGTGTACGGGGCCTGAGGCTCTCATTGGCTTCAAAATAGGGTGGGCTCGGGGCGCAGAGCACTACACTCTAAGCCCACCTAGTTGTGTGACATTAGCTAATAAATATTGGATAATGTCTTCCTGTTTCTAATTCCTCCTGGCCAATCAGGAAGTGGGTCCTGAGACCCCATTGGTCGGAAGTCCTAAGACCCCATTGTGGGGGTCCGAAGACCCGATTGGCTGGGAGGAGAAGCAGCGAACGCCAGGACACAGAGGAGACAGAGGGGGGGGACCTGGATGGGGTAAATCGATCGGCAAGCGAGCCAGTGAATGGGCGGGGGAGTTTGGTGTGGGGTGGGGGGCTAAAGTGGCCGGAGGGGTGGTTTGCTGCCCCCCGACTGATGGAACACCAGCTCCCACTGATGGGAGGGGTAAGTATAGTGAATGTACTGAACTGAGGGAAGGGAGGGAAGTCAGGTAGGGGGAAGGGAGGGGGTGGAAGGGGGAAAGAAGAGGAGGGTTAGGGGGATAAAAGAAAAGAAGAAGGGAGGAGGAAAGAGAAAGTAGGAGTACGTCGGAAGAGGGGTGGCGAAATGCAGTGCTTTACTTGGTGCAGGATCTGAAAAGGGCTTTACATTCATCCGAGAATGTAAACAGATTCCAGTAAATCTAAGTTTTGGAGTAGCCTCATGTTTGTTTTGCAGAAATAATTTTTTATCCACTTGCAATGTGTCTTTAAACTTGTTGGAAATATTGACTACTCCAGGAACAGTCAATGCTTGACACAGCCCCCTCTCTCCTTGCACATCCTAGCTCTGTCCTCTTTTGAGAATGTCTACTGTCTATGCTGGTCCAGCTCCTCCACCCCTTCCCCCACCTCCCTACATAACCGTTTATGGACCTGTCAAAGGAGGAGTGATGGCAAATAATAAAGAGTGTCACTAGAGTGACAGCTCTGGGTCTGCTACCATTAGATCTACAATGTCGGTACCTCAGGGCTTGTGGATATCTACACATAAAGGAGGCTCTTACAGGTAAATGACATGCATAAAATATGTTACATGCACATATAATCCAATGGCAAGATTTCTGTTTGCATTAATGGACTTGCAACAGAGTCTCTTACAGGTCAGTCCTCCCTAAACTGATATTTCAGTTTTTGGTTAATGCTGGTGAGTTAAACTGGCTCACAGTTTCCTTTATCTCTTGGGTAAGGATGAGCTCCAGCGTGCAAAGCCGGCCAGACCGGCCAGAAAGTCTGCACGGCGCTGCGCTAATCACAGCCAGGGAGACATTTCCCGATCTCTGCAGCCGAGCATCAGGACAATGTCTCCCTGGCTGTTATTAGCGCAGAGCAGTGCAGACTTCCTGGCGGGCTCTGCACGTGTACCATGCGAACGCGCTGGAGCTCATCCTTACTCTTGGGATTTGAGTTCCTAGGTCTGCACACCTGCAGTGGCCATCATTACTGGTTCCTACTCTCCCTATTGGACCTTTTTTTTATTTATAAAAGGTGTTGGAACAAGAAAATAAACACCCAAAAGATCAGGAATTTTAGCAAGGAGATCCCACTGTTGGAGTATCCAGGAAAAATCTCTGTAAGGGTTCTTATTGATCCAGGTCATGGAATACCTGGTAATAGTCACATTCTTGGATAAGTCATGAAACACATTGAACAATACAAAACAAGTCCTGTTGAATATCTACCACTAGATAAAATGAGTGATGAACTCAACTTCGGGTTCAGTCTGAACCTGGCAGTTAGCAGTCATTGCTGGGCAAATAATTTGATGGTGAGAGATTCCCCACCCTACAGGTTATGTACCCAACAGGGCAGGGATGCTCTTCACATCATTGACTTAATATGAGCACCTGCTGTGCCCATCATAAGTGGTTTCTGCTCAGTGGCGGTGCGTCATTGGCGTTTCCAGCCACTCCCTCTGTGTACTATGGATAGATAGATAGATAGATAGATAGATAGATAGATAGATAGATAGATAGATAGATAGATAGATAGATAGATAGATATGGATAGATTCATGCATTGCATGAATCTATCCACGGCCGCTATTCAGGCGGGGGTGTTTTTTAAGCACCTGATTAGAGCCATATGCTCTAATAGGCTTCAAAAAAGGTGCACTGTGCTGTGCACTGCAAATAGTGCACTGCACTGTTTGCTTTGCTAACACAGAACCGCCTCTCAGCCAATCAGGAGGCCCAGATGTAATACCAGGCACCTGATTGGCTGAAGGCACAGGCAAACCCATGGGCGACAAGGAATACAGGAAGAAGACACGCACGGAGGAGTCGGAGGACACAGCATACATCGCTGCGCTACCGTCCCACAGCTAGCCGCCTGACCAGCTGCCTGGCAAGCCACCACAATGAGGAAAGTGCCGGGCAGACAGCGGGTGGGCACAGTGGCTGCATATTATGGGCACAAAGGCTGAAATTGATGGGCACAGTTGACTGCATTTACAAAGCACAGTGGCTGCATATTATGGGCACAGAGGCTACAAATGATGAGGCACAGTTGGCTGCATTTGATGAGCACAGAGTCTGCATATGATGGGCACAGTTGGCTGCATTTGATGAACACAGAGGCTGCATATGATGGACACAGTTGGTTGCATATGATGGGTACCGAGTCTGCATATGATGGATATGATGGGCACAGTGGCTGGATTTGTGGGCACAGTTGGCTGCATATTATGGGTACAGTTGGCTGCATATGATGGGCACAGGTGGATGCATATGATGGGCACAGGTGGATGCATATGATGGGAACAGTTGGCTGCAATTGATGAGCACAGGGGCTGCATATTATGGGCACAGTTGGCTGCATATGATGGGCACAGTGGCTGCATATGATGGGCACAGTGGCTGCATATGATGGGCACAGTGGCTGCATATGATGGGCAGCCCCCCCAATAATTTTGAGCACCAGCCACCACTGTTCCTGCTCCTCTGTTGCCCTTTTTTTTATTTATGGAAGGTGTTGGAACAAGAAAAGGTTGACAGGAACACCCAAGTGAAAGGAGATCCCACTGTTGGAGTAGCCAGGGTATATATCTGTAAGGCTGGTCATACGTTATACAATTTTCGTGCAAAAATGTCCTTTAGACTTATCAAAACCATATAGTATGAGGTCAAACCTAAACACTTTCAATTTGCATGCAATTAGGCAGGCCCTAGTACTACTAGGGCCTAAAGGAATTTGAACAATAGACTTGTATACAGTAATGTGTGGTCAGCTCAAGGGCTTTCATTTATCCAGGTCATGGTATATCTAGTAATAGTCACATTCTTGGATAAGACATGAAACATCTTGAACATTATAAAACAAGTCCTATTGAATATCTCCCACTAGATAGGATTATTGATGAGCTCAATTTCGGGCTTGGATTCAGACTGAACCTGGAGGTTAACTGTCATTGCTGGGAAAATGATCTGCTAGTGGGAGATTCCCCACCATACTGGTAGGGAATCCAACAGGACAGGGATGCTTGTTACATCATTGACTTAAAGTGGTATTAACTACTTGCCGACCTGCCACCGTCGTTTCACGGCGGCAGGTCGGCTCCCCTGCGCGAGAGCCCGTAGCTCTAGGTCGGCTCTCTCTCAGGCCACTAGGGGCGCGCGCGCGCCCCCTGCTCGCCCCGACTCCCGTGCGCGTGCCCGGCGAGCGTGATCGCCGGCGGGCACACGCGATCGCTCGTTACAGAGCGGGGACCGGGAGCTGTGTGTGTAAACACACAGCTCCCGGTCCTGTCAGGGGGGGAAATGCTGATCCTCTGTTCATACAATGTATGAACAGAAGATCAGTGATTTCCCCTAGTGAGGCCACCCCCCTACAGTTAGAACACACCCAGGGACATACTTAACCCCTTCCCCGCCCCCTAGTGTTAACCCCTTCCCTGCCAGTGGCGTTTTTATAGTAATCCAATGCATTTTTATAGCACTGATCGCTATAAAAATGCCAATGGTCCCAAAAATGTGTCAAAAGTGTCCGAAGTGTCCGCCGCAATGTTGCAGTACCGAAAAAAAATCGCTGATCGCCGCCATTACTAGTAAAAAAAAAATATTAATAAAAATTCTATAAAAATACCCCCTATTTTGTAAACGCTATAACATTTGCGCAAACCAATCAATAAACGCTTATTGCGATTTGTTTTAACGAAAAATATGTAGAAGAATACGTATCGGCCTAAACTGAGGAAAAAAATTTTTTTTTATATATTTTTGGGGGATATTTATTACAGCAAAAAGTAAAAAATATTCATTTTTTTCTATATTGTCGCTCTATTTTTGTTTATAGCGCAAAAACTAAAAACTGCAGAGGTGATCAAATACCACCAAAAGAAAGCTCTATTTGTGGGGAAAAAAGGACGCCAGTTTTGTTTGGGAGCCACGTCGCACGACCGTGCAATTGTCAGTTAAAGCGACGCAGTGCCGAATCGCAAAAAGTGCTATGGTCCGGGGGTTAAGTGGTTAAAGTGTATTGTATTTGTAGTGTCTACCCTCAAGTTGTAAAGCGCTGCGTAAACTATCAGTGCTATATAAATCCTGTATAATAATAAAAATAATAATAATAATGCACGACTCGATTTGGTTGCCAGGAACAATGAGGCCGAGAAACTCGACGGGAAAAACACATTGTTTTGCTCGTCGAGTTCCTTGTGAAGCCGCCGAGGATCTCGGCGAGCCAACTTTTCTTATTGCCGTCGGGGAAAAAGAAGACATGCTTTCTTTTTGGCCCGACGAGATCCTCGGCGGTTTCCTCGTTGAAAAGTGTATACATGACCGGTTTCCTCGGCAAAAAAAAAAACCCAGCAAGCTTCTTGCTGTTTTTTGCCGAGAAACTCGGCCGTGTGTACGAGGCCTCACAGAAGGTGAAAGATTACGTTGGAAGCTCTGCCCCAAAGCTTACCCCTGCTCTGGTCTCCAGGAGGTCAGCCTGAGAATCTGCTGGGGGGCAGGAAATCAAACAAGAAATAAAGAGATAGAAAAACAGTTGTTTTGTTTCAGGATGGCTCGGTGTGAAGTCTGCCTCATTAGCATTTATAATGAAAAGAGGTCTCCAGCCTCCCCTCCCAGCAGGAGTCCGCACACACACAAACCTTCCCTAGAAAGCTGCAGTTTGACATTCCGACAGCCCTAATCCCAAACCTCCCACAGGTAAGATTGTAATGTAAAGGACCTGGGTCAATGGAATGACTCCATTCTTTAAATACAGTGTCCTTAAGCTATTATTTAATGAAATCTTCCGGCAGAATGGAGAGGCTTAAGCTGTATTTGCCTTGTGCTGGAGGTAATAATCCCCTGCTAATAATTTCTGAAATGAAATCAGGAGAGTGTAAATAGACTTTGCTTGGAAACAAAAGACTGATATTGCGCTATGCAAATCCTTAAATTATTAGTCTAGCTAAGACTCAACACAGACCCTTATAATTACACAGGAGGTGTAGCGTGCAGCTGTACCGAGACACTTTTTTTTTTTTTACTGTACTTTATTTAAAAATATTTCAATTCGAAAAATAAAACACTTTTCGGCCTCATGCACACTGGACGTTTTTTTTTACGTTTTTTCAGCAGCTGTTTTTGGCTGTAGACTTTTTTTTTTCTACAGTCGTTAAACTCTCCATCATGTTATCATATGTGTCCATGCACACTTAGGCCTCGTACACACGACCGTTTTCCTCGACAGAATCCATCAAGAAACTTGGTGGGAGAGCTTTTTTGCAGAGGAAAACGGTCGTGCGTATGTTCTTCATCGAGAAAACTGTCGAGGAACTCGACGAGAAAAAAAGAGAACAAGTTCTCTTTTTCCTCGACGGGAGTCTCAATTTCCTCGTCGTGTTCCTCGTCCGGCTGGTTTTCGACAAGAAACACGTTCGTGTGTATGCTAAGAAACCCGCGCATGCGCAGAATAAAGTATGAGACGGGAGCGCACCTTCGGTAAAAGTAGCGTTTGTAATGGAGATAGCACATTTGTCACGCTGTAACAGACTGAAAAGTGCAAATTGTCTCCTACCAAACTTTTACTTAACACGCAGTAACATGAGATTAGCAAAAGCAGCCCCAAGGGTGGTGCCAGTGGAATCGAACTTCCCCTTTATAGTGCCGTTGTACGTGTTGTACGTCACTGCGTTTGAGAACGAGGAGATTTTGTCTTGACCGTGTGTACGCAAAGAAAGCTTGTCGAGTTCCTCCACAAGCCTAACAAGAAACTCGACGAGGAAAACAATGTTTAATTTACGACGAGTTCCTCGGTCGTGTGTACGAGGCCATAGGCTGTTATCAGCAGTTTTGGGCAGTGGCGTTTTTGAGCAGTAAAAAAATCCCCAAAACTAGTGGGTGAGAGACGTTTTCCAGCTCTAATGCTCATAAACGCTGATAAACGTCGATAAAAGCTGATATGCGCTCAAAAACATTGCTCACCAGCATTTGTTTGATCCATTTAAAAATAAAAAAATAAATAAAAAAAAAAGGCTGAAAACCGCTAAAAACGCTTAAAAACGCTATTGCAAAAATATTGAAAAAAGCTGAAAAAAAATTAGAAAAACTCAAGTTTTTTTTAACGTCCTGTGTGCATGAGGCCTTATGATTGTACCAAGTATTATACGCAAGTATGTAAGCATTAACCTATGAGAAACAAGTTCTTATAAAATAAATAAATAAATATATGTTTTTAATTATTGTTTAATCATTTTATTTTTAACATTAGTGTAACATTAGTGTAACAACACACTATGGGGTTGATTTACTAAAGGCAAATAGACTGTGTTGCACACTGCAAGAGCAGTTGCTCCAGAGGTAGAGCTTTGCTGACTTCTATCATCCAATCATGTGCGAGCAAAAAAAGAGCAAAAAAAAAAAAGAGCAAAAAAATAATGTTTTTTTTTTCTTTGCGTGTGATTGGGTATTCTTTGCAAAGGGAATCGTTACCTCATTTACTAAGCTCTGGAGCAACTGCCTTCGCAGAGTGTAACTACACTTTTCAAAGTACACAGTCTATTTGCCTTTAGTAAATCAACCACTATGAGTTGATTTACTAAAGGTAAATAGACTGTGCACTTTGCAAAGATCAGTTGCACTCTGCAAGGGAAGTTGCTCCAGAGCTTAGTTAATGAGGTAAAGTTTTACTTTGGAAATAATACCCAATCACGTGCAAGAAAAAAAAATGCTTGCACATGATTGAATGATGGACGTCAACAGAGCTTCTGCTCATTTTCTAAGCTCTGGAGCAACTGCTCTTACATAGTGCAACTAGACTTTGCAAAGTGCACAGTCTATTTGCCTTTAGTAAATCAACCCCTATGAGTTGATTTACCAAAGGCAAATAGACTGTGCCCTTTGTAAGTGCCGTTTCACTCATTTTGCTTTGTAAATGTAATGTAATGAAGCTTTACTTTGTAAAGGATACGCAATCAGGTGCAAGGGAAATTTACTTGCACCTGATTGGATGATGGAAATCAGCAGAGTTTTACCACGTTTACTAAGCTGTGGGGAAAATCAGTGCAACTGTACTTTCAAAGTGCACTGTCTATTTGCCGTTAGTAAATCAACCCCTGTGTGTTTCATTATGTTATACATGACATATTTGTATGCAGTAGGGATGCGCTTCAGTTTCGGGGTTGAACATGAGTTCAATATGAACCCAGCCAGTTCACTCATTTGTCAAATGACTGAACAAACAAGTCACACATGACCAGTGCACTCTTCAAAACCCCCAGAAACAAACATCAGCCAAACATCAGCCAGGGATCTGTCATTTTTCAGCAGATGTGGGTGGTGTTTTTAACCACTTGACCACTGGGCACGTAAACCCACTTAATAACCAGACCAATTTTCAGCTTTCGGTGCTCTCACAATTTGAATGACAATTACTCAGTCATACAACACTGTATCCAAATGAAATTTTCGTCCTTTTTTTCACACAAATAGAGCTTTCTTTTGGTGGTATTTAATCACCGTTGGGTTTTTTATTTTTTGCGCTATAAGAGAAAAAAGACTGAAAATTCTGTAAAAAAAAAATAATTTTTCTTTGTTTCTGTTATAAAATTTGGCAAATTTTGTATTTTTTCTTCATTCTTTTGCATAAATGTGAAAGATGAAGTTACGCCGAGTAAATAGATACCCAACATGTCACCCTTCAAAATTGCACACGCTCGTGGAATGGCGCCAAACTTCGCTACTTAAAAATCCCCATAGACGACGTTGCAGGGTATTGTGGGGTATTGTGGGGTATTGCGGAGTATTGTGGGGTATTGCGGAGTATTGTGGGGTATTGCGGGGTATTGCAGAGTATTGTGGGGTATTGCGGAGTATTGTGGGGTATTGTGGGGTATTGCAGGGTATTGCGGAGTATTGCGGAGTATTGTGGGGTATTGCGGAGTATTGCGGGGTATTGTGGGGTATTGCAGGGTATTGCGGAGTATTGCGGGGTATTGTGGGGTATTGCAGGCTATTGCGGAGTATTGCGGAGTATTGTGGGGTATTGCGGAGTATTGCGGGGTATTGTGGGGTATTGCGGAGTATTGCGGGGCATTGCGGAGTATTGCGGGGCATTGCGGAGTATTGCGGGGCATTGCAGAGTATTTTGGGGTAATGCAGAGTATGGGGGCATTGCAGAGTATGGGGGCATTGCAGAGTATTGCACAGGGAGGGATGGATGGCTGGATCTGTGACTGCATGTGTCACAGATCCAGCCCGCAGCTGCTGCTGCTTCCGCTCTCTCCCCTCTCCTCTCTCACACTGTACCGTTCGGTACAGAGAGGAGAGGGAGGAATCGGTTTGTTTACTAGTGATTGCTCCGTCATTGGACGGAGCGATCACGTGGTAAACCGCCGCTATCAGCGGCGATTTACCGTGATCCGTGATCAGCCGGGTCCGGAGGACCCGGCGGTCACAGAGATTCCCGTGTGCGCGCCCCACAGGGCGCGGGGGAGCGCGATTCTGGGAGGACGTACATTGACGCCCTCCCAGAGTTAAGCAACCGCCTTGTAGACGTATTTCGTCTATAGGGCGGTTGTTAAGTGGTTAAACCAATCAGCTGGGCGTTCATTGACCAGATATGGCCATGACCAGATTTGTTCATTGATGTCACCCAGCCAGGATCCCCGGCCAGTTTGTAGACATACATCAGCCTGCTCAGAATCTGTCATTTTGCAGCCACAGGACTACGGCATAATGACAAATCCCCATCCGATGTAGTATGATGGGCGGACATCAACGGGCTACAGGTCCTAATGGCTGTGGGTCATCATAACTGATAAGGATCTACATCACTGAACAATCACTGATATTGAATTTACATTGGGGGACATTGTTTATTGTTTTATTTATTTTTTAACCACTTCAACCCAGGACAATTTGGCTGCCCAAAGACCAGAGCCCTTTTTGCGATTTGGCACTGCGTCGTTTTAACTGAAAATTGCGTGACCGTGCGATAAACAAAATGTATGTCCTTTTTTCCCCACAAATAGAGCTTTCTTTTGGCGGTATTTGATCACCTCTGCATTTTTTTTTTTTTGCGATATAAACAAAATAACAGCGTAAATTTTGTAAAAAAAAAAACAATATTTTTAACTTTTTGCTATAATAAATATCCCCAAAAAATATGTAAAAAAAAAACAATTTTTTTCCTCAGTTTAGGCCGATACGTATTCTTCTACATATTTTTGGTAAAAAAAAATCGCAATAAGCGTTTATTTATTGCTTTTGCGCAAAAGTTATAGCGTCTACAAAATAGGGGATAGTTTTATAGCATTTTTATTAATAATTGTTTTTACTAGTAATGGCAGCGATCAGCGATTTTTATCGTGACTGCGACATTATGGCGGACACATCAGGCACTTTTGACACCATTTTGGGACCATTGTCATTTATACAGCGATCAGTGATATAAACATGCACTGTTAGGCCTCGTACACACGACCAAGTTTCTCGGCAAAAACCAGCAAGAAACTTGCTGGGATTTTTTTTTTGCCGAGGAAACCGGTCGTGTGTACATTTTTCGACTAGGAAACTGTTGAGGATCCCGTCGAGCCAAAAAGAGAGCATGTCTTCTTTTTCCTCGACGGGAATGGAGAAACTTGTCGAGTTCCTCGACAGCCTAACATGGAACTCGACGAGGAAAACAATGGGCTGGATTCAGGTAGATTTGCGCTTTTTTTACGGAGGCGCAGGGCAACGTTTTTGCCCTGCGCCCCCGCAAATTTACTGTGCTGCCCTTGATTCACGGAGCAGTAGCTCCATAAATTGCGTGAGCGCGCCGGCAAAATGCCCGGCGTAAGCGCGCGCAATTTAAATGATCCCGTAGGGGGCAGGAATCATTTAAATTAGGCGCGTTCCCGCACCGATCGTAGAGCGCATGCTCCGTCGGGAAACTTTCCCGACGTACATTGCGGCAAATGACGTCGCAAGGACGTCATTTGCTTCAAAGTGAACTTGAATGGCGTCCAGTGCCATTCACGAATCACTTACGCAAACTACGGGAACGACGGGTATACGTAACATTGGCTGCCCCTGCTAATAGCAGGGGCAGCCTTACGCAAATAACGCCGTACGGAAACGACGTAAACTGCGTACGCAGGGCTCGCGTAACGTTGTGAATCGGCGTTAGTATGCAATTTGCATACTTTACGCTGAGCACAACGGGAACGCCACCTAGCGGCCATCGCAAGAATGCAGCCTAAGATATGCGGGCATAAGAGCCTTATGCCATGCATATCTTAGGCTGCAGTCGGCGTAACGAGGTTCCTGAATCAGGAGCATTTGTTACGCCGGGGCAAGTAAGCAATTGCGCTGTGTAACTATGGTTACACAGGCGCAATTGCTTCTTGAATCCAGGCCAATGTGTTTCGCCCGTCGAGTTCCTCGGTCGTGTGTACGAGGCTTCACTGTGTAAATGACACTGGCAGTGAAGGGGTTAACCAGTAGGGGACGTTGAAGGGGTACAGTGTGTCCTAGGGATGTGTTCTAACTGTAGTGGGAATGGGCTACGTGTGACACGACACTGATCACCGCTCCCGATCACAGTGAGCAGTGATTAGTGTCCTTGTCACTAGGCAGAACGGGGAAATTCTTGCTTACATCAGCATTTCCCCGTTCTTCCCTTCCTTGAGACGATCGCGGGACTCCCAGCAGACATCAAGTCCGCTGGACCCACAGTCACACTCATGGAGTCTGTGCGCGCCCACAATGCCACGCCTTAAAGGAGAAGTACCTGTACGCCCATATGCTCAGCCGAGCCATTGTGCCGACATATATAGTCGTGCACTGGTCGGCAAGTGGTTAAAATAACTTGTGGGTGATTTAATTTACGTTCTACATTTTTTCCGGGGATGAGTAACAAGGGGCACTACGAGGGGGTAAATGTATGGGGGTCACCCTTATCTGCAAGGAGGCTTAAAGAGTCCAATACACTCCCTCCCAAATAATTACATTCCTTTAGGGAACAGGATGAGGCCCTTGAGGCCCCTGCAAGGGGGGGAGACTAATACCAGCTATTTTATTAATATATATATATATTTTAATGAAGAGTAGGAAAGAGTCAATTTTTTCAATATGTGATATGAGTTTTCCTCACGTAGGGTCCCTGGATGGGGGGAGTGCAACTGTCAGCAAGACAGGAGGATACATACAGCAATAAAACACTGTCAGATGTTCTAGCCCTTGTTCACTGTAATAAAAAAATGTGTTTCTGTTTATTTAATAGGTAGAGTCTGATTGAGGCTAATATGTTAAAGGAGACCTGTGCTGAGAGGATTACAGAGGCTTCCATAGCTAACCTCCTTTTTTAAGAATACTAGTCCTTGGGTGTGTCTGGTTTGTGGTATTGTGGCTGTTTTTGTACATTTTATATTTGTTTATCATGGTTTTACTGGTTAAAGCAGTCTTTCTCAACCAGGGCTCTGTTGAACCCTAAAGATCCTCCAATCCTCTAGCCGTTGCTAGAGGTTCTGAGAATGAGAATTGTCTAGCTTACAAATGAGTGGCCACTGACTAATATGATCTTTGTAATTACAGTATATGTAAGTAGCATTCTTCCCAATGATCACAAATGTAAGGAGCATTCTTCCCAATGATCACAAAAGTAAGGAACATTGGGGGTTATCCACAAAAGAGATACGCCGGCGTATCTACTGATACGCCGTCGTATCCCTGTTTCTATCTATGGAACTGATCCACAGAATCAGTTTACCATAGATAGGCAGAAGATCCGACATGTGTAATTGAATTACACTGTCGGATCTTAAGGATGCAATTCTAGGCCGGCCGCTAGGTGGCGAGGCCATTGCGGCCGGCCTAGAATATGCAAATGAACACTTACGGCGATCCATGAACGTTCCGACGGGCCCGTCGCGCTAAATCTACGTCGTTTACGTCGAGTTACGCCGTGTAAAACTAGGGCTAAGTCCTATTTGACTAAGCCCTATTAAGTATGGCCGTCGTTCCCGCGTCGAAATTTAAGACTCTACGTCGTTTGCGTAAGACGTCTGTGAATGGCGCTGGACGCCATTTACGTTAACGTCTAAGCAAATGACGTCGGAGCGACGTCTGTTAGCGCAATGCACGTCGGGTAAGTTACCCGACGGAGCATGCGCAGTACGTCCGGCGCGGGAGCGCGCCTAATTTAAATGGGACTCGCCCCAGTAGATTCAGCGCGCCTTGCGCCGGACACATTTAAGTTACACCGACGCAAATTTCAAGGTAAGTGCTTTGTGGATCGGGCACTTAGGTAGAAATTTTTTCGGCGGTGTAACTTAAATCAGAAGATTTAAGTTACGCAGGATATTTGTGGATCTGGCCCATTCTTCCCAATGATCACAAAAGTTAGGCCTTGTACACACGACTGAGGAACTCGACGGGCGAAACACATTGTTTTCCTCGTCGAGTTCCATGTTAGGCTGTCGAGGAACTCGACAAGGCACGTTTCTCCATTCCCGTCGAGGAAAAAGAAGACATGCTCTCTTTTTGGCTCGACGGGATGCTCGACAGTTTCCTCGTCGAAAAATGTACACACGACCGGTTTCCTCGGCAAAAAAAAAAATCCCAGCAAGTTTCTTGCTGGTTTTTATCGAGAAACTTGATCGTGTGTACGAGGACTAAGGAACATTCTTCCCAATGACCACAAATGTAAGGAGCATTCTTCCCAATGATCACAAATGTAAGGAGCATTATTCCCAATGATCACAAATGTAAGGAGCATTCTTCCCACTTATCACCAATGTAAGGAGCATTCTTCCCAATGACCACAAATGTAAGGAGCATTCTCCCCAATGATCACTAAAGTAAGGAGCATTCTTCCCAATGAACATCACACTAATATTCTGTGAGCTGTAGATATTAGTATCACGGTTCCCTGAGCCCGGAATGTGATTTCCAGGGTTACCCCATGGTGAAAAGGTTGAGAAAGGTTGGTTGAAAACCAAGGGCCAGATTCAGAAAGAATATACGTCGGCATATCTCCAGATATCTCCGTAATTTCAAATGTATGCCATCGCATCTTTACGCCGATTCACAAAGCGAGATACGCCCAAAAACATCCGACATAACTTGCCTACGCCGGGGCATAGTTACGCTGGACGCATTTGGCGTTCCCATTATAAATATGCAAATGACCTAGATACGCCGATTCACGAACGTATTTGCGCCTGGCGTATTACTATACGCTGTTTACGTAAGGCGTACAACCGGCGTAACTTTACCCCTTCTAAAGCAGGGGTAAGTCATGTTAAGGTATGGACGTTGGAAACGTCGGAACAGCGTCGTATTTTACGTTGTTTGCGTAAGTCGTACGTGAATGGGGATGGGCATAGGTTACGTTCACGTCGACAAAGCATTGAGCCGACGTAACTTAGGGAGAACATTTGATGTGATACTGAGCATGCGCGCACATGCACCGTTCGTTAGGCGCGTCATTTACGTGGGGTCACGATTCATTTCCATACAACACTCCCCCTACCAGCCTACTTTGAATTAGACGGGCTTACGCCGGCCAATTTACGATACGCTGCCGCAACTTACGGAGCAAGTGCTTTGTGAATACTGCACTTGTCTGTCTAAGTTCCGACGGCGTAGCGTAAATAGGATACGCTACGCATGCACAAAGATGCGCCCAGATACGTGAATCTGGCCCCAAATGTATACATTGCACCATCCCAGAAAAATTGTGCCCTTAGTGCAAAAAAAGGTAATGCAGCAACCTATAGACTGCACATAAAGAAATTACAAAAAAAACAAATCTAAAAAGTGCTCAAAACCAATAATTCTGTAGTGATCAATACAAAAACTTGTGTCCGAAAAAATAAATTTAACCATTATTAAACCATAATAAACAATGTACACCAAATAAATGGTAAAGTAACTGTCCATAACATATAATTCACTTATGCATAACAAAGAAGCAAACTTCAAACTTCAAAAATAAATATGTAAAAGTCTAAATGTGAAATCTTGAAAATGATGAACGTCCAAGTGTAAGAATCCCAAACCACCTGTGCTGGTTCACGTAAATGAGTTGTAAAGTTAGAAGGTTTTTTTAATCTGAATGCATTCTATGCACTCAGATAAAAAGCCTTCTGCGTGTAGCAGCCTTACCTACTTACCTGAGGTCCATCTCTGTCCCTCGACTGCCCGGGACACTCCCTTCTGATTGATTCCTGCGGCTGTCAATCAAAGTCAGTTAGCTAATCAGCAGAGATAGGGGACGGGGCCCAACGGCAGCTCCATGTCTGAATGGACACAGGGAGATGCAGCTTGGCTCGGGTGCCTCCATAGCAAGCTGCTTGCTTTGTGGGCACTTGACAGGGGGAAGGGACCAGGAGCACACAAGAGGTACCTTAAAAGAGCAGGATTGGTGCTGCTCTGTGCAAATCCAACTGCACAGAGCAAGTTAGTATAAGATGTTTGCTGTTTTTGTTTTTATTAAAACAAGACTTTGCAATCACTTTAAGCCTAGAACACACACAATGAGATTATCGGGTGGATGATCGTCCATTTTTATGGATGCTAGTCTCCATATTAAAAACTAAGAGGTTACTAAAGTACAAAAATTTGCATACGACAGAATAAAAATTCGGAAGTGATGTAATGTATTTGTATTGTATTTTCAGATGAAAACTGTACTGATTAAACAAAACTCGTACAATCTGGTATTGTACGAGAAAAATTGTCATGTTTGTCCCTTGGGAAAATTTTGGACGACAGCTGTGTAGTAACGATCAGATTATCATACGGATTCTTCTAAAGCAGTATTTTTTGTACCATATTCAAATTGTGTGTACGGGGCTTTACCAAACAGTAATGATCTCTAAATGATAAAAGATCAACAGCGAAGAATCATCCAATTGGGGGGCCACCAATCAGGATACCACTGACTCCACCACCTTGATGGTTCTTCACTGGTTTTCCAAAGCCAGCACCTCAGGCCTCGTACACATGACAGAGTTTCTCGGCAAAAACCATCAAGAAACTCGCTGGGAGATATTTTTTTGCCGAGGAAACCGGTAGTGTGTACATTTTCGTTGAGGAAACTGTCGAGAAACTCGACGAGCCAAAAAGAGAGCAAGTTCTCTATTTCCTCGACGGGAATGGAGAAACTTGCCTTGTCGAGTTCCTCGACAGACTAACAAGGAACTCGACGAGGAAAACGATGTGTTTCGCCCGTCGAGTTCCTCGGTCGTGTGTACGAGACTTCAGAGTAATAATGGGTAGGAGAAAGAACAAAGGGCCATAGAATAGTATGCTAAAACCACATGATTTAGCCTCTCTTTATCCCCTAAAGACATGCATTGCATCAGACGAAACATGCGTAGGCTGAGGCCAGTGGCATATAATGTTGTATGCCCTCTGTTGATCCCTGTTTGTGTTACTCTAACTTTTGTGAGTATATCTACCTTTAACAAATCATGCAAGGCAAGGTCCCTCTATTAACTAATCTACAAATCTCCAAATATATAGGAATACAAAAAGTGACTAAAAAGACGCAAAAATTACTAAAAATATGTGCTCTCTAAAAATGCACTCTACCTTCCCTTTTAAACAGGTGTGACCCATTGTAATCCAGGAAAGTAAAAGGTTCCCACACATAGGGCAGTACTAGTTTAAGAGTGAAAAGTATTGCCATGTGATCATGTAAAAACAGAGACATATAAAGTAGGTATATTCACATGACATGACGGAGTTCTATGTTTGGAACAGTGCCATGCATTGCTCCGTTCTTTGTGTTCTTACAGCTAATGGAATCTTGCCGACTTTTACACCTAGTTACCAATCCCCTGCGTGTTTTACTTCACATTTTACAACTGAAGAGTAAATAACGGCTATTCATTAAGCCTACCCAGTCATAAAATAAGATTAATTTAAAGCAATAAACCTGCCTCAGATTGTTTTATCTCCATGGTGCAACCTTAGCAGGGGTAAGGTCAGCTACAGACCTGACATGATCGCTGAAAGAATCAATCATCCTCGGTGTGACCAGAGATGGTTTTATCTGTGGACATTTTTGCAACTCTTGGTCACACAATTATTTTCAATGGGTTTTCTTGGGAGATTACTGTTGTTCAACCAGTATAATGATTACTAAAGTGTATCTAAATTCAAAGCCAAAAATGTAATATATTGTAGCTTATCAATCTTTACCCGATGTAGTGACTACATTCGTTTTCTATTTCTCAGACTTTTTTTCCTTTATTCTCACCTGGTAATCCTGCAAATACAGTGGAACCTCGGATTGCGAGTAACTTGGTTAATGAGTACTGTATTTTGAAAAATCCTAACTCGGTTGTCTCGCAAAACGAGCACGATTCAGGCCAAAGCAGTGTGCAGCCCCACATTTGGCCTGAGGTGGGGGGGGCGCCGGAGCTAAGAAGAGCCGAATGGCGCTGATCATACCCGATCGGCACAGTTCAGAGCTGTTCGGAAAGACTCGGAAATACTACGTTTCCGAGCCTTTCCGAGAGCTGTCCTCGGGCCTTTCCGGCTGTTTCCAAGGCTCTCCACCTCTGACCGCATGCGGTATTGCATGCCATTAAAGTCAAATTATTTTTGTTTCCATTGACTTCAATGAAGAAACTCGCTTGCGAGTACTTTGGATTACGAGAATTCTCCTGGAACGAATTATGCTCATAATCCAAGGTTCCACTGTACCATGTTTCCTCTCTCTGCGCAACTACGCTCATTCCTTCACTGTATCTATGGAAAGAGCCATGGTTATCGCAAAGGCTGGACTATAAACATGTCTGCCTTGGTTCATCTGCAATACATGGGGGTGATGGCATTAGCAGTGCCACAGGAAAGATTTACTTGCTTTTGCTGCCCGTTCATCTCATAGGAAGTAACAAGGACATTGGCCCCGTACACACGACCAGTTTCCTCGGCAGAATTCAGCTTCCGACCGAGTTTCTGGCTGAATTCTGCCGAGAAACCCGGCCGTGTGTACACTTTCGGCCGAGGAAGCCGACGAGGACCTCGGCGAGGAAATAGAGAACATGTTCTCTATTTCCTCGTTGTTCTATGGGAGCTCTCGTCCCGCCGAGCTCCTCGGCGGCTTCAGGGCTGAACTGGCCGAGGAACTCGATGTGTTTGGCACGTCGAGTTCCTCGGCCGTGTGTACGAGGCCATTGTCTTTCTGTCAGCATTAATAGGTATTTCTGTACTTGATAAAAAACATTCTTAGCCAGGAAAATGGAAACTAATACAGCCACCACATTTAAATAAATAAATAAATGGGGTGCCAAGGTTTGCCATCACTGGTCTAGGCCAAAGCACAGGTGCATGTTTAGGTCACAATCATTCTACGGCATTCTACGAAAACATGTGAAGGCTAATGTTATTTCACATCTATAGATGGATGAAACGTAATCAAATATATATTAAGCAGCAGTTGGACATTAGAAAATGATCCAAATGTTTAACAGTGTTTTGTGTATGTTGTCCAGATAAAGACCATCACCAAGCTAAACTGATGTCTCATCTTTTCATGATGGCTGGAGAATAGCAGTCCATGCAAAATCAGGAAAATCAAACAGCTCATGATAAAACCCTCTGAAGGTATCTGTGTGAGTCCCCCACAGACACCCTAGTTATGACCCTACTGAACATGCCTGGAGGACCTCAAGGTGTGGTATGGTGGCCATCAGTTGACCATCACTAAAAAAAGTTTGGCCAGCTATGAGCTTCTAAGGCCTCGTACACACGACCGGGTTTCTCAGCAAAAAACAGCAAGAAAACTGCTTCTTGCCGAGATTCCTGTTCGTGTGTACGAGGCATTCAGGTTTCTCGTCTGGAAATCAGGCAAGAATCTCGACGAGAAAAAAAGGGAACCTGCTCTCTTTTTTCTCGTTGAGATTCTCGTTTGCCTGTTTCCAGACAAGAAACCCGAGCGTGTGTATACTTTTTTTTTTCACAAGAAAGAGTGTGTATACTTACCTGTCACCGTGGAAACTTGCGCATGCTCGAAATGACTTTGACGCATGCGCGGTAGCTTCCACGGCATAGGTAGGCTGAAGCAAGATGGCGACGACGGCATCGAATGTGAAGAGCGCATGCTCGTTATATGCGATGATGTCACTGCGTTCTTTCCTTTCAAGAGAACCGCGGTTCTTTTGAAATGAAAGTCAGTACACTCCGGCGGCAAGAGTTTCTTGCCAAGAATCTCGTCATAGAAAACAACAGGTTTTTCCTGACGAGATTTTTGGATGTGTGTACGAGGCCTGAAACAGGTGCAGCCCAAGTCCCAGTGCAAGCAGTCATTTCTTGCCGTTGTAACCAAAAGGGGCAATTAGCGACCACAGTGGACGGAGCTCTTCAAAACCACAGTAAAAAGAAGATGGTCACCAGCACTTGATTGTAGAAAAATAATCAAAACATATTGTGTAATGTCACATGGGTCAAGTAAAGTCAACATTTTGGGGCTGCACAGGGTCCAGTCATTGTGTCACCTGAGTTGCCCAAAACGTGTTTTTTTTTTTTTGACCCATGTGACATTACACAAATAAATACCTTTGATAATTCATCTACAATGGAGTGCTGATGACCTTCTTCCTTTTACTGTGGTTTTGCAGGGCTCCATCCAGTGTGCTCACTACAAGCATCTTTTGGTTACATTGGTCTCAGCAGGGCCGGTACTAGACTATTTTTCACCCTAGGAAAGACTAGCTACTTGCACTCTCCCCCCCAACCCCAAAAAAAAAACAAAGGCTCCAAATGCAGCCTGTACAGTGATACTGTCTCACCTTCCTGCCAACGTTGGCTCTGTGTGCAGGCTGACTTTGGAGCTGGAAGGAAGTGGTGAGGGCTTAGTCTCCAGCTAACATCATCCAATCCTGCAGCAGTATGCAGAATGTCGGCGCAGGGTGTGGGGAAAAGAGCAGCCATAAGAAATTTTGGGGCCTGACCTCCTTACATCAGAGTTTACCCCTTTCATTAAGGTCCCCGAATCCCCCCCCCCCCCCCCTTTACATCAGGTTCCCAAGAGTAACCTCTCCTTAACCTCCCTGGCGGTATGATTCTTTCAGAAAAAACATGCTAAAAGCGGTACCATTATTTGCAAGGAAATTTGGCGTTTTATATTGTAGGTCTGTAATTTTTAGAAATAACTCACTTAAATCTGACCAAACAAGATTCTAATAGGCATCCCGTGTATTACATTTTTTTAAAAACAAAATTATAAATTATAATATAATAAATAATTATAAATAATTATAACAAATAATAATATAATTATAATAAAAATTATTCAATAATGTAATCAAATCAAAATCACTGAAATTTGCTCAGTTGCAGAATTGTCGCTGTCATTACTTTTATTTTTTTATGACGAATTTCCCCACAAATCGCTATCGCACAATTCTGCAAGTGATTATAATTTATTATCGCTGTTTTTTAGCTGATCTAAAACTATTTTTGACATAAAGGGACACTTTTGGTTGCTATGGACAATCTACAGTTTGCAGGGAGAAAAAAAGGTTTTTATTATATAAAATGACATGCAGGACACTGGGCAGACCACTAGGGACAGGGGGGGTGTGTTTTTTTTTACATACAGTACTGTAATCTATAAGATTACAGTATACTGTGTGTATAGTGTTTGTTTACGTTTTTGAATTTGGCGCCGTTCTCCGTCCCCGTGCGTCGTAACGTCGCAGGGAACGGAGATCGGCGTCACACGGAGGCACTATGTGAATCGAGCGAGGTCCCGCTCGCTCACACAGCGCGGTGGCATCGCTGGATCCAGGGACAAGGTAAGTAAAAAGTGCCTGTGGATCTAGCGAGGCAAGCCCGTGACTGACACGGGGTTACCGATAGTAGCAAGAAAATCTAACCCCGTGTCAGTCTCGGGAAGACCGCCAGGGAGGTTAAATAAGGGTCGTCATAGTTCCCCCTTACAACAGTGACCCCACTTTCATTAGGATCCCCAAAGTCTTCCCTTACATTAGAATCCCAAAGTCCCCCCTTACATCAGGGTCTCCATAGCCCCCTTCCATCAGGGTCCCTATAGTCCCCCCTTACATCAGGGTTCCCAGAGTCCCCCTGGCCATGGCTGCACCCTAGGCAGCAGTGCACCCTAGGCGGCTGCCTAGTTTGCCTAGTAGTAGCCCCGGCCCTGCATCTCAGTGCGCAAGGTGTGTAACCCAAAGCTGAATTATCATTTGGTCACATGAATGCTTGCGTTGGGACTTGGGCTATGCCTGTTTCAGAAGCTCATAGCTGACCAAATTGATTTCAGTGATGACAAACTGTTGGCCACCATAACTTGAGGTCCTCCAGGCATATTCAGTAGGGCAATAAATAGGGTGTCTGTGGGTACTCTCACAGATATCTTCAGAGAGTTTCATTATCAGCTGTTGGTTATTATGCAATGGATTGGTGGTGACCTTTTCCCTTTGAATGTGAACATGTAATGCTCCATACAACCATTGTGTACAATACAAATACAGTATGAGATTGTCTTGGCCCCTTAAATTGCAGACCTAGCTTCAATCATAGACACAGTAATCTTGGTACCTAACACTACCTGCCTCCGCTGTATAGATTGTATTTTGTATACCATCCCCACTAATAGATGTCACTCTATGTGTATTCACACCTCACCTAACAATTTTCTTTTACGGTCCTCATTTGCTTAAAACAGCCCCGGGAAGATTTTATTAGCTTTTGAATAATACCAGTTGATACGAGTATAGGGACCATGATGTAATGATTGTCTGCCGTAATGGAGGTGACTGTCCCCTCCACCACTCTCTCATAAAGCCCCATGTGTCATGTGTATTAGAAAGGCCAATGGACACTGCCACTATCTATTCAACACAATGAACTTTTTTTCCCCCTTTCAGCTTGGAATTCCCTTAAAACTTTTTATGGCTTTCTCGTGTTGATGCTCTTTTCTTTGAGAACTCTTGGCTGCTATTGTGTTTCTTAATTAGTTGCTAACAGCAGCATAATAGGGTCTTGATGGATAACGATGTCATTAGCACTCACCCCTGCCATCCATGTCTCCAGCAGGGCAAGGGTTGCCCCATGTTGAGTCCATGAGTTGTAGATTTAGTCTAAAGACGACAGATTTATCCTTCCAGACATTTCAGTCTCATTATTTCCTCTCAACGTCCAACAAACTCTTTTTTTGTCTTTCCTTGTAGCAGAAAACCATTCATTAAGGACAACATAAAGTCTTCTTCTAGGTTTCTAGCTATTTTTGTGATTGGGAAAGAAATAATCATATTAATGAAAAATTTCTTGTATCATTTTTGGTCCTTTTTTAAGATATGTTTATTTATTTTTGTATTTATTACAGGTACTTATATAACACTGACAATCTACGCAGCGCTTTACGCTACATTAACATGATCACAAATATGTTTGGGACTTTAATTATGCCTCCGATAGTGACACACAGAAATATCTCCACTATGTCTTAAAATTCTCAGAGTATTTTATTACAAAAGTCTTATAATAAAACTGCCAAACGGTATATATAAAAAATACTAGACATGTGCGGTCCGTTTTGTTCCAAATTAAAATTCGGACAAATTTTCGTTATTCGGAAATTCGGATGTATCTTCATTTCCAAATTAGCATAGTACCGAATTTAAACAAATCTGTAATAAGGAAGAATTTTAATCGTTTTCAAATTCAAATATTTTTCCCATTTTCGAGAATAAAATAGAATAGAAAATAAAGAAATAGAATAGAAAAAAAACTTTAAACAATTTAAACAAATTTAAAGGGGTTGTAATGGTAAAAAAAAATTCCCAAAATAGCTTTCTTTACCTTAGCGCAGTCCTCCTTCACTTACCTCATCCTTCCATTTTGGTTTTAAATGTCCTTCTGAGAAATCCTCACTTCCTGTTCTTCTGTCTGTAACTACACACAGTAATGCAAGGCTTTCTCCCTGGTGTGGAGAAAGCCTCTTGAGGGGGGAGGGGGCGAGCAGGAGTGTCAGGACGCCCACTAACACACAGCCCCTTTCTCTATCTGCAAAGTAGAGAGTGTCCTGACTTGCCTGCTCGCCCCCTCCCCCTCAAGAGGCTTTCTTCACACCAGGAAGAAAGCCTCGCATTACGGTGGTGAGTTATAGACAGAAGAACAGGAAGTGAGGATTTCTCAGAAGAAATAAGGACATTTAAAAGCAAAAATGGAAGGATGAGGTAAGTGAAGGGGGACTGCACTAAGGTAAAGAAAGTTATTTAGGGAATATTTTTTTTTACCTTTACAACCCCTTTAACTTAATGAATTTATGTAAAGAAAGAATCAAAACTAATATTTTTGTTGTGCACATGTCTAAAAGTACATTACAAAAAAGTGCAATCAAGGGTACACAATAGTCATACTGAGAATAGTAGTCTACGCGTTTCGCAGGGCACCCCTCTTCCTCAGTACCCTTCAAACCCCAGGAACATAGCAACATTGTTTTTTATCGCACTCTGGTCTTGCAATATGAAATTTCCATTCTGCAACTAAAAAAAAAAGTAAGAAAAAACAACCAGGTGTCAGGAGGCAGCAGAAGTACTTCCTGAACACCTGTCAGCCACTACTATATGGCCCTCTGAAAAGCAATTTATCATAGATCACCTTTCAGGGGGCAGTAAGATCTGAAAGAGACCTAATTGGAACTTGCATTTTTTTATGCTGTTTTTACCTTTTTTATGCTCCTTTATACTCTTCGTTGCATCTCAGCACTGCTCTTCTCCTTCAACCCCTTCTAGCAGCTCCCTGTCGACATGTACCCACTCCAGCGGCCACTGGTGAATACCTGCTACAAGAAAATCAATAACAGGATAAGCCCTTTAGAGATTTCATTGTTTCCCATCTATTTCATATCTCCATCCTTCTATTTAAATATTTTCAGAGACAAAACACTCCTAAGGACAAATCCTGAAAAACAGAGTTGTAAAATGTTAAAGGATCATCGACCGTCATCTGCTGAGATCAATGGCTGGAGCTATACGCGGTTTGATTAGATAGATTTCTTTGCACAGATCTGTGTACATTACAATGATGTAAAAAGTCTGCGCAGATGTCCAACATCTGTATGACTGCAATAATAAAGAGACAGAAAAATTCACCTTCTTAACCTAACACGGCTGATTACAACGATGGGGCCGCGGCGGAATTACGCGATACGCTGATTTCACCATTTCTAAACCTTCTCTCCCTTGTCCCCTCTTTAGGTGATTTTTAATAACATCAAATAAAAAATGGTAAATGTGTAAATTTTTAATTTCTGTACAAACAATTCATCATCGCATAAAACATCGAACAATGCAAGGCACGTGGTATTGTTTTGTGACCAATTAAAAGTATTGATCAACAAAAAATAAATAAATGATCTATCAGTTATAAATAAATACGTTGTATTAAAAAACAATCACTAAATTGACTAGAATTACAATCAGTTCACCTGACACATGCAGATACTCGTTTGATCGATCAGAGGCTTTTGTCAAAATGAATGTTGATCGAGAAATCACTAACGATGGCCACACATGTATTCAATCAATCAGACTGAAGGTGGCAATAAATGATTTGTGATCGATCTAGTTGATCAACGATCAAATTAAATAAGAATCATAATTCACAGATCCTCTGTTCCATTGGTTTAGTAAGCTTTCGATCGACTTTAATGTTGTCAAATATCTGTGTGTAGTGAGACAACCGATCATAATACAGATCGATGAAATTGTTTCAAATCTTCAAATGATATTTTAAGATGTGTTGCATTATTCTCTATTTTAATTGAATCACTTGTAACTAGATTGATCGCAAATCAATATGGGCCAGATTCTTGTAGATCGCCGCATCTCGCAGCGTAACGTATCTCATTTACGTTACGCCGCCGCAAGTTTTACGGGCAAGTGCTTGATTCACAAAGCACTTGCCTGTAAAAGTTGCGGCGGCGTAGCGTTAATCCTCCGGTGCAAGCCCGCCTAATTCAAATGATCCGGGTAGGGGGCGTGGATCATTTAAATTAGGCGCGTTCCCGCGCCGATCGTACTGCGCATGCGCCATCCCTAAAATTTCCAGACGTGCATTGCGCTAAATGACATCGCAAGGACGTCATTGGTTTCGACGTGAACGTAAATGGCGTCCAGCGCCATTCACGGACGACTTACGCAAACGACGTAAAATTTTCAAATTTCGACGCGGGAACGACGGCCATACTTAACATTGGCTACGGCACCTAGGGGGCAGCTTTATCTTTACGCCGCGTATCTCTTGCGGAAACGGCGTAAATTTACTGCGACGGGCAAGCGTATGTTCGTGAATCGGCGTAACGACTCATTTGCATATTCTACGCCGACCGCAATGGAAGCGCCACCTAGCGGCCAGCGTAAATATTGCACCCTAAGATACGACGGCGCAGGCCGTCGTATCTTAGGCATGTTTAAGTGTATCTCAGTTTGAGAATACACTTAAACATGCGACGGGCTTAGATTCTGAGTTACGTCGGCGTATCTGCTGATACGCCGGCGTAACTCTTTGAGAATCTGGCCCAATATGTATTTCGGCGCATTTACCTGATCGAATGGAGAATCTTTGATGTGTGACTTCCACCCCATTATTCCATTACTTTCGGCATCGTAGCGCGAGCTATGGTATGCCGGTCTTAAATTTTTAATCCCCGTACTCACTGTGCTATTGTTGATTGAAGAATCCGACTCCCGCGGGGAATGGGCGTGCCTATGGAGAGGGAGGATGATTGACGGCCGGCTCTGGCACGTCACGCTCCCCGAAGACAGCCGGAGTAGGTCTCGGCTATTCACAGCGCCTGCGCACAGGCTATGCGCAGGCGCCGTGAATAGCCAAGCCTATTTCGGCTATTTCCGGAGAAGCGTGACGTGCCAGGGCCGGCCGTCAATCACCTTCTCTCACCATAGGAACGCCCATTCCCCGGATTCTTCAATCAACGATAGCACAGTGAGTACGGGGATTAAAAATTTAGGACCGGCATACCGTAGCTCGCGCTACGATGCCGAAAGTAATGGAATAATAAAAAAAAACATTTTTTTTTTTTTTAACAGGGTGAACCCCCGCTTTAAATTGAACAGATAGAGGATCTGTTTTTTTTTTTTTTCCCGTGATTTTTATTTAATTTGATTAATTTATATGCATTGATTAATGGATCGTATGATCACATTGATATGTTCATACCTTTAATCAATCAGATGAGGGATCTTACATTTGTAATTGTTATTTCATTTGATAAGTTTAATTGCATTGATTAATGGATTGCATGATCATATTGAAATGTACATACATTTTATTGATTGGATGAATGATCTTCACTTTGTGATTATTATTTAATTCGATCAGTTTAATTGCATTGATTAATGGATTATATGTTCATGCCTTTAATCAATCAAATGAGGGATCTTCAATTTGTGATCAATATTTAATTTGAACAGTTTTATTGCATTGATTAATGGATCATGTTGATATGTATATACCTTTACTTAATCAGACGAGGAATTTTTATTTTGTGATTATTATGTAATTTGGTAAGTTTAATTGCATTGATTAATGGATTGATTGCATTGATTAATTACTATGATCATATTAAAATGTACATACATTTAATTGATTGGATGAATGATCTTCACTTTGTGATTATTATTTAATTCAATCTGTTTAATTGTATTGATTAATGGATTGTATGATCATATTAATATGTGCACACCTTTAATCAATTGGACAAGAGATTTTTATTTTGTGATTATTATTTAATTTGATTGTGTGATCATATTGATATGTGCGTACCTTTAATCTATCAAATGACAGATCTTTAGTTTGTGATTAATATTTAATTAAAACTATTTTATTGCATTGATTTTTGAATAGTATAATCATATTGCTATGTACAAACCTTTTCTTGATCGCATAAGGGATCTTCATTTAGTGATTATTATCTAATTTGATCAGTTTAATTGCATTGATTAATGGATTGTGTGATCATAGTGATATGTACTGTACACACCTTCAATTGATCGAATGAGGGATCTTTATTTTGTGATTAATCTTTAATTCAAACCGTTTTATTGCATTGATTTTTGGATTGTATGATCATATTGCTATGTACATGTCTTTTTTTGATTGGATAAGGGAACTTCATTGTTTGATTATTATTTAAAGCGGAGGTCCACCCTAAAAAATAAACTTCACATTAGTAGGTTCCCTTTAATCTAAAAAAAAAAACATTTTGTTAAAAAAAATTGTTTTACTTGCCTGAAAATGCCTGTTACTAGGCAGACTTCCTAATCTGCCTAGTTTCTAGTCCGTAGTGGACCTACTTCTCTTTCTGACTCCCCTGGCCTCCTGGTAAATGAGTGTCATAATTTCCCAGGAGTCTGTGGGCATTACTGTGTTAAAAAAATTGCATTATTTCCATACAGAAAATTACGCGATTTAAGGCGGATCACAGCGCCATCTTAGTTATGGCAACTATATAAACTAACGGCGATACAAGCGCCGTTTACCTGCGCATGCGCGAGATCGAGAGGTGCATGCTGGTTACCCAGCATGCACCTCTCTCAAGAAAACCAGGAAGAGAAATGAACTGGGCTTCACATGCCCATAGCTACCATGGAAATGGCCACAAGATCGGTGACAACATATCATGTACGTTTTTGAATTGATTACTGAACAGATCGGGAACTATTGATATCTGTTACTGCATATATATTGTGAAAATGTTGAGATTGTAAAAAATAAAATAAAAAAAATGATGGCCGGAACACGCTTTAATATGATCAGTTTAATTGCATTGATTAATGGATTGTGTGCTTATATTGCTATGTACAAACCTTTATTCAAACAGATGAGGGATCTTTATTTTGTGATTATCATTTTATTTGACATGTTTAATTGCATTGATTAATAGATTTTGTGATCATATTGATATGTACCTTTAACCACTTCCCGACCGCTGCACGACTATTTACGTCGGCAGAATGGCACGGCTGCGCATATGGATGTACCTGTACGTCCCTTTTAAGACACTGCATTGCAAGGCGTGCGTGTGAGGCCCCGTACACACGTCCGAGGAACTCGACGGGCAAAACACATAGTTTTGCCCGTCGAGTTCCTTGTGAAGCCGCCGAGGATCTCGGCGAGCCGAAATTTCCCATTGAACAAACGAGGAAATAGAGAACATGTTCTCTATTTCCTCGCCGAGATCCTCGTCGGCTTCCTCGGCCGAAAGTGTACACACACGGCCGGGTTTCTCGACAGAATTCAGCTCTGACCGAGTTTCTGGCTGAATTCTGCCGAGAAACTCGGTCGTGTGTACGGGGCCTGAGTGTGACCACGGGTCTCGTGGAGTCGATGTCCACCGGCATCCCACGATCGTGTCCACGAAGCTGCAGAACGGAGAGATGCTGCGTTAACAAGGCATCTCCCTGTTCTGCCTTGTGACAGGACACTAATCTACTGCTCCCTATCATCGGGAGCAGTGACCACTGTCGCGTCACATGTAGACCATCCCCCTACAGTTAGAATGACTCCCTAGGACACACTTTAACTCCTTCCTCGCCCCCTACTGGTTAACCCCTTCTCTGCCAGTGTCATTTACACAGTAATCAATGCATTTTTATAGCGCTGATCGCTGTATAAATGTCAATGGTCCCAAATTTGCGTTAAAAGTGTCCGATGTGTCCGCCATGATGTCGCAGTCACGATTAAAATCGCTGATCGCCGACATTACTAATAAAAAATAAATTAATAATAAAAATGCCATAAAACCATCCCCTATTTTATAGACGCTATAACTTTTGCGCAAACAAATCAATATACGCTTATTGCGATTTTTCTTACCAAAAATATGTAGAAGAATACATATTGGCCTAAACTGAGAATTTTTTTTATTTTTTATGTATGTATCAGTATCAGTAAATTTTATATATTTTTTGGGGATATTTGTTAACCTCCCTGGCGGTCTTCCCGAGACTGACACGGGGTTAGATTTTCTTGCTACTATCGGTAACCCCGTGTCAGTCACGGGCTTGCCTCGCTAGATCCACAGGCACTTTTTACTTACCTTGTCCCTGGATCCAGCGATGCCACCGCGCTGTGTGAGCGAGCGGGACCTCGCTCGATTCACATAGTGCCTCCGTGTGACGCCGATCTCCGTTCCCTGCGACGTTACGACGCACGGGGACGGAGAACGGCGCCAAATTCAAAAACGTAAACAAACACTATACACACAGTATACTGTAATCTTATAGATTACAGTACTGTATGTAAAAAAAACACACCCCCCCTGTCCCTAGTGGTCTGCCCAGTGTCCTGCATGTCATTTTATATAATAAAAACCTTTTTTTCTCCCTGCAAACTGTAGATTGTCCATAGCAACCAAAAGTGTCCCTTTATGTCAAAAATAGTTTTAGATCAGCTAAAAAACAGCGATAATAAATTATAATCACTTGCAGAATTGTGCGATAGCGATTTGTGGGGAAATTCGTCATAAAAAAATAAAAGTAATGACAGCGACAATTCTGCAACTGAGCAAATTTCAGTGATTTTGATTTGATTACATTATTGAATAATTTTTATTATAATTATATTATTATTTGTTATAATTATTTATAATTATTTATTATATTATAATTTATAATTTTGTTTTTAAAAAAATGTAATACACGGGATGCCTATTAGAATCTTGTTTGGTCAGATTTAAGTGAGTTATTTCTAAAAATTACAGACCTACAATATAAAACGCCAAATTTCCTTGCAAATAATGGTACCGCTTTTAGCATGTTTTTTCTGAAAGAATCATACCGCCAGGGAGGTTAAAGCAAAAAGTAAAAAATATATATTTTTTTTCAAAATCGTCACTCTTTTTTTGTTTATAGCGCAAAAAATAAAAACCTCAGATGTGATCAAATGCCCCCAAAAGAAAGCTCTATTTGTGGGAAAGAAAGGACGTCAATTTTGTTTGGGAGCCACGTCGCACAACTGCGCAATTGTCAGTTAAAGCAACGCAGTGCCGAATCGCAAAAAAATGGCTCGGTCATTGGGAAGCCAAATCCTCCGGGGCTGAAGTGGTTAATTGATCAGATGAAGGATCAATTATTATTTAATTTGATCAGTTTAATTGCATTGATGGATTGTATGATCTTACTGATATGTACGTACCTTTATTCCATCAGATGAGGGATCTTCAGTTTGTGATTTTAATTTCACTTGGTAGGTTTCATTGCATTGAAGATGGATAGTATGATCATATTTATACTGATATGCCCCTCTCATCCATCCTGTATTAAATTGTATTGTAACTGTACCGTCTGCCTTCATGTTGTAAAGCGCTGTGCAAACTGTTGGCGCTATATAAATCCTGTATAATAATAATAATAATAATAATAATAATAATAAAAAAATATACATACCTTTAATCAAACGGACAAGAGGTTTTTTTTATTTTTTTATTATAATTTGATCAGTTTAATTGATCAGGTTAATATTGATATTTACAAATCTTTAATCGTATTGATACATATATGGCCACCTTTAATCGATCAGGTGGGAGATTTTTATTTTGATGACATTGGATCAGTTTAGTTGAATGATAGGTTGTATAATATCATTGATACATATGTGGCCACCTTTAGCGTCCTGCTGCTCCAACACCTCTCCGCTGCCCAGTGAGTCCTTCCTTTGCATCCAGTTTGTTTATCAGGAGACAGTAAAGAGATAAAAGATTGAATAGATTGCGGTGTAATGACATCAGATAATCATCACATCCCCCCCCCCCAAAGGTCGGTAATCTCATCTAAACACTCTCCTACCTGCTGTGTTTATTCATCAAATACACAAAGATTCCCAACTCTACATGTCACCGGCTTTGTTTATATGCCTAATTATTTATTGTATTGCGCAATTAACACCATTATTTCTGCCATTTTATGGTAACATATTTTGGGTAGCAAGTGATTACATGTAATGGGGAAATACTGATTGTAAACCGTAAACATGGGATGAAGACTTTCCACCTCCTTCCTCATAAACCCCATCAGGCTGGAGGCAAAGTAGATACATTTAATTTGCTAAAAGTTCTGTGACTACCTCATTTGGATATAAACAGTGCAGGGCTAAACATAAAATCATATAAGTGAAAATGGTGATAAGTGAGAAGATCATTTGAGAATACAAAAATGTGAAAATAATGTCACCATCATAAGAAAACTCATGAACTCATTAGAAATTGGTGAGTCCCCAAAATTGCGTGATCCAAATAATGATATTCAGTTACCCAAGAAGAAATTACCACCGTGAGAAATTCGACCACCAAATGTGGATATATATAAGGAGGCTTCCCGGTAAACACATGGGCCCAATTCAGCTTATACCAAATGGGTCAAACAGGCAATGGTGGCTCAACACCTAGATATAAACGCTCCTGAGGCCTCGTACACACGACCGAGTTTCTCGGCAAAAACCAGCAAGAACCTTGCTGGGAGATTTTTTTTGCCGAGGAAACCGGTCGTGTGTACATTTTCATTGAGGAAACTGTCGAGAACCTCGACGAGCCAAAAAGAGAGCAAGTTCTCTATTTTCTCGACGGGAGTCTGATTTGGCTCGTCGAGATCCTCGACGGCTGGTTTTCAACGAGAAACTCGGACGTCTGTATGCTAAGAAACCCGCGCTTGCTCAGATTAAAGTATGAGACGGGAGTAAAAGTAGCATTTGTAATGGAGATAGAACATTTTTAAAGCTGTAACAGACTGAAAAGTGCAAATCGTCTCTTACCAAACTTTTATTTAACACGCAAACACATGAAATTAGCAAAAGCAGCCCCAAGAGTTTAGCCAGTGGAATATAACTTCCCCTGCCATTGTATGTGTTGTATGTCACCGCTTTTGAGAACGAGGAGATTTTGGCTTGACTGTGTGTACGCAAAGCAAGCTTGTCGAGTTCCTCGACAAGCCTAACAAGGAACTCAACGAGGAACTCGATGTGTTTCTCCCGTCGAGTTTCTCGGTCGTGTGTATGAGGCCTGAGTCTTCTCCAACAGACTGTATGTTGCTAGGGAGATATACCAACTTGATGAAGTTATAGTCGGTAAATCTCCCTAGCAACATACAGTCCATTAGAGAAGTGGAGCGTTTATATATTGGTGCTACACGTTAAAATCTGGGGGTTTTTTTGCTAGAAAATTACTTAGAATCCCAAACATTATATATATATATATATATATATATATATATATATATATATATAATTTTTTTTTTTTAGACACCCTAGAGCAGGGGTGTCAGACTGGCGGCCCTCCAGCTGTTGCAAAACTACAAGTCCCATGAGGCATTGCAAGGCTAACAGTTACAAGCATGACTCTCACAGGCAGAGGCATGATGGGACTTGTAGTTTTGGAACAGCTGGAGGGCTGCCAGTTTGACACCCCTGCCCTAGAGAATAAAATAGTGGTCGTTGCAATACTTTATGTCATACCGTATTCGTGCAGCGGTGTTACAAGCGCAATTTTTTGGGAAAAAATACACTTTTTTTGAATAAAAAAGTAAGACAACTGTAAAGTTAGCCCATTTTTTTTATATTGTGAAAGATGATGTTACGCCCAGTAAATTGATAACCAATATGTCACGCTTCAAAATCGCGCCCGCTCGTGGAATGGTGACAAACTTTGACCCTTAAAAATCTCCACAGGCGATGTTTACAAAATTATACAGGTTACCAGTTTTGAGTTACAGAGGAGGTCTAGAGCTAGAATTATTTCTCTTGCTGTAAATACCGCGGTGATACCTTGCATGTGTGGTTTGTACACCGTTTTCATATGAGGGCGCGACTTGCGTGTGCGTTCGCTTCTGTACATGAGCTCGGCGGGACGGGGCGCTTCAAAAAAAATATTTTTCTTATTTACTTTACTTTTTCTTTTTTACATTTTTTCTTTTTTTAAAGACAAACACTTTTATTTCTATTACAAGGAATGTAAACATCCCTTGTAATAAAAAAAAAGCATGACAGGTCCTCTTAAATGTGAGATCTGGTGTCAAAAAGACCATAGAATCTCACATTTACACTTAAATGCAATAAATAAATAAATAATCATTTTTATTTTGTTTTTTGCAAAAAAATAAATAAATCCCCTTTAAGACCATTGGACAGAACTGACGTTTGACGTCGCTACCGTCATCCAATGGTGTGGAGCCGAGCGGGGGCCATCTTTCTTTCCCTCACTTGACATCTATCTGCTGCCATAACAACGGTATTCCACTTCAAACAGCCGACGTACAACGACGGCGGATGGTCCGCAAGTGATTAAAAAGTAAAAAAATTACACTTTGGGGAATTTACTAAAGGCAAATAGATTGTGCACTTTGCAAGTGCAGTTGATCAAGAGCTTAGTTGTAGTGATAACCATTTCTAATGACAGTTGTTGGTGTTGCAAGCAAAGAATCTCCCTCTTGTGGCCATTTGTTTATCGGGCAGCGTAGTCAGCATCCCCGAGGAGGTAATGTTGTGATTATTAGGTTATGGTGATTATAGACATAATGAGGGCTGTAGTCCTATCTTGATGATTGCAGTCAATCTGACAAACATTATTCATTATTCAATCATTACTTCAGACACTTACTAAGTAAAAATGCATTATCATGATGGGATCTTTCAAGCCAATCAACTATTGTTCTCCAAGATAAGGATGATGTTAGTAGTGTCTGTTCAGTACATGAATATTCACTCTTAATTAACATGAACATAGCAATGTTTCCACCATTCTAAAGAGTAGATTTACAAAAACCATGTAGTGCAAGGGCCTGCCTGATTGCATGCAAATTTAAACTCTTAAGGTTTAACCTCAAATTATATGGTTTTGGTAAATCTGAAGGCAAAAATTTGCCAAAAATGTAATATGTGTATGGATGGGGCTTTAACCTCCTGAGCGGTGTTCCCGAGTCTGACTCGGGGTGAGATTTTTGGGCTAAAATCGGTAACCCCGAGTCAGACTCGGGCTTGCCTCGCTGGATGTACAGGGATTGTTTACTTACCTTGTCCCTGGATCCAGCGATGCCACCGCGCTGTGTGAGCGAGCGGGACCTCGCTCGATTCACACAGCGTCCTCCTGTGCCGCCGATCTCCGTTCCCTGCGACGTTACGACGCACGGGGACGGAGAACGGCGCCAAATTCAAAAAAGTAAACAAACACATTACATACAGTATACTGTAATCTTACAGATTACAGTACTGTATGTAAAAAAAACACACCCCCCCTTGTCCCTAGTGGTCTGTCCTGTGTCCTGCATGTCATTTTATATAATAAAAACCTTTTTTTCTCCCTGCAAACTGTAGATTGTCCATAGCAACCAAAAGTGTCCCTTTATGTCAAAAATAGTTTTAGATCAGCTAGAAAACAGCGATAATAAATTATAATCACTTGCAGAATTGTGCGATAGTGATTTGTGGGGAAATTCGTCATAAAAAAAAAAAATTATGAAAACGACAATTCTGCAACTGAGCAAATTTCAGTGATTTTGATTTGATTACATTATTGAATAATTTTTATTATAATTATATTATTATTTGTTATAATTATTTATAGTTATTTATTATATTATAATTTATAATTTTGTTTTTAAAAAAATGTCATACCTGGGATGCCTATTAGAATCTTGTTTGGTCAGATTTAAGTGAGTTATTTCTAAAAATTACAGGCCTACAATATAAAACGCCAAATTTCCTTGCAAATAATGGTACCGCTTTCAGCATGTTTTTTCTGAAAGAATCATACCGCCAGGGAGGTTAAGCCTAGATCACCCAATGAAAAAATTCGCTGAAAAATACTCCTTTTGCAGCGATCATCTGATCGTTAGTGCAGAGCTTTCGAGAGCCGATCACGACAGTTCATGTGAAGGGACAAACACAAAACATTTTTTCAGTACAGCCTTCTTCTGTAAAAAAATGGAGTGACCAAGACTGCACATGCTTGGAAACAAAATAATACATTACAGAACAATACAATACATTACACCATTGCGGGAATTTGTATTCTGTCTCTAGTAGCCTATTCAAGCTAGCATGCAAAAAAAAAGTCTGATCATTCATCCGATATTTTTATTGTGTGTATCAGGCTTCAAGCTGACCGTACACTTTACAATATGCTGTACCATCTCTGTACAAACTCTTTGTGATTGGCTAGATTATACCACACTGATCACATAAAAATATACAATAATAATATTATGATTGGTTATCAGGCTCACATTAATTTGATTGTATTTCAATAGAGCAGATTACAAGTTTGCATGGTGATAATAGAGATATGATCATTCACTAATGATTGTATCTTCCAACTATCAATCAAAATCGACTTCCCCATGTATATCAATCGATCGAATAGGTTGTCCACTATGGGTCAATTATTCCTATCGAGAGAGAGGTTGATCGGAAAATAATTCCATTGTTTATCATGTATGGCCATCATTAACCCTCTTTATACAAGAGTTATGCCCTGAACACACGATCGGTTCGTCTGATGAAAACGGACCGATGGACCGTTTTCATCGGACGAACCGACCGTGTGTGGGCCCCATCAGTTTTTTTTCCATTGGTGAAAAAAAAATAGAACCTGTTTTAAAATTTTCGTATGGTTAAAAACCGATAGAAAAAAACGACCGTCTGTGGGGAAATCCATCGGTCAAAAATCCACGCATGCTCAGAATCAAGTCTACGCATGCTCGGAGGCATTGAACTTAATTTTTCTCTGCATGTTGTTGTGTTTTACATCACCGCGTTGGACGCAAATGGATTTTTTAACCGATGGTGTGTAGGCAAGACTGATAAAAGTCAGCTTCATCGAATATCTAATGAAAAAATCGGTTAGTTTTCATCAGACAAACCAATCGTGTGTACAGGGCGTGAGTCGTATTTTCTTGGTTCTCACTTACAGGTGCGACCAAATGCTGGTACGTTCCCGCGCGTCTTTCGCACGTTCCTGTGTGTCGTGTGTCTATTTCAATGGGAAATGCGAAAGCCACAGAAAAGCAGTGACTGACTCTTTCCAACAATGTGCCGCACCGAACCTTGTGGCGCTGTGGCAGCACGCTTTATGGCATTAGTGAAAACATGATGCGTTTGCAGTTGCATGGGGCTACCGATAGCAACTAATGGCGCCGGCGTGCCTCTGTTTAATGGCAGTGCATTTCTTTGTGTGTTGGGAAAGCACACAATTTATAACAATGCTTACATATCATAGAAAGAGCTCATTCACATGATTGCAGCATGTTAGCGCATGCACGTTAACTTACGTTATGCCATGCGTTAACATGCATGCGCTAACACATCTCAAATAATGTGAATAGGCCCCTTTTATGACTATTTAAGCCTCTCTCTCTCTCTCTCTATATATATATATATATATATATATATATATATATATATGTATGTATACGCACACACGTATATATATAATATATATATATATATATATATATATATATATATATACTTTATATATAGATTGTCAGCTCCTTGAGGCAGTAACTGATATAAATGTACAATATATGTGTAAAGTGCTGCGTAAAGTGACGCCACTATTTAATTAAGCTCCTATGATAAAGAAAAGAATAAAAATATATATATATATATATATATATATATATATATATATATATATATATATATATATATATATATATGCACTTCTTATTAGATTGTAAGCTCTTAAAAGCAAAGCCCTCCTAATCCTCTTGTATTAAATTTTCGTGCAATTGTACTGTCACCCTTTATTGTATAAAGTGCTGCCCGAACATTTGTCGCTAAATAAATCCTATGTAATTAAAAAAATAATAATACTAGAGGTTCAGCTGCATTGTCTATGCTCAGCGAAGGCTGACATAGTGTGATGCAAAGGGTTAACCGTTGATTCTGAGCAGATACAGGGCGCCTTATTGATGAGCATTGGAGAAGGCAAGCAATGTGATCCTTATTTTGCAGGGTGCTGGTCACATTGTAGTATTGAAGCCCAGAGCCTCCAGAGCCCTCGCTTGTCCATATCTGCCTGTACAGAGACTGCTTTACTAGGAGTTAAACTGCTGGGGGCACCCGTTCCTCTCTGAATGCCTGTGCTGTGTTTACAGGCAGGGTTCAGTCTCCAGCGTGGATCAAGAGAGAAAGCAAGTAGCCCAGTCTCAGCTCATCCCTAACTCTACAAGATCTGGAGACACAAGGAGATGCAATGCCCCCAATATACAATGCATGCCTCTTGGAGAAGGGGAAGTATTGTATCCCACTATGAATGACTGATGCTGTCACTCAGCAAGAGGCTGGGCTTAAAGAGAACCCTTTCCAAACACGCCTCCCCCCTCTCCTCATTCCTGCTCTGACAATCCTGCAGCCAACATCTATAGTGAGAAGAGGCTGCAGAGAGGTAAAAGCACCAAACTGCTGCTTTCAAACCGAGCAACAGGACGAAGTGGATGCCAAGAAACGATCGGACGACGGTTTTGCCGAAGTGACAAAGCACGTCCCCTTTAAAGGTACAGAGGCAAGTGTCAGCACTGCCTTCCTTTTATGGGGGGTGTCCAGCAGTGCCAAGAACTAGGAATACAATGTGAAAAAAGTCTTCTGCAGATCTCATCTCTCCACCCAAACTCAACATCCACAGGCTGGACCCTTGGACACGACCTGAGAATGAGGCGCAGGAAAATCGCAGTGGTCGCTGGTTTCTGTTTGTCCTTTTTTCTTGGTACTGTGCTGAATTTGCTCTGTGTGCCAGGGTTTGACCATATACAGCAGATACAGGATAGAGGAAGCACGGTACCCCTTGGCGCATCATGGCAAGGCCAGGGGGGCTCCTTGGATCTACTCAAGCAGCTCCAGGAGAGGTACCAGGAAGTCGTCCGCTATAGGGAGCATCAAGCTCCAGTATCAGCTTCAGAAAGGCTGCTGAGACCTCTGGAGAGGAGGCTGATGGACCTAGCCCAACAATCCTCCGAACACAACCAAAAATGGGAAAGCCCAAAGCGGTCCATCTCTGATCAGAACATTCTATCTCCATCTCACCCTGGCACAAAAATAGATTTGTCTCTGCAGCCACCTTTGTTAGGTTGCCAGGACATTAGCAAAGGGACCAACGTGCATTATTTGGGTTCTGGTTATACCAAAGCTGTTTACAAATTGGTCTTGAATGACACCCTGTCTGTGGCTCTCAAATCCGTTGATTTTGGTGGTCACGACATTCAGAATTGTGTAAAACGATACCGGACTTTGGAGGACTGCTACAGGCTGGCTTCATTCAAGATTGTCAAAGAAATGATTTTACTCCAAAGACTTCAACATCCAAACATCCTGCAGGTAAGCATGACAGTCCATCAACATTCAGAATTCTTCTTGTTTTGGCAAAGTTGATTAAGCCTATGTGATGGTCGGGTCAGAAGAGTTTTGTACTCATTGGAGGCTCTTAGATGTTTTGCATCTTCTGAAGACAGGTTAAAGTTTTATGTTGTATTTTCGAGGGACCAGACTTGTGTAGATTCTCAACTTTCTAACATATAGTTTCCAACTTAAAAAATTCAGCTTAAAAATATAGAACAAACAACGGGAAAAGGTTATTAAAACATATTATTTAAAATAAATAATCTGCCCTTATAATCCACGTGATTAGCACATGTGACAATGGTCCTTGTTTAGCAGCAAACATTTTCTAAAAAACTCTGTGCCACTTAAACATTTGAATCAGTTGTTTGTCAAAAAGTCCATCTTCCACCCAAAATCTTGGATGTTTTTTGTGCATAGACTCCGGAGGTTGCTGTGATGATGCATATTTTTTATTTTTTATGTAAAGCTATATATGTGAATTGTATACTCCAGATGAACTTTGTGCGTAAGATGTGAAACAGATTTCAGGGGTGATTTAGTAAATGGAATACATTTCAAGTCGTGCTGTTTACTTCAAATACTCAGCGAGGAAAAAAATAAAAAAGAAGAAATATAACCTCAACATGACAGGGCATTTATAGTAAGCACTGTTATGGAGCCATATGTATATAACGCTAATGTAAATAATGTCGAAAAAGTGTATTCACATAAATGATTACTCCCAATTTTTTTTTTTATTTTTTCACCAGAATTCTGAAAAATTTCCACCATGCTGGAAATTTTCCACCACTGTACATTTTCTTAACAGCCCATTAGAGAGAACAAAATCTTTTCAGGTTAGGCAAAATATCAAGTAATAGTATTAATTTAACCCCTTGTAAGTCAATGTTGTGGACACGTTGGGGTAGATTTACTAAAACTGGTGCACTCAGAATCTGGTGTAGATGTGCATGGTAGCCAATCAGCTTCTAACCTTAGCTTGTTCAATAAAGCCTGGAAGTTGATTGGTTTCTATCTAGAAGTGAGCCTGATTTTGCACTCCCCAGCTTTAGTAAATAAACTCCTTTCTGTGTGGTGGCTCGGTAGCGCCCAAGATTTTGCAGGCACCAAGAACCCATCGCCTGGGATACTCAGGTCACGTATACATAACACTTCTCAATGTGAAAATGGGTTGCAAGAATTTTATTACCGCTTAGAATGTACTTGTCACCCCTTCTCTGGATTAACAGAATGGTTCTTGGACCACTTTGAGCATCACATGCGTGGGTTGACCAGTTGGTAAGGCAGACTGCTGCAGGCCATGGTGGCATTCTTTAAGCATGCCCCCAGCCCTTGTTGTCAGTGTCAGATCTGTCTATGTATGGCCAGTCATCAGAACTATAAAATATCCATCAGGCACAACAATGCACTTCCCCCATTCGGTCTGCATGCTGAAGTTAAAATATCACCTTCAGAGTCAATTAAGGCAATGTAACATCACCGGGCTGTGCTGCCAAGTAAGGAACAGTCTGAGACTTTCGCACGGCCTGCCCCTGCCGTGTTTATTTACTCTCAGCATAAATGGTTGCACGTTTCTTTATGAATGAATTATTTTTAAAACTCCCTCTAGAAAGACAATCCAGAGGCTTTAAAAAAGAAGTGAAAAGTTTCCCCGCCGAGCTTTAGCCAAGGAGCCAATGGCAGAGCCTGGTTCCAGTCAGTGAGAAGTCAGTGCCTAAGTTCATTTACTTGAAGCAAGAGAAGTGTAAATCAAACACAGCCTTTCAAGAGTGAAAACAAGGCTATCTGTGTGCCACGGACAAGGCGAATCCAGCATACAATCTTTACCACTATTGATAATTATCAAAATATTGTGCGGAACATTCTCTGCCACCGAGAACAAGTGTGACATTGTTAATTCAGGAACTTGACAAAATCTTAATTGCGCCACTTTTTTTTTTTTTTATGAGTACACCTTACCTGTGGCTTATACTTAATCGTAAGTTCAGAAAATCAAGAGCAGCGTTTCTTAACCGTAATAAATATGTAGCACTTCATGACCCCCAAGATTGCCCGCTGTCCTTTGCCCGGGCAGCTTTATAGGTTTATCAATCAGCCGTGCCTCTAGAAGCTTATAAAATTTGTTTTTTTAAGAATTGTATTTTTTCTAAAATTTCAAAAAGTTCAACAGTCTTCTAGCTCTGTCCTGGTGGCCCCCTTGGGCGCCAGCCATGGATAAGATCCTTTGTAGAGTTTGCAAGAACTGACATACATTTAATTTTATTTTTTATTATTATCTTAATGAATTAATCATCTGTAGTACTTATTTAAAGGATTACCTGCTTCATTCAGCGAACACACATTTTGCTAGTTTCTTCTACCTGCAGTTATGTTACAATATTATTACACTTGACTTATTCTTATTACTTATACAGTAGTGGTACAAAAGTTGTGCAATGGAGATCTTAAGTGGGCTAACTTTAGGTGTCCCCTAATTAGGAGATGTGACAGTTATTTCATATTTGATATAAAATATATTTCTTGATTCTGGCAAATGAACACTAATTTAACAGAGATTAATTATCTCTCTCTTTAACAACTTCACATAGAACATTGGCACAATGGGGTTGATTTATTAAAACTGGAGAATGCAAAATCTGGTGCAGGTCTGCAAAGAAACCAATCAGCTTCCAGGTTTTATTGTCAAATTTTTATTGAACAAGCTAAAGTTAGACAATGATTGGCTACCATGCACAGCTGCACCAGATTCTGAGTGCTTTAGTTTTAGTAAATCAACCCCACTGTCATAGGTCTTTGGCTGAGAAGCTTAGATTCTATATCTGGTCATCACGTTACGAACAGATATTGTCAAACTGATAGTTGTGATGGATGAGATATCTGTGAAGGTTCTCATTTATCCAGTCATGATAGGTATAAATAGTAATAGTTATTCACCTTCAACTGGACTTGTTCTGTAGTGTAGAAGATGTTTCGTAGCTTGCCCAAGCTACTCACTCATTGAGTTCTGAGTGTCAGGAAAATACCCCAGATGAGATATCCTCAGCTTTCCTAAGTCATATAGGACCAGACATTTGTAGCATAGACTGTTATGTGAACAACAGCACTGGTGTAGAAAAAGCCTGTTGATTAAAAAATGTCAGCCTAGGCCTTTCACAGAGAACTGCATAATATATCTGCCAAGGCTCTGGAGGTTGACATTGCTAATGATCATCATCTGTACCTATGGGTACATTGTTGCCCTTACTTTAGATTCACAAACAGTCTAAACTTAGTACAGGCTGAAGCTAATATAATATTATTGGGCGAGAAAGTGAAAGGGTAAGGAAACACATCAACACATGTAGAATTTACAAACTGTACTCAGCTGGTGCTCTAGTTAAAAATAAACCCGGCACTTCTAAAAGTTTGAAAATTATTTGATCATTAAAATACAACAGAAGCTTGAGTAGTCTATTTGAAGAGTCCTCTGTTTGAAGAGTACTTACAAGTCCCACCTTGCGGGCAAGGCATGCTTGGCCTACTAGTTCCTCAATGACTGTAGACTCAACAGAGCCAAATCTAGTGATCACAGACTAATGGACTGAATTTACTTATTACCTTATAACATTTATGTTCTTAAATATTATTTTTCTGCAGCATGCATGTTGTAAATACGAACTCTTCTTACTATCAATGTCTCGTGATGATATGGTAGTTTTCCCTAATCTATACATAGCACAGTTGCATTATCTTGATAGCGTACAGTAGTTTAGATTAGCCTATATGTTCTGTGGGTTTCTTAATTTAGCATTAACCACAACAAACGTAATTCAGTTGTCACAGACAGAGATCAGAAGCATTGCTGACCTTCTGAAGATCAAAGCTTGGCATGTGATGCTTTATATGAATCTAATATTGATTCGTTACAACATTTCCAACGCTAGACCTTTCAGAGGTTGCCAGATTGTCCTTTACCTTTTAATTCTGAAAACTTTATTACCAGAGTTGCTAACTGTTTCTGATTTCCAAGAACATTATCTCATTTATCTGTGAGCCAGATTCACTGCTTATCTACTATGTTCACTTTACTTTTTAAGTTAGCGCTTAGAATTGTTGGACAGTAGCCTTTAAAGATTTAAAATGTGTCCTAATTAACTTGACAATTGTCTGTGAAGCATTGACTTCTTTTCCAAGGCAACGTTGCCAGGGAGAAGCCTGTTTGCTTTGAATACACCAGAAAATGACCCTGGTTACATTGTAAAAGATTTGTATGAGATACAATTATATAGAACGTGCAAAGAAGGCATTTTATGTGAAATAATATCATATACAATAATTTTTTGTTCATTGATAGAGATGGATTTAATGGACTGATGACGCACCAAAAAAAAGATTTGGTCCCGATTTTGTTATTTTTTTTTTTAGCCCAATTACCATGACGTAATAAAGATCTCCCAATGGGCACAAGTCACTGAGGCAAATGTGACACATTTCTGGTGATGTGTATGTAGGCAGAAGCCTTGCGCCAATGAAAACACTGAAACTTTTTCTTTGTTAGTACCAATGCGTGTGAAGTAAGGAAAACTAAGCAGTGCTTATTAATGATAATTGTAGTGTATGATATGATAATAATAATGTATAATAAGGTATACGCTATTGTTGCAGCAAATTCACAAAGAAATTCTGCCATATCGATAATAAGGGACAGTGGAGGTAAATAAGACTTCCTTCATCTTGGTGTAAATTGTTGATTATGTTGGATGTGTACAGTACTTATTGTGCTGCAGCTTTGAGACAATTCTGCAGCAAAGTTTGACTTTTAGTTCTTCTGGAACTGAGATTTGATGTTTCCATTACTCCTCCAAATTTTCCAAATAGCTTTTCTTCCTGTAAACCTTCACCACTTCGCAGGAGAAATGTTTGGCACAGAGTTGCAACAAATTCATATACACGTTACCGATAATTACATGGATCTTTAGAAAAATCCGCCCTGCTCCTTCACCTTTAACACCTTGAGCAGGATACCCAGCCAATGGTGATACCACCAGAATCCTAGTTGTAAAACTAGTTAGTACATCGGGAGTTAAAGACCTCAAATCTTTACTGAGGTCTTATTTGAAATGACAATATAGCTTATACAGAGTCATTAAAAAACACCAATGTTTCGGAGACGCTGGTTCCCTTAATCAAGGTGATGGACCAAATTCAGTCATTTGTCACACTACAGCGAGACAGATTTCTAAAGGGTATCTACAACACTCTTTATGAACTTCAGGGAATGTGCTCTATATTATTCATGTTCTTTGTGGGTAAAAGCAGATCATCTAGCAGTCTGATGGTTTGTTTGTGGATCATGTCTGTGGATTTAGGCTACCTGTAGAAATTAGATAGGAGTCTGGAGGAACACACACTTTTCAGTTACATTTTTTCTTTTAGAAAGAAACACCTCAAGAAAGATAGATCTCTGCCAGAAACACAATCTATTTGCATGTCTGTTTATCAGTCTTGAGATAACCGAGGAATTGTATACAACAGATATGTGTATTTCCCACATTAGTTAGATATCATTTGACAAAATAGTGCATATTCATTTTTTTAACATAGAAAATCTTGATTATTTCAGGAATGATCCCATCCTATTAATTTGCTTCATCTGAAAGGGGTTTAAAAGAATGTTACATTTATTTCAAAATGTACTTATCCATAGCTCCCGACTAATACATTTTCTATATTCGAATTTTAAAAACACTGACCCTTAGGCAGTAAGGAAAACAACAATGGGCAATGTGCAGTAATCCATAAAGCGATCAGCAATCATCTCTCATAGCATTAACCACTCAGAGCTACTGAATTTGAAAAACAATTGGTTGTTGTGGGTCACTGCAGTTTGCACTGGGGCATTTTACACACCTTGGGCTTCTGTGATATTTAATAAAACTGTGCATGAAGCAAAGCCCAAGGCGAATACCAATAGCAACTATTCAGAATTTATTTTGGACTGGTGTAATGGGTGTGGTTGGTATGGTGTAGTTGGTGTGGTTTGATTGGTATGGTTTGGTTGATATGGTGTAGTTGGTATGGTTTGATTTGTATGATGTGGTTTGGTTGGTATGGTGTAGTTGGCATGGTTTGGTTTATATGGTGCAATTGGTGTGGTTTGGTTAATATGGTGTGGCTTGGTTAATATGGTGTTTGATTTTATTTGTGTGGTGTGGTTGATGTGGTTTGGTTGGCGTGGCATAGTTGGGGTGGTTTGGTTGGTATGGGGCAGTTGGTATGGTTTGGTTAGAAAGGTGTAGTTGGTGTGGTGTGGTTTGGTTAGGTTGGCATGGTTTGATTTGTGTGGTGCAGTTTGTGTGGTTTGGTTGGTATGGTGTAGTTGGTATGATGCAGTTGGTATGGTGCATATGGTGTGGTTTAGTTAGTATGGTGTACTTGGTATGGTTTGGTTAGTATAGTGTAGTTGGTGTAGTTTGATTGGTGTGGTTGGTTGCTCAGAGCTACTCCGCTTTGCTCTTAGACTTCCACCAAACTTCCCATCTTTCTTAGATGAGAAAATGTATTCCCTTTTTAGGATGTAGTACATAGGCGAAGGACCCACCCCTGCCACGTTTCCAGTTAAGCATGAAGAACATGAAGAATGATTGCTGGATTTTTTTTTCTATTTTTATTCTGCCATTTTGAAATATCGAATGCAACAATATAGAGGTTGGATAAAAAGTTTAAAGCATTAAAACATTTTGGTGTTACAAAGTACATTATTGTTATAGACGTTTCTACATCAAGCCAAAAAAAAGCACCTGAGGTGAAGAGATTTGTTTCCAAAAGGGGGACAATGACTCTAAAAGAGGAAGAGTTGGGAGCTATGCTTTCTCCCCTTCAATGAATAGGCCCACACAAGTTTGTTCACCACAATGCAAGGATTGGATCTCATTTCACTGGCTTTTTACAGCTCAAAGCACATTGTAATGATGCAGAATGTTGACGGTTTCCATCCAGGCTAGCAAAGAATAACATTATAACAGAGCATATTACCAGCATCTAGGCTCGTGGAACCTGGCTTGCTCTATGTCACTGTTGAGAGGCACCATCTGCTTAACAGAAAACAGACAGACACACAGGCTTTGCTGATAGGCATCTCCAAGCCAGCCCTGAAAATCATGACTTAGCAGAAGCTGCCACACTTTGCATCCTCCCAGGCTGCAGCCTCTGCTCCCAGCCAATGGAAGATGGAGTGCTTCATTAGAAACAGATTAGGGTTCATGGACTCAGTACACAGCAATTATGTCATAAATTAGCAGTCGAAAATCACAAGCTGTCTCGGTGCAATAGGTGAGGGTAGCTAAGGTTGCTCTTGACATTCATCAAACAAAGCTCCCCCCCCCCCTGCAAATGCAGAGCTTAAAAGTAAAATGTGCTAACCTGGAATTTTCATCGCTTTTTTCGAGTTGCGTTAAATTTATTTGTCCTTATCGGAGGCATAATGAGAATCCTCAAGAGCCTGAAGCACAACGCAAGGTGGACCCCATCATGGTCAGACATAGAGAATTGACCCTAAGGATAATTAGACTTGAGTAGTCAGTAGTAGTTAATTAGTCAGTGACTAATGCAATTAACATACAATTTTTAATTCAAAAACACATCCATATACTGATGTTTAAGTCGATTTTTTTTTATCAAAAACACAATCACCTTATCGTAGGTTATTAGGAAACACAGAAGCAGAAGAGCATAGAAATATGCCACCACAATAGCTTTATTCATAACCATTATATATTAACAGAATTTATTTTTCATCTATGTTATAAACTAGGTAATCCCATATAAAAAGTGTTGTAGGCCATAAAGATTTTTGTCACACTTCTTATATTGAAGCCCCCAGGTATTCTATGATATGGTATCTAAAAAAAAAAGTGGAAAAGCTCTTAAAGACACAGATATCACATATGCAAAAAAATATATTTTGGGTTGATTAGTAAAGAGGTCATTCACCTAGCAAACGGAATTCTCAGTTTGTATAATTGACGTTAATTAATACGTTGAAGTTCACTCTGAATAGCCTGTCATGTATTAGCAAAAATCCTATACATTTTATAATTTTTTATATATTTTATAATATTTTATTTTAATTTCCCTCAAACGTGACATGTATTCAAAGGTAGGTATTCAAAGTGAACACAGCTTCGACCTTCAAGGGTAAAAAAAAAAAATCTGGCAGTTTTGTTTTTTGATGTGCATATTTGCAATCCAAGACTTTGTAAACATCTGTATATGTCGAAATAAATATCCATCATGATCTATCTATATGTGTTAACATAAATATCCGTCATTATATATCAAATGTATATCAAACACAGCTCGACCTTCTTTACTAACATTCGATTTACAAAGTGAACATACTCTTAGCTAAGTGTACTGCCTATAATCCTTTAGCAAAGCAACCCCAATATAAATAATAAGTTTCCCTATATATAAATATGTATTATATACAATATATACATACATACATTTTATACTATATATATATATATATATATATATATATATATATATATATATACATACACATACTTATATATAGGGAAACGTATTTATATATATATACGTATATATATATATATATATATATATATATATATATATATATATATATATATATATAAATTATATACAATATATATATATATACATACATACATTTTATAATATATATATATATATATATATATATATATATATATATATATATATATATATAATGTGTATATATATATATATATATATATATTTATATATAGGGAAATGTATTATTTATATTGGGGTTGCTTTACCAATGGATTATAAGCAGTACACTTAGCTAAGAGTATGTTCACTTTGTAAATCGAATGTTAGTAAAGAAGGTCGAGCTGTGTTTGATATACATTTGATATATAATGACGGATATTTATGATAACACATATAGATAGATCATGATGGATATTTATTTCGACATATACAAATGTTTACAAAGTCTTGGATTGCAAATATGCACATCAAAAAACAAAACTGCCATATTTTTTTACCCTTGATCTATGTCCTGATATGTTTCAATGTATTAAATATACTTCCTCACACTTGCTAACACATTTAATTAAAATTCAAAAGGGTTAGTGGCGTCCTTAACATTCACAAATACATTTTTAATATCTCCCTCAACCCAACATAACACAGGAGTTCCTGATAATTGTGATTATTCCAGATAAAACACCGGGGAATTTTTGCATTAAGCACTCCTGAAATCAGTTATTTTTCTACAGCCAATAAAATCATTACTGAATTTCAGATTTGTCAGAATAATAAAACCCAGTTCAGGATTTCAAAATGTATTGATTTTTTATGACACACTGTTTTTGTCCTGATAGTAGGACCTAATAGTATTTTTCATTATTGCCTATAATCAGTCCGTAGATATTTCCATAAAGTGCACAAGCCCGGCGATAAACAAAACACGGTTGTTCATCCGATTATACTTGAACGGACTCAACACATTGGCAACAAGTTTGCTTTAAAAAAAATTCAATTCCTAAGAACTAGGAAATAAAGTGCATCTCAAGGTCTTAACCTGCAATCCTAGGGTCGCTATTCACACATATTTACTTTTTGTAATTTTTCAGTATTTTACATGTGATCTGGTATTTAAACTTTTTTTTTATCACGGATGCATATGAAAGGTAAACATTTTAAAGCCCTATTTTGATATTTTAAAGCACTATTAAATTATAAAATTTAGAATAGTAAAACAGGACATAATTATAATAATAATAAACTCCAAAAACAGGCCCGGCATCTACTTCAAAAGCAACACTTCTAATATCTTTTTCAATTAATGTATTTATATTTATTTATATTCTAAAATGTAAAATAATTCCCTGTTATTAGTATATTTTGTCACTTGTACTTTACGTATAAGTGCTGAGAAATGAGGTTGATTTATGGCTTGTGTATTGTGTTAGCATAAACAGTTTATGTATTCATTGATCATTGCCCGTGACAGCAGACAGACAGAGATTCATTTCGTATGCTAGTGGCCTTTATAGACATAGAGGGCTTTAGGTTTTTGTTTCTGTCCCAAGCACTTTGTCATGGATTTATATACCCAATTAATTTGGGGAAAAGATAAAACAAATATTGAGTTGAGATTGAGTTGAGTTGCATCTTGAAATAGCGAGGTCATTTACCCCGTAGGATCTTGACGTGCTTACATACACATACTAGGGCCAATTTTTTTAGACAGGATCTGATTAACCTACCAGCATGTCATTAGAGTGGACATTGGAAATCTTCACTCAATCTGGTTGGACATCTGAAGAAAGAAAATGTTATCTCTGCTCATGGAAAATGTGATTTAAAAGGGGTTTTCTACTATCACCCAAAAGTTGTCACCTGATGCTTTCTGTTGGGAGGAACCCATGATGACCTCTGCCTAATTTTATTCTTTCCTCTTTGAATATAAATAGCTTAAAGCCCATCTTGGGGCAAAAAAAAAAAAGGACGGCCATACACGGTTTGAATCTCGACCAGTTCAGCAGAAACCAGCCGAGGTTCAAACCATTAATGGGCAAGCTGATTGTATCAAGTTGCTTAACACTGCCCCCCGCTGGGAGAAGGCAATAGCTTGGCAGGAGGGATTCCCCTGAGGCCTCGTACACACAACCGAGGAACTCGACGGGTGAAACACATCGTTTTGCTCGTCGAGTTCCTTGTGAGGCTGTCGAGGAACTCGCGAGCCAATTTTCTCCATTCCCATCGAGGAAAAAGAGAACTTGCTCTCTTTTTGGCTCGACGAGATTCTCAACAGTTTCCTCGTCGAAAAATGTACACACGACCGGTTTAATTGGGGAAAAAAAAAAAAGCAAGTTTCTTGCTGGTTTTTGCCGAGAAACTCGGTCGTGTGTACGAGGCCTCATAGTGCTGTCTGTGCTGATGGGGGAATTGTGTGAATTTTTTTTCCTGTAACCCGTTGGCACAGGAAAAAAATTTGCACCATCTATGGCACAGGTGTGAAACACAAGGCCCGCGGGCCGAATTCGGCTCTCCAGGCCATTTCATGTGGCCCCGCACCTCTCCTTCAGCTGCAGGAGAGCTCAAGCCCTCCTCTGGCCTCCTCCAGACCCTTAATTTCTGCTTTCAAGCAATGCATCCATCTTCTTCCCAGCAGCAGCTTAAGGAAAGGGGGGTGCACTGTGATGTAAGGGAGAGTGGGGGACTCAACTTCTGATGATGGGGTGACTCTTGACATCTAATGTAAGGGGAGGGGATGTGCTGGACATCTAATCTTGCAGATACAACCGGCCCTTTTGAGAACAATCATAATGCTGATGCGGCCCACGATGAAATTGAGTTTGACACCCCTGATCTATGGCCTTTCTTAATCTCTGATCCTCCCAGCAACAGTTCAGCACCCACCTGCTCCAGTGGTCTTTAGTTGTGGACTGTTCCTGACGTTACTGAAGGCTCCATAGACGAGGAACAGTCCATCATTGCACCGTAGGGGAGCACCATTTTCTGATGCAATGAAGGACTGGGTGAGTATAAGCTTTCTCCTCACCCCAAGACAAAACAAGCAGTTGGCCGTGCAGTGCGGCACTCGGAGTTAGGCTTGAAAGCTCTATGCAGATATAAAAAAAAGACACAAATAAAAGCAGTTCTGTAATCGTTACTACACAATTCATATATATTTTTTTAAATGCAAACAGTGACTATACACACTTTTGACTTGTGAAAGCAAGAGGCAACACAAGCAGCCAGTCAACAGCAGCATAATGTTAACAATGAGCATGTTGGTTGGTGGAGAGATCAGAGTCACAGAAAGATGAGCTTATCAGTGTTAACAAGTGTTTCTTAACAGCAGCAGAAAAAACGAATCAGGTCTCTAGACTGCCAGACAGGGCTCCCTTATATATATTTCATCTGTGCATGTGGCTGTGTGCCTGGAGTTCAGCTTTAAAGTTGGTTGTAAACACCAGATGGCAGTCAGATGCCCCACAACCCAAATTCAAATGTTCAGATATAATTCTGTTTGTTTAAAATCTATTATTTTTATCCTGATTGGAGTTTTCCCCTAATGTTTTTAGGATGTGATATAGGTAAGCGCCTCATCCCTGCACATTTTATTATTATTTTTGTTAATCCCCTTATACCAGGGGTTATAAACTCCTGTCCTCAGGATCCACTAACAGGCCAGGTTTGCAAGATAACTGAAATACAGCACAGGTGATATCATTTGCTGCTCAGTAATTGCTGTATTCTGGTCTGCATCTCCCTAAGGTAATACTTAAAATCTGTCCTGTTAGTGGGTCTTGGGGACAAGAGTTGAGAACCACTGGTATAAGGGGATTAACAAAAATAATAATAAAATATGCAGGGATGAGGAGCTTACTCTGCTTTCCTATATCACATCCTAAAAATATTAGGGGAAAACTCCAACCTTATACTTTTCTTAAATCCAATATTCTGGCTAGTCACGTGATGACCCTAGGTCCTCCTCCTCCTTATCACCCTGCTGGGGCAGTCTTCAGTATGCTGGTGTTATGAATTCTCTTTGGAATTTTTCTGCAAACCCAGGCCAACCTGATGACACAACCACTGTAATATCCACAGACATCTCCCCCACTGTAATATCAACAGACATCTCCCCCACTGTAATATCCACAATCACCCCCACTGTAATATCCACAGACATCTCCCCACTGTAATATCCACAGACATCTCCCCCACTGTAATATCCACAGACATCTCCCCCACTGTAATATCCACAGACATCTCCCCCACTGTAATATCCACAGACATCTCCCCACTGTAATATCCACAGACATCTTCCCCACTGTAATATCCACAGAAATCTCCCCCACTGTATTATGGTCCACATCTCCCCCACTGTATAGGAAGATTAGTGCTTGCTTAGTCTAACCAGAGAAGCCGGCCGAACACGAGCAGTTGAGGCATGCCGTTCTAGGCTCACCTAGGCCGCCGCCGGGTGGACCAAGATGGCCACCGCACCGGGAGCTAGGCCGAGGCAGCAGCAGAGCTCCGTGGATCACATGGTGTGCCGATCTGCATATGGTGACCCGTTCGGATCACAGATCATTTACGATCCCTTGCACCACTAGTACCGATCAAAAGAATTTTGATCGACCAAATAAATTAACGATTATTCTATAATTTCCACAGCCCTACTTTACACTATTCCTTTGAATGGGTTTGACGATGGTACAGCCTGCTAAAATAACATGTCCTTGGCTGTGACATCGGTATAGTCTCTGCTTTTACCACCCCACCACAGGCTGGGGTGGTAAAGAATGAAAAGTTCCACCCAGAATTTCGGCAAGAAGTTCAACAAGAATGAAAGTTCCACCCAGAGGATGTCAGTAGGAAAATGTGCTTATCTATGCCCTCATGATTTGGGGTAACATTTGGTATCCCCCAGATTAATAAAAGCAAGCCAACACACTGCACAAGTTTTAACATCCTGGGGCATTTGTAGAGGTCTGTAGCACACATCAAAATATCATGGCCTTTGGCTGGTTAAAGCGGGGGTTCACCCTAAAAACAATTTTCTAACATTACATTGAGCTCACTCTCGACATTGACAGTATGCCGATTTTTTTTTGCTGTACATACCTCTTATAGCTATTTTCTTACCCGGATTCCGGGTAGTGAATCCCGCGGGAATGGGCGTTCCTATGCAGCAGTTGGTGATTGACCTGATGACAAAAACTACCCCCCCCCCGTCGCATAAGGAGCGTCACAAGTTGCCGAAAGAAGCCGAACGTCGAAGCGGCGCTATACGGCGCCTACGCACCGACGTTCAGCTTCTTTCGGCAACTCGTGGCGCTCCTTATGCGACGGGGGTGGTAGTTTTTGTCATCACGTCAATCACCAACTGCTGCATAGGAACGCCCATTCCCGCGGGATTCACTACCCGGAAGCCGGCTAAGAAAATAGCTATACGAGGTATGTACAGCAAAAAAAAAAAAAAAAAATCGGCATACTGTCAATGTCGAGAGTGAGCTCAATGTAATGTTAGAAAATTGTTTTTAGGGTGAACCCCCGCTTTAAGTGGTGATCACATTGATGTAAGTAAAAAAAAAAAAAGAGCGTACAAAAATCAGTGCAAGTCGCACCAATAAGCATTAAAGGGAATTGTGCCGAGCGAAGAATTCTATGGTTAATGTTTTTGCTAACGCAGCATGTCCCGTACTTCCGTCTGTCAAAATAAAATGGATTAGAGCGCATTATCCTGTAACCTGCTTGAGTCCCGTACTGTAAAATGAGGGAAGAATTACGAACTTCTTGGCTAAATGGAACAGTTCAAGAACTTTTAGGCAAAGAGAAGTCTGTAGCTCATTAATTTCAAGATAAATGTCAGAATATCTCCCTTTTCATAGATACAACTTTTCTAGCCATTGCTCAAGTTACTTAAATTCCTTTTCTGAAAAGCTTTTGAGATGGGCAGGTGCACTCCTATTAAGATGGAAATGTATTTGGTCTGGAGGGTTGTTCATTAAAGTAGATTTAATAATGAGGGGCATTTGGAAAAAAAAGGGGGATTTGGGTCACTGATTTACTTTAACACAAGGCTGAGTCATTCACTAATTGCCTTCCAGTTGCTATGTATCATATTCTGTCTGACAAAACTTTTGTTTCATCCACTTGAAAGATAAACGGTCATGTTTCGGGTAAGAACAAAAAAAAAACGTTATTTTTCACCTTCTTGTGGACTGAATGATGCAAACCTGACTGTTCCAATAATCATTTTTAGATTTTAAATAAGTACAACATTTGCACAAAAAAATATATTTTAAAACGTTATTTTTCACCTTCTGATAAACTGAACAATGCAAAGCCGACTGCCCCAATAATCATTTTTATTATTAATATTATTAAAATACAGGAATTATATAGCCCCAACAGTTTGCGCAGCGCTTGAAAAATGAAGGCAGACATTACAGTAATATTACAATTTGGTACATATGGAATCAGAGGCCCTGCTCATTAGAGGTTACATTTTTATATTTTAAATATATACACCATATGCAAAAAAATAAAATAAAAAAAAACATTTTTTTTTACCTTCTTGTGGACTGAATGATGCAAACCTGACTGCCCCAATAATAATTTGTATATTTTATATACGTACAACATTTGCAAAAAAAAAAAAACATTATTTTTTACCTTCTGGTGGACTGAACCATGCAAACCTAACTGCCCCAATAATCATTTTTTATTATTATTTTACAGGATTTATATAGAGGCAACAGTTTGCGCAGCGCTTAACAAAATGAAGGCAGACATTACAGTAACATAACAATTTGGTACAAGAGGAATTAGAGCTTACATTTTTATATTTTAAATAAGTACAACATATGCAAAAAAAAAGAAAGAAAAAACTTTATTTTTTACCTTCTGTGGACTGAATGATGCAAACTTGACTGCCCCACTAATCATTTTTATACTTTAAATAATTACAACATATGCGGAAAAAGAAAAAGAAAAAGAAAAAAAAATTCTCCTTCTGGTGGACTGAATGATGCAAACCTGACTTCCCCAATAATAATTTTTATATTTAAATTAAGCAAAAAATATGCAGAAAAAAAACGGAAAAAAAAACGTTATTTTTTACTATTTAGTGGACTAAACAATGCAAACCTGTCTGTCCCAATAATCATTTTTATTATTAATATTATTATAATACAGGATTTATATAGCGCCAACAGTTAAGCGCAGCGCTTAACAAAATTAAGGCAGACATTATCGTAACATTACAATTTGGTACAAGAGGAATCAGAGGGCCCTGCTCATTAAATCTCGCATTTTTATATTTTAAATAAGTACAACATATGCACACAAAAAAAAGAAAAAAAAAATACTTAATTTTTTACATTCTTGTAGACTGAGGCCTCGTACACACGACCGAGAATCTCGTCGGGAAAAAAAAACGTTGTTTTCCTCGACGAGTTTGTCAGGCTTGTCGAGAATCTGGTCAAGCTTTCTTTGCGTACACACTGTCAAGACAAAATCTCGTTGTTCTCAAACGCGGTGACGTACAACACGTACGACGGCACTATAAAGAGGAAGTTCCATTCCACTGGCACAACCCTTGGCGCTGCTTTTGCTAATCTCATGTTACTGTGTGATAAGTAAAAGTTTGGTAAGAGACGATTTGCGCTTTTCAGTCTGTTACAGCGTGACGAATGTGCTATCTCCATTACAAACGTTACTTTTACCGAAGGTGCGCTCTCGTCTCATACTTTATTCTGAGCATGCGCGGGTTTCTAAGCATACACACGAACGTGTTTCTCGTCGTAAACCAGCCAGACGAGAAACACGATGAGAAAATTGAGACTCCCGACGAGAAAAAAGAGAACATGTTCTCTTTTTTTCTCGTCGAGATCCACAACAGTTTTCTTGGCGAAAAACATACACACGACCGTTTTTCTCTGCAAAAATGCTCTGCCAGCATTTTTCTTGATGGATTTTGCCGAGGAAAACGGTCGTGTGCACGAGGCCTGAATGCTGCAAACCTGACTGCCCCAACAATCATTTTTATATTTTAATAAGTACAACATATGCGGGGAAAAAAAGAAAAAAACTTTATTTATTTTCCTTCTGGTGGACTAAACCATGAAAACTTGACCGCCCCAATAATCATTTAAATTTTTTAAATAAGTACAACATATGCACTAAAAAAAGGAAATAAACTTTATTTATTTTTTCCTTCTGTTGGACTAATAGATGCAAACCTGACTGCCCCAATAATCATTTTTATATTTTAAATTAATACAACTAATGCAAAAAAAAAAAAAAATGGACATTTTTTTTTTCTCACCTTCCGGTGGACTGAACGATGCAAACCTGACTGCCCCAAAAATCTTTTTTACGTTTTAAATAAGTACATCTTATGTGAAATAAAACTTAATTTTTCATCTTCTGGTGGACTGACTGATGCAAATCTCACTTTTATATTTAAAAAAAGTGCAACTCACTTCTGATTTGATCCTCCTCTAGTAGATGCAGGGCTGCCATCAGGGGGGTACAGGCAGTACACCTGTAAGGGGCCCGGAGTCCCGAAGGACCCCAGATGGCAACCCCCCCTTTTTTTTTCTAAACATTTTTTATTTATTTTTTTATATTAATTTATTTATTTTTTCGACCCCCCTTTTTTTATATATATATTTTTCTTTATTTCTTCTTTCTCAATTCTTCTCAATTCACGGCAGCACCCCGCCAGGCCCATGCCTGAAGCTGTGTAAGGGGCACCATAATTCCTGATGGCGGCCCTGAGTAGATGTGCATCGCCAAATCAAAAAGAGTATATACCAAAAATGTGTATGATCACAATAATTAAGCATAGGAATAAATACATAGGAATAAATACAAAAAATAAATAAAAAATCTATGTATCTCTGGCCCTTTAATACATTTAAGCTGTTTTTTTTGTTTTTTTTTATATATCTAACTAAACTTTGACACCCTCCCACCAGAATTATACAACAGTAATTTGTAGAAGAAAATATTATATGTAAAGTTCACTGACCGGCTGTAATTTTTTTCCCTACTCCATGACACTGGAAGAATTTCATATGGTGTACATAGTAAATAGTTTTCATGTGTCATCATGCATAGGAATAATCATTATTTATGAGTCCATTTTATGTGTACACAGGGTGTGCCAGAATTTGCGGTGCGTAGGGAAAATTGAAAATAGTAGCTAAATATACCTTAATTTACAAAATATTAATTAAAACATTTTACAAAATGTTTATAAAACATTCTCTACGTGTTGGCCACCTCTTTCTACACACACGAGAAGTCTTCTCCCCCAGTCCTGACTAACGCGTGCCGAGATATCTGTTGTTATGTAAGTATAAAATATAATATGAGTTTGCTAATTTTGTAAATAATCAATGTAAGGAGACTTTTGGGACACCCTGTAGTGTAATCTATAAGGAGTTGTAGGTGATATAGACAACTAATTGAAATCACTGAACTATTATTTGACATTTTATTAAATTAAAATTGACATATTTCTGGAGGTAGACTTAATGTATGATTTTTTTTATATTTCTTTTTATAATTTTGAGAGTCTTACATAGTTACAAATAAAAAACAAGCAATTACAAAACCCCTATTACCCAAAAGATTATGTACATGTGGATCAATACAAATAATATATGAAATTTTACCCAAATATTTGCACTGGGATTTCGAAAGTCTGAATATTTGAGTGTTTTTGTTCTTTGGCAAAACAGATTTTTTATTTATTTTTTTCTGATTATTTACAGTATGAAATGTCAAAAATTACAGATGTTGGCTAGAAATATGACGCCTTTCGGAAAAAAAAAAAACACTTTCTGAATGAAGCATGCAGTTGCTAGAAATGTTTTTTTGCTTGGCCTCTGCGTGATTAATGTGTTCTTTATAATGTTATAATATTGCATACAAAGTCAATGGAAACCATAATGATTTTGGTTGATATTTCTTTTTTTACGTTTTTAAACTGAGTTTTTATATTTTATACTATTTCCATTAATTATTATTTATTTTTATGAATTATCATTACAAGTACTTATATAGCGCCTTCAATTTACACATCCCTTTACATATACACTATATTGTCGAAAGTATTGGGACACCTGCCTCTACAAGCACATGCACTTTAATGGCATCCCAGTCTTAGGCCTCGTACACACGACTGAGTTTCTCGGCAAAAACCAGCAAGAAACTTGCTGGGAGATATTTTTTTGCCGAGGAAACCGGTCTAGTATACATTTTCGTCAAGGAAACTGTCGAGAAACTCGACGAGCCAAAAAGAGAGCATGTTCTCTATTTCCTTGACGGGAATGGAGAAAATTGGCTTGTCGAGTTTCTCGACAGCCTAACAAGGAACTCGACGAGGAAAACGATGTGTTTCGCCCGTCGAGTTCCTCGGTCGTGTGTACGAGGCTTTAGTCTGAAGGGTTCAATATTGAGTTGGCCCACCCTTTGCAGCTATGACAGCTTCAACTCTTCTGGGAAGGCTGCCCACAAGGTTTAGGAGTGTGTCTATGGGAATGTTTGACCATTCTTCCAGAAGCATATTTGTGAGGTCAGGTACTGATGTTGGATGAGAAGGCCTGGCTCACAGTCTCCGCTCTAATTCATTCCATAGGTGTTCTATCGAAATGAGGGCAGGACTCTGTGCAGGCCAGTCAAGTTCCTCCACCCCAAACTAACTAATGATGTAAAAACTGGACATGTTCAGTCTGCATATATCAGCAATTCTATTTAACTTCTTGCCGACCATGGAATGCATATATGCAAGGCAAGAAATGTGGACTTTAATACACAGCCAACCCACCTACTTTATGTGTCCATGGCAGCATTCGTTGGTGTGCTGTGCACTCCCAGCACACTGATCGCGCTGTCACCGGGAGCTCTCTGTAAAGTTTCTGATCGAAAGAAGAAGCAGCGCCACCTTCTGGCCATTACAGACTTAAAGGGGTTGTAAAGGTTTGTTTATTTTCTAAATAGGTTCCTTTAAGCTAGTGCATTGTTGGTTCACTTACCTTTTCCTTCGATTTCCCTTCTAAATGTTTTTTTTCTTTGTTTTCTTTGTCTGAATTTCTCACTTCCTGTTCCTCCTCAGTAAGCTGTTCTGGCTGACTAACCACCGCTCGGATGATGGTGGAAAGCTTACTGAGGACAAACAGGAAGTGAGAAATTCAGATAAAGAAAAAAACATTTAGAAGGGAAATGGAAGGAAAGGGTAAGGCCTTGTACACACGACCAAGTTTCTCGGCAAAAACCAGCAAGAAACTTGCTGGTATTTTTTTTTTGCCGAGGAAACCGGTACACTTTTCGATGAGGAAACTGTCGAGGATCTCGTCGAGCCAAAAAGAGAGCATGTCTTCTTTTTCCTCGACGGGAATGGGGAAATTTGGCTCGCCGAGATCCTCGACAGCCTAACAAGGAACTCGACGAGAAAAACAATGTGTTTTGCCCGTCGAGTTTCTCGGTCGTGTGTACGAGGCTTGTGTGAACCAACAATGCACTAGCTTAAAGGAACCTATTTAGAAAATCAAAACTAACCTTTACAACCCCTTTAAAGGGCCACCAGGAGATGGTATTAAGAGTTTAGTGACATAAGAAAGAAAAAGTAACCCAAAGCAAAAGTCTTTCATCAATCTGTGCTCACGCTGTGAAGTCTCAATTTCTGATTGGTTCCCAGGTTTGTTGTACTTTTGTTCTGCGTTATGATTTATGGAGGTTATTTTGTTGTTTGTACGATCCGAGGTGCTCTGTTTGTTATATCTGCCACCAATTGAAGTACTGTATTTGCCAGCAGAATCCTGTTAAACGTTTCCATGGACGAGCAATAAATAACTGTACGGCCTTTTGAAAATAAAAACGTGTCCGTTTAAGCAGTTAAGCCCCGCTAAAATCATGCTAATAGCTCATTAAACGGCAGCAAAGACAATCAGAAGCAGACCTTGTTATTATACTCTGGAAGTGAACAGTCTCAGTTTCCTACCTCTGTTTGTCTAGAAACATGAAGATTTTAATTAAAGGAATCCATTTGTAAAAAAGTTTAGGTAGCAACAGCAAAAAGCCAATACAAGCTAAATCAGGCATGCCAAACTTTTTTGGGCCGCCTTGGACTCACTAACTGTCTCTTTGCAGTCATTTGCCAGTACAGCGTATTTTTAGTGAACACATCATTTGAGTTAGTATTACAGGGTTTCCCTGAAAATATGCTTTGATGTGACTTTTGACTTTCCCTAGTTTTATTTTTCGTTTTTATTTTATTTTTTTAAAGCATATGTACAGGATGCTCACATATTATGGCAGGCTTACCTTTGAGTTTGCCCTCCTCTGGTGGAATGGGTACTCAAACCCCATTGCCACCGCTGCCTTCTTTTTCAACATTTCTTCTGAACCTGTCTTTGTTCCTTGTCCATTGAGCGATAGTTGGCCATCGTCTTTCTTTGTCAATTGGGTAATAGTTGGCCATCTTCTTTCTTTGTCAATTGGGTGATAGTTGGTCATTTTCTTTCTTTGTCAATTGGGTGATAGTTGGCCATCTTCTTTCTTTGTCAATTGGTTGATAGTTGGTCATCTTCTTTCTTTGTCAATTGGGTGATAGTTGGCCATCTTCTTTCTTTGTCCATTGGGTGATAGTTGGCCATCTTCTTTCTTTGTCCATTGGGTGATATTGGCCACCTTCTTTCTTTGTCCATTAAGTGATAGTTGGCCATCTTCTTTCTTTGTCCATTGGGTGATAGTTGGCCATCTTTTTTCTTTGTCCATTTGGTGATAGTTGGCCACCTTCTTTCTTTGTCCATTGAGTGATAGTTGGCCATCTTTGCTGGAGTTACATTATCCCAGCACTCAGATAGCTTAGAAGCCATTTTTGCCGGAAGAGAAACTATCTCCATGTCTACAGTGCACCAGATTCTGAGTGCTTGGGTTTTAGCAAATCTCCCCCAGTGTGTGAACACAGCCATGACCAGCTTTCTACCATGTATAAATCAATGGCCATCACCACCAATGTTCGCATGTAACTGCTCATCTGAGAGGTTACATGCAATTTGGGACTTTGACCACCCAGGGAGACAGTTTTTATCCAAGGACGGTGTTTCGGACAGTTTTCAATGAGTGCTAACACCATAAAAATACAGAAAGGAGTGACAGACCAAAACTGGATTAACCACTTGACCAGAAGATTTACCTCCCTTTTATGACCAGGCCATTTTTGCAATGCGGCACTCAATTACTTCAACTGATAATTGCGTGGTCGTGCGACACTGTACCTAAATAATTTTTATATATATATATATATATATATATATATATATACACATATATTTTTTTTTATGGTGTCTAATGAGGATTTGAGTATAGTAAATTTGGTTCTGATATTTTTTCCTGTCTTTTTCTATGCTTAACATATCTCTTCTGCCCAAAAACTCCTTCCCCTTTCTCCTGGCAACTTTTCTTCTTGTGTGCATCCAAGGGCACATGGATAGTGTACACTCTCTCTATTTCTGGCATCTGTAAGGTCTCATTTAGATGGGTGAATGAGGGTAGATAGGCTCTGGACAAATCAGGACTCTGTACCCTCCAACAACTGTGTCAAGTTGTTATTCTATGTGGAGAGTTTAATACCGGTTCTAATGTAGATCTGTGAAATCACTGTTGTCTCTAAGTTTGATTCTACATTTTATATTTTCCCACAGATAGAGCTTTCTATTGGTGGTGTTTGATCACCTCTGCGGTTTTTATTTTTTGCACTATAAACAAAAAAAGACAGACAATTTGGGGAAAAAAAGACAATATTTTTTACTTACGGCTATAAAACATATCCAATAAAAACATTGAGAAAATCAAATTTCTTCATTAATTTAGGCCAATATGTATACTGCTACATTTCATTGGGCTGCTTATTGGGCTACACAACCCCAATAAGCATTTATTTATTGGTTTACATGAACAGTATAGTGTCTACAAACTATGGAATACATTTATGGGAAAAAACATGTATACCGGCGATTAGCGACTTATAGTGGGACTGCAATATTGTGGCGGACAAATCGGACAACTAACTGACACTTTTTGGGAACCAGTGACTGTCACTGTACTAATGACACTGGCTGGGAAAGGGTTACACATCTAGGGTGATCGAGGGGTTAACTGTGTGCCTAACCAGTGTTATTGTGTACACTGTGTGCTTCTTTCACTAGAAGGTTGTAATGATGCACAATGAAAACCTGGCTTGTATATAATTTTTGGGCAATTTTTTTTTTTTTTTTGCCAAGGCACCCCTGAAGAAACCTCAAGGTATTCCAAGGTTCCTGGGCACCCTGGTTGAAAAAGGTTGTCCTCACTTACTGTTGAGTTTACAGGACAGGAAGTGAAAGGAAAACAAAGCAAAAAGCAAAAAATATATATTTACAATGATTTTAATCCTCTCTCTATTCTATCCAAAAAAAGTTTTAGCTTTAGATATACATTTAAAGCTGTTTATGTATGATATAGAAAATGCACTGTTTTCAATAGAGGGTTAAAGAATAGGAAATGCTCACTTAGCTAAGTGAATATGATGAACACATATTCATCATGTGCAAGGGAAAGGAAAAAATACATATTTTAAAGAATGGGCCATCCAGCCATATTGAATTATTGGTTTCTTTTTGTATACCGTAGGTGTCCTAGATTAAAGTGGACATCTGTTTGGTCAATTTACAAACCCCTCTCATGGTTCAGACATAAATGTCGGCATTGTGCAGTAATTGACGTCTTTCATTTGGATGTTAGAGAATTACGAGAAGCTTGATGCTTCAGTAGAGAGGCTTTTCAACACATTTTAATTTTTTTTTGGCTTGCTTGGAGGCTCCTTCAACCGAAGAAACAATTTTTCTTGTCCAGAAATGCTCTATTGTGCTTCATATACTGAAAGAGTATTGTATTAGAAGATAAGATGTTCTCCATGTCAGCCTGCCTTCATGACGAAGCAAAGGTATAAGCAATCTTCCTCCTTCTGTTGCATTCTACATAGTGTACAATAAGTATACGATTTTACCAAGACAGAATGGGGTTCTATGAAAGGTCGCTGCTTTGGCCTGCTCATCCCTTTGACTGGCATTTTTAAGGACTGCAGTATACACACACAAGAGTACATATTCTGTACTGACATATCCTACCCATCAGTCACCAACTGCCTACAAGTACAACCTCCCTTGTGAAGTGACAGGCAGGTGCACAACTTTGACCAATTGTGCTTCCCCCTGGTTTATTGAAGGATCGTGAAGGTTGTAGCTGGGCCCCCTGAGCATCCTCTGGGCCCCAGACTTTTTTAAGCTCCGCATTACAGTGCTCACACTCAAAACTAACACCAGGTGCAATACAAAAGGGCAAAGGGTGTACACATGGTCCTCTTCCATAGAGAATGGATAGCAGAAAGACAAACAGACCTGAGTCTGAGTACCAGGTGAACTAAGGTTTGGGATGGATGGTGTCACAGGCCTTGCTCAAGGATAGGGGCATCCTAGCATCCTTTCTCAAAAGAGAAAAGAAAGAAAGAGTACCCACCAACCTTGTGCATTATCCTTAGGTGTGTTTTATTAAAAAATGGAGTTAAAAAACGACTCACAAACAAATGGAAAACACTCACGACACAAGAAATCTCAAAATGACAGCAATTGTTTTATAGACAGTTGAATCCAGATGGTACCAGAGGAGATTTCAAAGGCCACTGCAGCTATAGAGAATGGACCCTGGCCCTTATCCCTTGGGGTGCAAGACTCCTAACAGGGACTGAAGTACTTGTGGTTCGTTCGGCCAAAACTAAAAAGACTTTGATCCTCATGAGTCCTGCTAGAAAATGGTCCAACCAAGTACAAGGTAAGGCTCCCCTGAAGGGAGTCTCCATGGGAAGGGAAGAACCTGACCATAAGGCCTTGTGCCCTCCCTCTCAAGACTTTAAGGGCAAGTCTGAGGACCAAGGATGTTTAATGATTGGCCCAGTTCAGATGACCATATGTGTCACGCGAGTGACGAAACTAGTCAGGGCGTGAGCTACACGACACGCTGGAAAAGTCTCCTGCATTCCACGGATCTGGACTAGGGAGCATTATACTACCTGGAACCAAACTGTGGCTTGAGCGGGAGATGCCGATCGCATTTAGGATCTGGTGATCTTTTCAATGTTCATTATTTATATTTAAATGTACGTTTGGTGTATAGGGGAGCTTGGTGTGAGGGGCTTCTTTACAATTAAAACAGGATTACGCTATGTTGGCTTCCTCTGTTTTTATTTGTTTCATCTGAGGCTTCCTCCTTTCAAACGGCTCCTTGGTAGATGCAGCCTGTAGAGGTTCACGGATTCATGGATTTGATATTCATTTAAACGCCAATAATTCATTTTATTCTGGCGAGTTTGAACCCGAAAGGGTGGTGGATTAGAAGAGTGTGGTGGAAGGTGCACGCTGCTATTCTCTTTAAAGGACTCCTCTTTGGACATTATTAGGAACACATTTATTGTGTGTCTCATCTATCACTTAATTTATGGTGGTGTTGGCCACTCCTGTCACTCAACATCAGCGCTGTTTGTATTTTATTTCTTGAATGGGCAGTTTGTCTTATTTATAGTTGCTGAAATACTTTTAACATTTTGAATTTTTTAAACAGCTGCTTTTATTCAGTTTATCTGGGATCTAATTATTAGAGAGCTATGTTTTTTGCTCTTTGTCATTATTATTTTTGGTTTTGCTGAGACAACCTACATTCGTTTGGCGCTAAGCAGTGTATAGTAGGCCCCTTTTTACACTATTTTTTGCATACAGTATGTGTCACGTACCTGTTGGAGATCAAGCCGGAGAGGGGGCTTCTCTTGCACCACCTGTCTGACACCCCTGGTAGTGATGACAGGGAATATCGGACACAGAGTGGCACAAGGGCCGATGCAATGGATGGCGCTTGCGCTTCCTTGGCAGGAACCAGGTGGCTGAAGAACGCTGGGCAGACTCTGAGAACGGGAGCTCAGTATCGCTGAGGTGTAGCCGGGACGCAAGCCAGGAGGTCATCAACAGCCAGACAGAGCAGGTACCGAGATGAGAGGCAGAGACGGGACACAGGCAGGGTTCAGTACAGAGTCAGGCCGGACTTCTTTTGCAATATGCTGCGGCCTGCCCACTCTTATTGCCCTATTAGCCAGTAAAGCACTTTGTGGCCAATGGTTAGCTAAGGAGAACAAGAAGAGAGGGTCCACAGCTCTACTATGAAAGATCTGGATGTTGCTAATTGAATAATATGTTCTTGATTTTTGGGGTACCGGATTGCCTAAAGTGTATTTCTATATTTTGTCGCTGTCCCCACACTATGCCCTATTAACACACAATGTAGGAGTGTGGTTTCCTTTGTTAGGGCAGACAGTGCTCAGATCTACTTTACAGCTGATCATGAAGACCTGCAAAGTACAGATGGGGTTAATTATGTTAAACATTACTCCACAGCCTCCTCCAAAACCTCACAAAGCAGGAAGAGCCTGTAAGGATTTTTAGGAAGTAAAAAGCACCTAAAAAGGTAACCAGCAATTTTTACATTTTTGTTAATGGGAACATGTAACAAATATAAAGTAGGTGTTATCCCAGTTTGGCTGCAAAAGTGGAAATACACTTTAGGATTTAAGTGAGAAAGAATCTAGAAGTGCCTGCGTTATCCTCATACCGCTTCTCTTCTAGGTCTATAAAGCCCATGGGTTTGTGTTAAATAAGAACACATTTTGGGAGTAAATTTGTTCAGATTGGTTTTAAAAAAAAAAGCCCTGCACCTGTGACCCTTTGTCATGCAGATGAAGGTAATTGGTTTATATGAGACAAACTTTCACACCATCTGGAATGTCAGTGCACCTGCAGGTTTAAGCACCTTCCACCCCGTACTTATCTCGTTATGCGCTCTGTACCTTATCTCTGACCTGCATACAAGCCAGCCCAATGAATTTCCTTGCAAAATGATGTGTTTGTGTTTTGAAGTAATTGTCCATCAAATGTTATGACATGCTTATAAAACTAAGCATTCCCACATTCAGATCTGCTTTTGTTAGTGAGACAAACCTTAACCCGTTCTTTTAGCTTCAACCTTCAAGTGGACGTTTAAGGTAAACGCACATTTTTGAAAAAGAACAAAAAAAAAATCCAGATAAACAGCTATGATCACATCTGAAACACATACACAGAAATGTGGTTTGCCTGGCCAAAGATTCACGCCATGAATAATTTATTAGTTATTCAAGAGTCAGGGCATACACACAAGTGGGATAATTCCTGCTTATTTATTATACTTTGCAAGAAGCAAGTTTTAATTTTTCAGATACCAAAACCTATAGCAACCTATCAGAATTTATTATGATGGAATTAGGCCAGCACAAGTTAGATTCTGTTTGCTTTGCTTGCTATTGCAGTTTAAAATGCAATGCCCTAGCTTTGTATCTAAAGCGGAGGTCCACACAAAAATGGAACCTCCGCTTTTCAGAACCCCCCCCCCCCCCCCTCCTGTGTCACATTTGGCACCTTTCAGGGGGGATGCAGATACCGGTATAATAGGTATTTACACCCACTTCCGGGCATAGACCCCGCAGAATTTTGTGGGGGTCTATGTCACTCCCCCCCCCCCACTGTCTTCTGGGAAACACACAGCTAGAGCGGGGACCAGTGAGGACGCACAGCGTGACTCGCGCATGCGCAGTAGGGAATCAGGAAATTAAGCAACAACGCTTCACTTCCTGATTCCCTCACAGAGGATGGCGGCGGGGGCAGCCGAGAGCCGAGTGATTGAACGGTTTCGGGCTGCCGACATCGCAGGCACCCTGCACATGAAATGCCGCGTACACACGATTGGTCAAAACCAAACCGATCGTGTGTGTGCCCCATCGGTTATTTATCCATAGGTTAAAAAAAAAGCAATCTTGTTTTAAATTTAACCGATGGATTCCTAACCGATAGAAAAAAATCGTTAGTAGGCACAACCATCGGTTAAAAATCCACGCATGCTCAGAATCAAGTCGACGCATGCTTGGAAGCATTGAAATTCCTTTTTTTTAGCACGTCGTTGTGTTTTACGTGACCGCGTTCTGACACGATCGTTTTTTTAACCGATGGTGTGTACGCACGACTGACCATCAGTCAGCTTCATCGGTTAACCGATGAAAACGGTCCATCAGACCGTTCTCATCGGATGGACCGATCGTGTGTACAGGGCATAAGTGTCCATTTATTAAGAGTCAGCAGCTGCAGTATTTGTATCTGCTGGCTTTTAATATTTTTTTTCTAGGGGGACCTCCGCTTTAACACCTTAAATCTTGCACTGTTCTACTGAATGAGGCCATTGCCAGAAACAGGGTTAATTTCTTGCTGAAGGCCCATAACTTTATGTTTAAAGTGGTTCTAAAGACTGAAGTTTTTTTTACCTTCATGCATTCTATGCATGAAAGTGAAAAACCTTCTGTGTGCAATGCCCTAAATATAAGCCAGGCCCAGAAACAAAAACCAAACACAATAATGCTGCTTTCTTTTTGATAAAATTGCGCAAAAGATAAAGGCATGGCCTACTAGACATGTGCGTTTGTTTTTGTCCGAATGCGTTTTCTTCCGAATTTCAGGGATTTTCACGTTTGTTTTAACAAATGGTATCGAATGTGAGTTCGAAATCAGAAAGATCCGACATAAAAAATGCTTTATTTTAGCTTCCTTGTGACAACAGTTTGATATAGATAGAAGATTTGACATGATGGTGACAATAGCGATCTGTGTCTATCGAACCAGCGGTTGAATGTGCCTAACCTAACTCTATTATTCCCAGATTATTGGAGAGAAAAGATTCAACATTATAGAGACATGAAGATTCAACGAAGCAGCTAAAAACATACGATCGCCGCAAGCAGACATTTATGGTTAAATGCTCCGCCCATAGGCTACAGAAGAATTCTAATGTTGGTTGACTAGTAATAATAAATATAATTATTACTAGTCATACAACATTAGAATTCTACTATAGCTTGTGGGCGGAGAATTCAACCGGAAATGTACGATCGCAGCGTCGTACAGTTTAGCTGCTCCGTCAAATCTTAGAACATTCGACAGACACCATAAGCCTTCAATGACAGATTCGACCTTGATTAGATTTTCGGACTAATGCATTTTTTAACAAAACAAAAGAAATAAAAACAAATTTCGGAAGTAACTAAATAATTTTATTTTCCGGACGAAAACAAAATTCCGAAACTAAATATCTCAGTATGCACATGTCTATGGAGTACTCGCGATTTAGATTGTAGATGGGATTTTATATATATATATATATATAGTCTGGTTTACAGTTAAAATTACAATTATTAAATAACAGTTCTTAAAAAAATAGGAGGTGTTCTGCAAATGATAGACATGTAGTTAAATTTTCTCAATGTTTTTTTATCTTAGATGACATTGGTAAAGGTGGCCCTGGGATTTATTTAGCAGAGAATTAAAGTCACCTCTTTTTATATCAACGCAATCAACAAGATCTCCATGTCACACAGAGAGTCTAAAAATAGAAAAAACACAGCCTAGTACGTAGCGTGGCATTTGCAAGAAGCTGGCATGGTGAGAATCTCTGGCAATCGGCAGCCCCGGAAAATATTTGGAGGTGGGAGGAGGGCATTGGATGTCAGGGCCTGCACAGCACAAGAGAGAACGGTGTCTGTGATTACAGATAAAAGCAGTGACAGACACAAATGTCCCGGAAAGAGAAGTCCAGGCTATTGAGTTAAGAGCCAGGAATGAGGATGAGAGAGGAAAAGGACATGAGGAACTTGTACACAAGGATGGAACCAACAGAGAGTAGAAATGTTCACAGATAACACAAATGGACAGCAAGATAAGCCTGCATCAGTGATTCATTTAGTCTTTAGAACAACAAAAAAAAGACAACATGATGAAAGAGTAAACTTTCAATTCTAGATTAAACTTTAAACTGAATAACCAGGTAAAGAATAAGCCACACAAACAGACTCAGGCCTGAACCTAAAATGTGGATTGGGGAATTAGGATGGATGTTTAGAAGGTGGATTCCAGGTCTCTTGACCTAAATCTGGCATTAGATCCTATGACCTGTAAAATTGTGTACATCTACTTTGTTGAAGACTTAGTTGATGTCACCACCCCTATGTGCTGCCTTGTAGCTCTAGGTATCGTGACATTGCATGGAATTAACATTGGACCTCCTAAAACCAGGTATGTATATAAAAATTCTAACACCCCCTACTTATCCTCACTTATGTCTCCCAAAATATTTACAACGCATGTACATTCTGAGTGTATGCCCACTTTAACGGATCTGGCCATAATTGTATATGCTGTAGTTGCTTCTTTGAAGAGTTGTACATGAATTTTACAAGGTATACCCAGGTATGGGAGCCCTGGGTTGATATATACCTACCACCAGGCTTTGATACTACTCTAGTGGAACCTTGATCACTATAGCCTAAAGCCTCATACACACTATTGGACTTCAAACAAACTTTTCCGAAAATTCTCATACGACAGAATAAAAATTTGGAAGTGATGTCATGTGTTGTAATGCATTTTCGAATGACAGGTGTACTGAATAAAAGAAAATCGTACCATCCATGAAAATATTTCTGTGCATGTCCGATAGAATAATATCGGATGAACTGTCATGATCGGCTCTTGAAAGCGTTGTACTAACAATCAGATTATCATACGATCGCTTCGAAAGCAGCATTTTTCGTACGATTTTCGGATCGTGTGTAAGGGGGAATTACTTGGCTGGTTTGTAATAACTATTGACACCATGCACATTTTTTATCTCCCATATCTACTAAAGGCAAATAGTCTGTTCTCTCTGCAGCTTAGTGAATGAGGCGAAGCTCTGCTAACCCCAATCTTGTGCAAGCAAAATAGATTTTTTTTTTATTCTTTGCACATGATTGGGTATTCTTTGCAAAGTTAACAAATCCCCTTGCAAAGTGCAACTCCCCCTGCAAAGTGAATAGTTTATTTGCCTTTAGTAAATCAACCCCAGTATGTACCCTCTATTGTACAGGTATATGATATACTAGCTGTATTGGACCTAACTGAAAATGGAATGCTCATCATTTGTTAAAACTCAAGCTCGCCATAGATGGATCGAAATTCGGACGGTTCATCAGGGACTGGCCGAATTTCAATCCATCTATGGCTGTTCTGTGGCTGTTCCCATTCATGAGAAGTCAATCTAATGATCGCTTTCTGTTAAATGGGCTTGTTGGAAAAAGTTTTGGCTACAGCACTGATCAGTATTTTCCTACATTGGAGGAGACCCCGCATTCAGAATACAATAGCACAGTGGGGAGGATTCCTCCATCCACCTCACTTTGTGTGGATGGGGTAAATCCATTTTTGTTTTAGAAGAGTTGTACCTGACCCCCATCCATCATTGATGCTTGTAGCCCATTCAGATACTATTCAGATGTACCTGTTCCAAATTTTACAGCCAATTGTAGGAGAGTAGGTCTAAAAAGGTTTTCAATTTATAGTAGAAAAGTTTAAAACTCCTGCAGTTCCCTTTGATGTTTGTGAATTCCAGTGCAAAGATTCCTCTTGTCAGGTCTTCATTGCTCTTAGTGTTCTTGTTTGGGGAATTTTCCTTTACCAAAGACATAACAGGAAGGGTTAATCCTACATTTGAGAATTGTCAATTGAACACGTTTTACCCATTAGAAGATATTCCCCCTACTATAGATCCTCCTGTGACAACCATAACATGTTGAATATTCCCTCATTTTCGGCCCAGATGATTGATAAACAATGAGGATGGATGTCACTAACAAAGACATGAAAGGTAATCAAAACTTGCGGTTGGAACTTGAGGTTCGAACCTTTCCCCCGCTCTTACCAAAATTAGAAAAACATTTGTCTGGAGTTCTGCTTTAACACATACACAACCCAGTTATTTAAAGCAATGCAAACCTGTTGCATCTGTTGTAAAAATCACATCTCCTTAGTCATACGATTTTGATACCAAGCCTTCTAGAAACCGTGTTCTCCTTCTTTTTTTATCAGATTTTCAAATGTTTGGACAGATTTTTATGACATACATGTTTTTGTTCTTTTATGACGTTGGCTGGTTAACATGCAGACATGGAAATCCATTAGCTGTCCAGTAAATTTTTATGTGCTCCATGTTGGTATTACACTTTCTTTACATTCTATATACTTTCCGTGTTCTGTGTAAATACTTTTGAAAATAGAGAAGGAACGGTAAGAGCCGTAAAAGGTTTAACAACTTTAACAGTTGATGTCTTCATACATTTGGTTTCTATGAGGACTACGTTTTTATTTTTGTGCTTCAGGGGAGTGTTCATGTCAATGTATTTGTAACTGATACAAACAATTTAAAGTTTTTTTTTTCCAACATCTTTAAGTGCGACTTTGTGCAATTGCGTGAAGTGTATAGCCGATTTCTTTTTTTTTAGTGGGCAATGGTTAAAATCTTTATTAAATGATTCCCTGTTGGGGAAATTTCCCTTTGCTTCATATTCTGGAGATACAATATAAACTGAGAAGAAATCTCTTCTCTACTCTTAGGTAGTGGTTACCAGAACAGATGTGCCCATCTGGAAGATTTTCTCTCACCTCCTATTCTGTTGACAACTGAATTTGAATTTGCCGTTACTTCCTCTCTTGGTGATAGTAGTTCTCTATTTAAAAGACAGAAAAAAATCTCTAATGTTACCTGCATTGTCACTGAATTGGTGCATTGTATCTTGTCCATAACCTTTCATGTAACTGTGGATCTAAAAATTGCAAATGTAGCTCTGGAGAAAATAGCCTGTACCACAAAAGTCTTGTTATAGATACTAGACAGAAGCCGACAAGATGTATTGTAGATACTAGACATACACAACTCTGAGGATCTTTTCCACCTTGAATAAGTCTTTTATTTTACTTGAGACAAATTTTCAAACCAATTGTTTGTCCTTTAAATTATGTGACTATACTTCTCCCTCCTCAATTCCATTTTCTTTTTTCTGGTATTGCATAACTTGTCACTTTGAGCTGAACTATTCAAGACCACATTGCAAAAAATGAGGCAGGCCCAGAAACACCAAACACAATAATGCTGCTTTCTTCTTGATAAAATTGCACAAAAGATAAAGAGATAGGGGAAGATTCACAAAGATCTGCCCCGGCGCAGCGTATCTGAGATACGCTACGCCGCCGTAACTTACTTTTTTTGGTTTGAATCCTGGAAGAATTTGTGCCGTAAGTTACGGCGGCATAGTGTATCTCTCGCGGTGTAACGGCGCATAATTCAAATCGGCGAGTAGGGGGGCGTGTTTCATTTAAATGAAGCGCGTCCCCGCGCCGTCCCTAAATTTCCCGCCGTGCATTGCGCGAAATGACGTCGCAAGGACGTCAGTGTTTTGACTTGGACGTAAATTATTGTCATCCCGCGATTCACAGACGACTTACGCAAACAAAAAAAAAATTCAAATTAAACGCGGGAACGACGGCCATACTTAACATAGCAGGTTTAACTATACGCCACGAAAAAGCAGCTTTAACTATACGCCGGAAAAAGCCGACTAGAGACAACGTAAAAGAATGCGACGGCCGCTCGTACGTTTGTGGATCGTCGGAAATAGCTAATTTGCATACTTGACACGAAAAACTACGTGAACGCCACCCAGCGGACGCCGAAAATTTGCATCTTAGTTCCGAAGGCGTACGAAGAGGTACGCCTGTCGGATCTAACCCAGATGCCGTCGTATCTTGTTTTGAGGATTCAAAACAAAGATACGACGCGGGAAATTTGAAAGTACGCCGGCGTATCAGTAGATACGCCGGCGTACTCGCTTGTGGATCTGCCCCATAGCCTACTAGTTACTCTCAGATTGTAGATGGCATTTTTTTATTTCATATATATATATATATATATATATATATATATATATATATATATATATATACAGTATATATATATATATATATATATATATATATATATATATATATATATATATATATTTATATAGTCTGGTTTACAGTTAAAATTACAATTACTAACTACACTTTAAATCTTGGGTTTAGATAAGCTTTACATTTTATTCCTGATCTGGTGACAACTCCTAATTTTGGATTTTTTCATCACTTTTAGTCCTGGTGATATTGATCTCCAGAAAGATACTAAGGGTGAACCTCCCTAGTTGGAATACTCAATATTCCCATTGCACATGTTCCTGGATAAGCTCTCGAAAGTTTGGGTGCTGCAGCAGCAACCAGTTGGAAACCGGTTCGGAAAGTCACAAAATAGATATTTGCCAGCACACTATGGATCAATGAAGTAGCATCCAAATGTATTGTTTATTGCATAATCACATTACAAGAACAGTGCAACGTTTTGGAGTCACGCAGGACCCCTTCATCATGAAACATTGCACTGTTCTTGTGATATGATCATGCAATAAACAATACGTTTAGATGCTACTATGTTGATCCATGGTGTGTTGACAAATATCTCTTTTGTGCTTCTCTAGTTGGAGACACACAGCAAAATGTGGACTGTATGTATGAGATGCTGGATATGTGGAGCAGCTGAATATGTGGAGCTCACTAGCTGCTCCCATGAATCTGGGTGTCTCTTGCTGGAGAATCTGGAGTAAAAGTGAAAAAGCGGACGAAGTAATAAAAACACCATGTCAATGGGAAATTAAAAATGTATCTCTTGCAGTGGGGCTATGCCTACACTGCATGGGTTGATTGTTCATTTAAGTTTTAGGGGACATGGAAAAGAAGATCTACTTACCCAATCCTCTGCTCCTCCATGCTGCTAGACTGGTAACATACAGTGTCTTCTCCATTATGCTCCAGCAGCCTATGGTCCTAACGTGATCCATAGTCCTGTATTGGATGTGATGATGCAAAGGGACAACCCACTGTTGCAGTGTGGGGAAGTGGCATCTACCCAGGGAGCAGAGGATCAGGTAAGTTAAAGTGCTTGTAGTCTCCCATAGACCAATTGGTTAGCACATGCAGTGTTGGGCAGCCCCACTGCAAGGGAGAACTTCTAAGTTTTCCACAGTTGGGCTTTAAAGAGTCTGCATAAGTCTTAATCAGCTGACATCTTTTTAGATTGTAAGCTCTAACGAGCAGGGCCCTCTGATTCCTTCTGTATTGAATTATATTGTAACTGTACTGTCCACCCTTACGCTGTTGGCGCCAAATAAATCCTGTATAATAATAATAATATTATTAATGAAGCAACCTCATTACAATATGAACTGTTCAAAACTCATGCAGATTCTTTAACCATTCGGTTTGGTGCTCTTATTACTTCTTTCCCCTTTGAGCAAAGACAACCAGACAGGGGTTCTAATCCCCCACCACTTTATCCAATACTAAAAAATAAATGTTAGCTTTAGATACACTTTAATTCAGATGTTGACGGACTTGGCGAAGACAAGTTACATTATCCAGTTAGTAAATTCATGCATATCCAAACACTCTTTGCTTTGAAATGATAGGATTAAAAAGGCTATAATTCATTTGATCTAAGTTTGCATTGTTGTATAAAGCATCCTCAGTTATATCTAGGCGCCGCAATTAGCTCTGAGGATACATAATATAAACTGTAAGTCAGGTTCTCCTAACAATCTGCTGCCACCACTTGTATGTTTTCCATGGCGGATGGATGGGTAGAGAATTCTGCACGCAAGCTTCCTTGTAAATACTGGAACGTTTTCTGACTAAATAAGGTTTGCTTGTGGATTTTTTTCTCCAGTCCCCAATACCAAACCTTCCCTGTTAGCTCCACTCCATTTATTTATCCGACACATATGACTAAGTCAATAAGACAGATGAAGCTGACAGAGTCCTTTTTTTGTAACTCTGCATTAGCACAGCGCGGGATTCTGTAGTTTACATATACTTAGAAATCGATGACAACTTAATAATGGAGTCTATTTTGTGTTTTGTTCGGAAGGCTTGTCGTTCTTTGTGTCGAAGCTGACCTCTACATTTCGTTGTCAGGAAAGGGCAGCTATGTCACTTTAATTTGCGGTAATGTGGAATGCTGAACTGGCGTGCTATGGGGGCTGCTAGACTTGTGGAACAATAACTTGTTCCCTGGAAAATCAAAGCAGATAACCAATTTGTATTATCTGTCACTGACAAAATGCAACCTTTGGAATATAGATTAACACAACAGTGTCTGAAGAAGCTCATGCACAATGGAGACATGGACAGACACTGCAAACACTGGAGAGAGCCAACCAGACAGCACTTGAGCTGTAGGCTGCCATCTAACATTGTGCAGACAGTCCCTTGTAGGCTTGTCGTCTGATCTAAGGCAATATTAATGACCAATCAGACCATTATTCCCCCCCCCCCCCCCGTGTCGTATAACAGCAACATATTTCCAGAGTTTTAATTTTTTTGGAAATATGGCAGCTGTATTAAACATCCAACAAACCTGAACTTTAACTCTGTTCATAAACAAATAGACTTGATGAATATAATCTTATCCAAAGAGGTTCAGAGGTACTCACAGGTCTTGAATTGGAGGGAGAACAGCAACTGAAATGGTTATTGTGTCAACATTTTGACGAATCTCTCACCGTCTTTCTTAAGGCTCAGATATTTCAGGTGCTGTGCTACCTCTGTTTCCAGACCCATGAATGGAACCACTTTGGAATTGTATGAAGATTTCTTCAAGGGGTTGTATGGCTTCAGTTAAAAAAAAAAAATAACAAACTTCTTATACTTACCTCCACTGTGCAGTTCATTTTGCACAGAGTGGCCCCGATCCTGGTCTACTGGGGTCCCTCGGTGGCTGTCTCGGCTCCTCCCCACAAGCGCTAACCCCCTTCATGAGAAGCTCTCTCCCAATCTCCCAAGTGGGTTAGCTTGCGGGTGCGCTGCTGTGATACAGCTGGTGGCTATACCTGCCGACTGTATCACTCGGCCCCGCCCCCCAGCATGCTGCGTCATTTGATGTGATTGACAGCAGCGCAAGCCAATGGCTGAGCTGCTATCAGTCTCCAATGACGAGCCGCCTCAAGCAGGGGGAAACCATCATGGGAACGAGCCCAGGAGTTTTGTGGCTTAGGTAAGTAAAACGGGGGGCTGGGGGGCCTGAGAGTGCAAGGTGTTTTTTCACCTTAATGCATAGGATGCATTAAGGTGAAAAAACACAAAGCTTTACACAAAGCTGTCTCAGGTGGGTGCCAGTAAAGTCTATTATTAGCAGGACTGATTCCTGCAAATTGCACATCTACTAGGAAATTTGGATGTGGTGCGGGTTGAGGTCACCCTACTTTTCTTCTGGTAACTGCACTAGCCACTGTGCTTCCCTTTGCATATTCTAAATAATTGCAGTGTTCTCTGATTGGATGAGATGGAGAGCATGACATGGGGAGGAAGACTGGGGGACTATGCATTAATATAGGTGTTCCTATGTATTAAATCAGTTGCGGCCCTTTGCTTTCTTTTATCCGGCCCTTGAGGCAATATTCCTCCCACTGTTACGAGACACTATTCTGCCAACTGACATCAACAATGTTGCACCATTTCTCCCACTGACACAAACAATGAGGCACTATTTCTCCCAATGACACCAACAATGGGGCACTATTTCTCCCAATGACACCAACAATGGGGCACTATTTCTCCCAATGACACCAACAATGGGGCACTATTCCTCCCACTGATACCAAATGCGGCAATGTTTACTCCCACTGATGCCAGGAAAATTTCCACTCCCGATTGATACCCCCCAAAGTCTGAAAGGACAATAAACTGGTTTAAAAAGTTTGTGGACCCCTGTATTAGATCATCCCCTAATACAACAAGCATTATATTCTGCATTAGATGAGGAATGGGGGGGGGGGGGGGTCACATTGTAATTAATTTTATATATGCCCAGAGCTAGGCTTTAACAATATCAGGACATAACAGGACATCATGAGAGAGAAAACAAAGTAGTGTAAATTTGTCACAGGACAATCATTATATACTTCTACTGTCTTACAGGATATTTATCTTCCTGTATGTTTGCCTTCATTATATGTTGCTGTTTAGTGTTTTATAGAGAGATGCTCTGCTGATAAGACATTTACGCAATCTGCTTCCTGGGCTGTGAATGAACTTTGAACTTACATAAACTGTCCGCTGTAGTGTTTTAAAATTGCAATTAGAAAAATAGTGTAAAATTTACAGCATTGCATATATATAGAGAGTATATATATATTGATCTAAAAAGTTACAGACATTTTATTTTTAATTGAAAGTACTATTAAGCCCTCAGCCTCACTATTTCTTTCTTTGGAGACATTTCCTCTCACTTCCTGCCTGTCGATAGCAGTGGCAGCTGGTGCTAAATATTTTGGGGGGTGGGGGGGCGTCAAACTATCAGACGTGGGAAGGCAGCAATCGCCGCAAGCACAGCGGGAGACGGACGGCGAACGGGAAGGTGGCAATCTTCGCCACTCCACACCCCCCCCCTCGTGGGAGATGTACCTTATGTTAGGAGGCAGGGGGGAGGAAGAGCTGGGGCCGTTGCTTCTCCTATCGGCTGAACAGGAAGTGTGTCCTGAGACTGGATTGGCCAGGGAGTCTTTGGCCAATTGTGTCTCCGGACACGCTTCTTGATTGTCTGGGAGAATCAGGAAGACAATAGCGAATATTAATAGGCTATTTTCACACAGCTGGGAGGGCTTAGGGTGCCCCAAGCCTACCCTTTTTTGAAGCCAAATAGAGCCTCAGGCTCTAATCATGTGCTTAAAAAAATAAAAAATAATTGGAATCAATTGTAGATTTGGGGCTGGGCACATGGAGGGGGAGGGGGGTGGCGCCCCTGCACCCCTTATGGATTGACCGCCTCTGGTCTGTAGAACAGGAAGTGAAACAAAATCTTTCCAATGGCATACAAAAGGCAAAACAATCCAAGAGTTTTAACTTTTCCCTGCTCTTTCCTACAGAATTTACCTTTGAAAATACTTTATTTTTCATATGTACAGTATTGTTCAGTAGAATCCTGTGATCGAACTTGCATATTTCTCTGTTTTCAGCTACACGGGTATTGCTACCAGGACAGCAATGACATAGTGGACACCCTCACCACTATCACAGAGCTGGGCTCCCCTCTGGAGATGATACAACTTCTACAGTCCTCCTGGGAAGACAGATTCCGTGTAAGTCACCTACGCTGTATGGATCTTTGTTAACTATGTCCTGCCATAGACAGGTTCTCTTTAACACATAAGTGTGGACAAGTATATTATTTTGTACATTTCTGCAATGCATGCACATTTCACGTGTTTTATCCCTTGAAATACACTGAAAGTACAGAAAAATAACTGTTGATGTGCCAGAAATATAATGTTCTCTTAGCTTCCTGTTTGACATGACAGCTCAGCTTTGACTTTCTAGGCACTTCTTGTCAGCCCTGACTGCTGTATTTCTGATGGATTACAAAGAATAAAATCAGAGAAAAATTTCCATCCCGTTCTTTCAAATTTTCCTCTCACTGTGGAGCTAAGAAACTGGAAAAACCAAGGGGCCATACTTTAGAGGCAAATTGGACCACATTATTTGAATAAAATCCATATTTTATTTATAACAAAAGAAAATATAACAATTGCACATAGAAAATGCCACTAAAAACATATACATGTATATACAAAATATGGCCGACGAGTGCATTGAATTTGTTACATGATGTTAAGTGGGTGAGCCCCTGTGCGTCAGCGTGTTTCGCTGATACGCTTCTTCAGGACACACAAGAAGGGACATAGATGAGAATCAGGTCTTACTATATAAATGGAAAAATGCATAGATATAAATCATATTTCATTACATTTGCAGAAATACACACACATATATATATATATATATATATATATATATATATATATATATATATACATATATATATATATATGTATATATATATATAGATATAGATATAGATATATATATATATACACATTTATATCATTGGTTTATCATATGTAATATATTCCCCTCACTGTGGTTGAAAATATTCCTAAAATGAAAAATTTCAGCTGAAATGCTACTAGAGTATAACCAACTTTAACCAATTTACGACCACCCTATTGTAGCTTTACTGCTACAGGGTGGCTGCTGTGCTCAGGATCACGTATATGTATATGTGATCCTGCACTTCCACGTTGCAGGCTTGAATGCGCACGGCCAGCGGCTCGCTCCCGCCGTGATTGTGCAGAGTGGGATCCGATCAAAGCAGCAAAGCAGAAACACAGGATCCATGCTTTCCCCTACTTAGACCCTCTTCCACACAGTGCACAAACACTGGCACACAGTTAAAATGGTTGTAAACCCCACTTTATGACTTTTACCTACAGGTAAGCCTATAATAAGGCTTACCTGTAGGTATAAAGAATATCTCCTAAACCTGTACGGTTTAGGAGATATTCCCCTCGCAATGCGCCGCTGATTGCAGCGGCGCATGCGCAGCGGGGATCCTCGGCTAAAGGATCGGCAGCCGCCGGACCTTGCCGAATTGAAGTCTCCCGCGCGCATGCCAATCACATCGCTGGAGCGGCGATACCCGGAAGACACGCCGAGTCAAGATGACATCTCACTCGGCGTGGAACAGGTAAGTTCATCTCATCTCGTTCGGAAGTAAGTATTTCATAATGAGCTAATATGCGGTGCATACTAGCTCATTATGGCTTTTGCCTTTCAGGTGAAAAAAAAAAAAATAATCGCGGGTTTACAACCGCTTTAACCTTTAAAAACCCCTTCCCACCCAGTGTAATTAATGCAGTGACAGTGTATATTTGTAGCACTGATCAGTGTAGTAATGTCACTGGTTCCCAAAAAGTGTCAGTTAGTGTCCGATTTGTCCGCCGCAAGCCACAATATCACAGTCTCACTATAAGTTGCTGATTGCCACAATTACTACTAAAAATAAATAAATAAATAAAAATGTCATAGATGTTATAACTTTTGTGCAAACCAATCAATATACGCCTATTGGGATATTTTTTTTTACCAAAAATATGTTGCAGAATACATATTGGCCTAAATGTTTTTTTTTATGTTTTATAGCAGAAAGTTAAAAATATAATATTTTTTTTTTCAAAATTGTTGCTCTTTTTTTGTTAATAGTGCAAAAAACAAAAAAATGTCAAATACCACCAGAAGAAAGCTCTTTTTGTGGGAAAAAAGGACATCAATTTTATTTGGGGACAGCATCGCACGTCCGCGTAACCGTATTGCAAAAATGGCCTGGTCATGAAGGGGGGGTATATTTTCTGGTGCTGCAGTGGTTAAGCTGATCTTTTTTCTTTCGTCCGATGTGTCACTTTCCTGAATGCCTAGCACAGACATGAGATATAAATCTAACCGTTTCTGTTACCAACTTGTGCATTTTGGAGAAATGAGGGGGGGCACTGTGTGCGATATGACTTCCCCATTCCCTCCACACAGTTTTGGTTATCAGACTTCATCACCGTCACACACACGGCTATAATGTAGTTAGCTTAGTAAAATTTCCACCTGCTACTGCTTTATTTGTCGATGCTTTTGTATAAAACCGAAGTCCTGTACTCTAGTGCCTCTGTCCCTTACTTGATCAAAGTGACCCTTTGAATATTATATAATGCAGCATTTATGAATATTAAACCAATTGTTTCTTTATATCCTGCAGATCTGCCTGAGCTTAGTCCGGCTCCTACACTATTTGGCGCACTCCCCTCTTGGCTCCGTAACCCTTTTGGACTTTCGACCTCGCCAGTTTGTGGTCATTGATGGTGAATTGAAAGTAACGGACTTGGATGATGCCAGCATGGAAGAGACACCTTGTACCAGCAACGATAACTGTTTTATGGAGTTCCCGGCCAGAAACTTCACGCTGTCATGCTCCGTTGAAGGCAAATGTCAAAACATGAATGAGAAGAGGAATCTCTACAATGCATACAGGTATCCCAATAAGGATCATTAAACCCTTAATGATAAAGCTACAAGCTAGGAAAAAGCTGCTGATAACATTCACAACTATGTGAGACCCTTTTTCTGCTTTGAGGAAGTCTATAAAGTCAAGTTTTTTTTTTTTAGATATTCAAATGTTATTAACCTTTATCAGAGAACAACACACAGAAGAGACAAATTAATTATGTATTAATATAAAAAAGTGGCATTACACCCAAACAAACTTATGCCTTGTACACATGATCAGGATGTCCGATGGAAAAAGTCAGACGGACTTTTTCCATCGGAATTTCCGACCGCGTGTATGTTCATCGGACTTTGTTCATTGGAAATTCAGAGGATTTCCCTTGGAGTTTAGATAGAGAACACGTTCTCATTTACTCTGATGGAATTCCGTGTGATTTTTGCCGGGCTTAAGATGCAGAGATAGAATAATTATTACATAACTAGTAATTAACTACTTAAGGACCACTTCCTGCACATTTACATCGGCAGAATGGCACGGCTGGGCACAGGCACGTACCTGTACGTCCCCTTTAAGTGCCCAGCCGGGGTCGCGCACACAGCGGGCGAGCGCCCGCTACCCGGTCTGAAGCTCCGTGACAGCGGGACCCACAGACCCGATCGCCGCCGGTGTCCCGCGATCGGTCACAGGAGCTGAAGAACGGGGAGAGGTGAGTGTAAACACACCTTTCCCGTTCTTCACAGTGGCAATGTCACTGATCGTCTGTTCCCTGATATAGGGAAAGGCGATCGGTGACATCACACATCCCCTACAGTTAGAAACACATATGAGGTCACACATAACCCCTACAACGCCCCCTAGTGGTTAACTCCTAAACTGCAATTGTCATTTTCACAGTAAACAATGAATTTTTATAGCATTTTTTGCTGTGAAAATGACAATGGTCCCAAAAAAATTTCAAAATTGTCTGATGTGTCCGCCATAATGTCGCAGTCACGAAAAAAATCGCTGATCGCCGCCGTAGTAAAAAAAAAATATATATTAATAAAAATGACATAAAACTATCCCCTATTTTGTAAACGCTATAAATTTAGCGCAAACCAGAGCTTTTTTTCTCAGAAAATAGGTGCAGGAACTCAACCACGACCCCGTTCAGATTTCACAAACAGTAGGAGGGTCTTAAAGGGGCATTAAATACCAGGATTGCATTACATACAGAGTGCAGAGTTCAGGGGGGTTACACACAGAGTGCAGAGCTGTCACTTGTAAACACAGAAACCAGACTTCTGTGTTTACAAGTGATTGTGGTGAGCAGGCACCAAAGGGTCTGAGCCAGAGGTAGTGGAACTGAGTTCCCCCAAGTTCCCCCTGAAAAAAAGCCCTGGCGCAAACCAATCGTTAAACGCTTATTGCGATTTTTTTTTTACCAAAAATATGTAGAAGAATACGTATCGGCCTAAACTGAGAAAAAAAAATGTATATCTTTTTTGGGGATATTTATTATAGCAAAAAGTAAAAAATATTGATTATTTTTCAAAACTGACGCTCTATTTTTGTTTATAGCGCAAAAAATAAAAGCCGCAGAGGTGATCAAATACCACCAAAAGAAAGCTCTATTTGTGGGGAAAAAAGGACGCCATTTTTGTTAGGGAGCCACACTGCACAACCGCGCAATTGTCAGTTAAAGCAACACAGTGCCGAATCGCAAAAACTGGCCAGGTCCTTTACCTGCGTAATGGTCCGGGTCTTAAGTGGTTAAATGGGGAATACCATTTACAAATATCATCACACTGTATGAAAATCTTCTATTTATTGGTGTCTCTAAAATTGTACAACTGATTAAATGATTACAAAAAATCAGGTACAAACAGTTTTTTTTTTGTTTTCATTCTTCCAATAATATGCTCAAAAGTAAAAAAAAAAAAAAAGTGTGGTTCGAATCTTGGCCAATTTAACAGGCTTATGCCGCATACACACGACACGTTTTTCATGACGTTAAAATTTTCATTCTTTAAATTGGTAGTGAAAAACGGTCGTGTGTATGCTCCAGAGCACTTTTCTCGGAAAAATGCCCGATTTTTTTTTAGAACCTGCTCTATTTTTTCTCGTAGTTTTTCACGTCGTGTAAAACGGTTGTGTGTACGCTTTAACGAGGGGGAAAAAACGCACGTGCTCAGAATCAAGTTATGAGACGGGGAAATTAGCAAAAGCAGCCCAAAGGGTGGTGCCATTCGAATGGAACTTCCCCTTTATAGTGCCGTTGTACGTGTTGTACATCACCGCGCTTTGCTCGAGCATTTTTTTTCACAAATGTGTCTATGCAAGGCAGGCTTGAGATGAATCACGACAAATCACGTCAAGAAAAACGTTGGTTCTTTTTCATGACATGAATAACGGTCATGTGTACGCGGCATTAATGTACCAAGTTAATCGACCCATCAACTTGGGTACAACCAGCCTATAGTGCAATCGTGCAACCTGTGGTTGCAGGAAAGAAATTTGCTCCCTGTATGGCAGACCTCAGGAGAAGGGTGATAACTTTGGAGGGAAGCACGGCATGGACGCACCACTGCGGACTAGGAAGTATATATTTTCATCAAATAGTATATAAATCTTTATTGTTGTGATCTGATAACATTTTTATCATATAGGTGGAAGGTCTTCTTTAATTTTAGGTGTGTGACATTCTTTTATTTGAGCCCTATGGCTCTTTAATGCTATGGCCAGAGCCGGCGTACAACTCGTACTTTTTAAACCTCATGATTTAAGCTCGACCTTTTGAACTTTTCTTTTCTGGTTCTTCTAATCTGCCTTGTTTTCACAATCCCCTTTGAACTAACAGAAGCTTTCCTTGTTGCCCTAATTCTATGTGTTCACAAAGGCCCACAGGCTCGGCGCTGCAGCGGGGAATAGCATCTCCTCCTTTCAACAGGCAGACAGCGTGTGCTGATTTATGACACTTCACATTAAACTGAGGCTGATGATTTCAGCCAACGTAAAAGGCTGTGATGAAAATGAACCGCAGCAAAACAGACTTTTTGTGGAAACTCTTTATTCATCTCTAGCCGACCGCTAGTAAATAGATTATAGGGGTACTTGGCAAACTACGGCCCATCAAAACTCCTGACCGGTGGAGCGAGATGTTAAGAGAACAGAGCTTAGAGGGAAAACAGATATTTTGAGGTCATTTGTGAATGTTAGCCTGCATGGAGTGTGTATGTTCCCTCTCTGCTTGCGTCGGTTTCTTCTGGGACTTCCAGTTTCCCCCTACAAAGACATGCTGGTAGGCTAACCACTTCCCGCCCGGCCTATAGAAGAATGATGGCCGGACAGTGGTTGAGATATCCTGACTGGACCTCATATGACGTCTTTCAGGATAACAAGCCAGCGCGCAGCACGGTGATCGGTGGTGTGGTGTGTCAGTCTGACACACCGCAACTCAGATCTAAGTAAAGAGCCTCTAACAGAGGCTCTTTACCACGTCATCAATTCCAGACTCGACTACGCAAATGCCCTCTATCTAGGACTCCCCAAATACCAAATCACTCGTCTGCAAGTCGTTCAAAATACGTCCGCTCGACTAGTGACTGGGAAAAAAACATGGGAATCAATCTCACCTTCACTGAGATCCCTTCATTGGTTGCCAGTAAAAGACAGAATCACTTTCAAGGCACTCTGTCTAATGCATAAGTGCATTCATGGAAACGCCCCCCAATATCTATGCGAAAAAATAAAAGCCCATAACCCCAATCGCATTCTGCGATCCACCAATCAAAACCTCCTCCAGATACCGAAAGCCACATACAAGTCCAAAGGAGATCGAAGATTTGCAGTCCAGGGACCTCGCCTGTGGAATGCACTACCAACCACCATCCGACTGGAGTCGGACCACTTGGCCTTCAGGAGAAAGATTAAAACCCATCTCTTCTGAGGTCAAGGGGTTCCTTACCCATGAAATGGATACAGCGCCCAGAGGCGATTCGGTTCGCATGTGTTGCGCTATATAAGTTTTTCATTCATTCATTCATTCTCTCTCTCTCTCTCTCTCTGTCCAATCACAGCTGATCACTGTGTAAACAGCAAAAGTCGTGTATCGGCTTTTCCTCTTGACAGACGCGAGTAGAGGAGAGCAGATCGGCTGCTCTCCTGACAGGGGGGTCTGCGCTGATTGATTATTAGCGCAGACCCCCCGAGGATGCCCACCCAGGACCACCATGGATGACCACCAGGGATGCTACTCAGTGCCCATAAATGATGCCAATCAGTGCCCATCAGTAGTGCCTGCCAGTGCCTCCTTATCAGTGATCCCTCAGTGATCAGTGCCATCTATCAGTGTCCATCAGTGCCACCTATCAGTGCCCATCCATGCCCATCAGTGCCACCTATCAGTGACCAACAGTGCCACCCATAAGTACCCACCAGTGCAGCATTTCAGTGCCCATCAGTGTCACCTATCCGTGCCCAGCAGTGCAGCCTTTCAATGCCCATCAGTGTAGCCTATCAGTGCCCATCAGTGCAGCCTTTCAATGCCCATCAGTGTCGCTTATCAGTGCCACCTATGAGTGCCGTCTATCAATGTCCATCAGTGCTGCATATCAGTGCCACATATCAGTGCCGCCTATCAGTGCCCACCAGTGCTGCATATTAGTGCCCATCATCAGAGCCACCTAATCAGTGCCGACTCATTGGTGCCACCCCATTAGTCTCCATCAGTGCTGCCTTATCAGTGCCCATCAGTGCAGCCTCATCAGTGACCATCAGTGAATGAGAAAACGTACTTATTTACAAAATTTTATAACAGAAACAAAGAAAAAAAAAAATTTTTCAAAATGTTTAGCAAAAAATAAAAACCCCAGTGGTGATCAAATACCAACAAAATAAATCTCTATTTGTGGGAACAAAATGATAAAAATGTTGTTTGGGTACCCATGCGATCTAAATTTTTGTCCGAATTGACCGTTTGCACTGCGATATGTGAACTGATCTGGGGGTGTCATTAACTTTGTATTGACACTCCCAGCAGTTCGCATAGGGCAGTACAAACTGCCTGCGTGAGAAATGCGATGCAGGAAACTGTGCTGGATTCGCATCACTGAACCGAGCCTAACCGTCACACTACCGGTTAAGCAATGCCATATTATTAATTATCAATCAAAAGTGAAATAGTTGGGTAAAACTTATGATGCAGATCTGGTCTTTTCTGAAGAAGAGGCCTGGGCCATGAAACACCATTACAGGTATGATTTCAGCTCTACATTTTCCTACTACTGTTTTATTCATTATGATTTTGATATTCCTTTCCAAGACCTCTGGCGCTAGTAGTCTGAAAAACTGGCAGAACACACCCAGAAATAGAAAGTTCTTCCATCGGTTATAGAAGTGCCATAAATTTCCTCCGAGTGCCAGACATCCCTGCAAATAGCCGCAATCTACTGAGCGCGGCAGCGAGTGGCTGTGTTAATGGAGCATTTACAGGTGATTACAAGGCAGCCTTGTGTCCCGCGGCCCTTGTCTCTGCAGTGCCAGGCTCTCACATTAGGGTCACTTATGGATTTTTTATTATGATATATGGCTGTGCTTCCTGAACAGGGTGAGCGGCTTATTGCTCTTTGGAATTTTTTTTTAAATAGTGTAATTATATAAACGGAGCCACTTACAGATCGAGCTGCTTCATGTTGTTAAATGTGGACTTTTTTATTTCTTTGCAGGTTTTTCTTTACATACCTCCTGCCGCATAGTGCACCTTCCTCTCTGAGACCTCTGCTGGATGCCATAGTCAATGCCACAGGTACATAGGGAATCTACCTCTCTGGCTGTCGTTGGCCTACAATCAATAAAGAATTGAACTTCTCTGTAAAATGCTGTGAATACATTTCAGATGCTGTGCACAAAAAGTGATCACAGTCCTCCCATTCATTTAGCTGGTAAAGCAGCCACTGCCAATAGTAATGTAGCTTATATCTCACCATCTAGTTTCAGAAAAGGGTACGCTGGTCCCTGTGTGGCTGCAGTGGCCTCTCTGAAGAGGTCCAACAGGCCCCCTGCTGAGTCAGAGCAAGAGCTCTCCAATCAGCAGTGAGCATGAGATTTGAATGCAGAGAATTCACTGCGTCCACACCAAGAGCAGCTTTGTTTCTCTGTAGCAAGAAGGCAGGGGACAGGCTACTTTATTATAGATGTGGCTGCTTCACCAGCTAAATAATGGGTAAAACTATACCCACTTACTGTTTTATTGCACCTGGAATCAATTCACAGTGTTGAGTTTAATAAGGCATTAAACTGTTTCACTCATTAACTTCTGTTCCTTCCTCTCTCTCTCTCTCTCTCTCTCTCTCTCTCTTCCTTCCTTTTTTTCCTCCTCATTCCCTTTCCTTTTCGATTTCCCTTTCTCTTTTCTTTCCCATTTCCCTTTCTTTTTCATTTTCCTTTTCCCTTTCCTTTTCCTTTCCTTTTTCCTTTCCTTTACATTTCCCTTTCCTTTTCTTTTTGCTTTCCTTTCCCCTTTCTTTCTTTTTTCCTTTCCTTTTCCCTTTCCTTTCCTTTACTTTTCTCTCCTCTTTCCTTTTCCCTTTCCTTTCTCTTCCTTTGCCTTCCTTTTCTTTTTCCTTTCCTTTTCGTCTTTCTTTTCTTTTTTCCTTTCCTTTCCTTTCCTTTGATCTTTCCTTTTCTTTCCACTTTCCTTTTCCCTTTCTTTCTTTTTCCTTTCCTTTCCTTTCCCTTCCTCTTTCCTTTTCCCTTTCCTTTCCCTTCCTCTTCCTTTTTCCCTTTCCTTTCCCTTCCTTTGCCTTCCTTTCCGTTGCTTTCCCTTTTCTTTTCGCTTTCCTTTCCTTATTACTTTTTCTTTCCTTTCCTTTCCATTCCTTTCCTTTTACCTTTCCCTTTCCTTTTCCTTTTCCCTTTAATTTTCCCTTTCCTTTTCTCTTTCCTTTCCTTAACGTTTCCCTTTGCCTTTCTCTGTTTCTCTTTCCTTTACTCTTTTATTTTATTTCCTTTTCCCTTTCCTGTCCTTTTCTCTTTTCTTTCTTTTTTTTTCTTTCCTTTCCACTTTCCCTTTCTTTTCCTCTTTCCCTTTTCTTTCTTTTTCTCTTTCCTTTTTGCTTTCCTTTCCTTTGCCTTTCTTTCCATTCCTTTTCCTTTTCCCTTTGCTTTTTCTTTTCCCTTTCCTTTCCTTTTTTCTTTTACCTTTCCTTACTTTTTTTCCTTTTCCCTTCTTCTTTTCCCTGCCTTTTCATTTCCCTTCTCACTCAATCTGATCATTCAACTCTTGTTTGGTTTGGGATTGTACCTCCACATTGACCCTTATCTAATATCTAAGGTCAGCCTTATAGTAGAAAGTATTATATGCATTCAAGTTTGAACTATTACTAAAGGCAAAATTGTTTTTATTTTAGTTTTTAGAGTATCCAAAAAAAAAAGTTTTAGCTTTAAATACACTTTAAAGGTCTTTGTATTTTTTCTAGCCTTCTATATGGCTCATTCCACAATATAAACTGCCACTGTTATACTGAGAGCATATCACAGCTAAGATGTACATGTAACAATGACCCTAGAACTGGGATGCCCGTGACTCTTTTTTAATAAACCTGTTTTCATTTTTAGGAGAACTGCGCTGGGGAATCGATGAAACCACCGCACAGTTTGAAAGGGTACTTTACTTATACAAGAGCGGCTTGTATCTCTCCAATGCCACTAATGCACCTAAAGCTGGTAAGTATTCACTTTAAATGATGTTCATTTAACTTTCTGCTGAGTGATACGTGTCATCACAGTGTAATTATGTCTTCAGGAGCTGCACAAGATACAAGACGTCCTTTGTGACTGGTGCAGTGGTAGCCTCTCTATCTGTGCTTGTACCTGTGTTTTCCACCTACACGTTAAATAAAGGAATGTATAATAGTGTTCTTTTTAGAATCTCCCTGAATCCAATGAAACTTTTCAGGCAGTGTAAAAACCTTCTTTACCAAAGCATGATCCAAATCTGAAATATATATATATATATATTTTTATTCTCCAAATAAGTTAAAAGAATTTGTTAAAGTGTATCCAAACACAATCAAACATTCAATATATTGCACAATATATAGGCTAAGAATATTTTCTGCAAAATAAGCTGTAAAATAAAATAGGCTGTAAAAAATAAAAAACAATGACACTATACAGCATTAAAGCAGGGCTGCTGGACTGAAATTAAATTAGCAATCGTTCAGTAAATGTACTAAATGCTGTGTTTACCACATTTAACAATTTTCCTAATAAAAAAATAAATATAGAAGAAATATATTTATATGTATATATATATATATATATATATATGTTTCACAATAAATACAAAATACATATTAAAATAAATTATGTACACAAAAATAATAAATAAAATTCCAAAATTAAATCCTGTAAAAAAAAAATGTAAATATATATATATAATAATCAGCACAGAGGAAGTTCTAAAAACTCCAGATATTCAGTGTGTTCCTTAGTCTCTAAATCAAGAACAGTATTCTCAAAAGTGCTCGGAAAATCAACAAATGCCCCCATCACTTTTTACAACTCTGATCTGATGAGAATGTATGTCTTATCTGACCCTTTCCTTAATACTTGTCCCTCCAAAAATATGAAGTTTAGCGAGTTTTTGGTGATCAACCAATTTAAATACTTTTTTAATTATAAAAATGCATAGAATGTTCTAAAATAAATTCAAACCCATGCAACATCTATATAGACAAAAATATAAATGGAATACCAAAATTAGATCCTGTAAAATATGTATAAGAAATTGTCCTTTAGTCTCTGAATCAGTGTTTAAAAAACTACTCAGCAAAAAAAAAAAAAAAAAAATTACCACCACTAATGCTACCTCTGATTTGATGATAAGTTATCCCTTATCTGACCCTTCCCTTAAGTATTAATCAAAGTGCACCAATACATGTATTTCTGACTATATAGTATTGAGTGAGGGCTGCTGCAATGAAAATATATGAACAATTTTGTTAATTTTTGTTAAAAAAAAATTGTTTAAAATCACTTTAAAGGAGAAGTCAAGCCTAAAGTAGTTTGGCTGGGCTTCTCCTATGGGTCACAGGAGTGCAATTCGTTTTGCACTCCTGTGACCCATTTTCAGCAGAGAGCGGACCTCAGCCCCCTACACAGCTCAGTGCTCCAGTGAGCGAGGAGGGGGCAGATTGGAGAGATGCTGATTGACAGTCAGCTGCTCTCTGCTCGGGGAGCTCTGAGAACCGAGCCATTGGCGATGCTTGATCACTCGGTTCTCAGTGTAGAAGCTCCTGGGGACAGATGCAGCATTGGACTGATGCAGCATCCACCTAGGTAAGTATGATTATGGAAAAAGTCGGATTCCCATACTTCTCTTTTAAGGATAGGTTCACAAGACAGCAGTCTGTGCTACATGATCTGTGGTTGATTGCTTTTCAAAGAGTGGTAGATCAGCGGCTTTCAAGAATTCAATAGGCAATAATGCCACCTCCTTAATTTTTTCTTTATATGAGCAGTGATTTTTGCATGATGCATCCCAACCATAAGCCAAGCGTTTGGCTTGCAGCTGCAGCGCTGTCTCATTAACTGCATTGGAGGAGTTTGACAGGTGGTGCCACCCGTCAAACTCAATAAGCCATGTTATATTTGCCATCCTTGAGTGGCATGATTACGTTTTTCTAGACTTTCAGTGTGCGGTTAGGGGCAGTAGAAACAGCTGAACCGCCTGTTTTTTCTTTCTTCGCACCATGAGGGGCAGACGCTTGCCTCCCGCACACCATCACACTCTTTTCACATTCATTACAGGATGCCTTCAGAGACGGGGGCTACCGGAGAAACTCTGCGCTCCGAAATGCCAGTTTTTACCGTCTGTGTGAAGGAGGCCTAAAAGAAAAACAAAATACATTTCAACATAACACTTATTTTTCTCTGTTATAGAAAAACTTTCTGGCCTGCATTTGTAAGTTGCAGAAATACAAAGTTGTCTATACTGTAAATACCTGCATATAAATCTCAATGTATCAATGCCGCACAATAATAATTGTAAAAATAGGAAATGAAAGTGTTTGTAGTAAAGCAGAACACATGCTCTCTGAAAGGCCGAATTATCCCCTTCTGCAGTGTTTCAAATCCTTAATAAAATGCTTGTTATAGCGAGGAGGGGGAGAGGAGCGAGCAGTATAACATATGGCGCAGTCGCCCTTCACTCATCGCCTTCACTGTTTTCGATAGGAAAAAAAAAAAAACAAGAGGTCCCTTTGAACAACAGAAAGTGTGAAAAGTGATATTAACAATTACTCTGCAAATCCAGTGAAACAGCACGTGAAACCCAGCGTTCACATAAAACAAGGTTTAACAAGGTGAACCCTGATCAGGTTACAAAAAAATGTAGGCCTTAAGCTTTAAAAATGTTGGAGTTGTAAAACATTTATTGCGCTTTAAATTATAATGTACTCCTCGCGTTGTTTCGGCAACCCCGGTGCACTGTACAGAAAAGGCCTACAAAGCTTTTCCCTGTGTGGAGCCAAAGAGCGGAACTACCTGGCCGGTCATGGGAAGAGTACTGTCATTATCAGATTTCCTTTGATAAATTAGGATATTTGTATGAGATCTTCCTGTTAAATAACAGTACAGAAAGCTTTGCTTAAGTATTTCCCTTAAGCCGGTCATACCCGGTTCGAATCACGGCAGTTGATTGATCGATCAGCTTGGGTACAACCAGTCTGCTGGATTCTCTTACGTTTATCGCTAGCGGCTTCTATAACCAGGGTCGCTGATAAGGCAGTACATCAGGGCCCCATCAGGTCAACAGAGGGGCCCAGGAAGGGGGAGTTTTTCTTTCATTTTTGGTGCATAGGGAGGTAAAGTCAGTGTTGCTGTTTCACTGCACCCCAGGGAGGTGGGGTGTAGGTGGGGTTGGAAGGCCCAGTCAAGAAGACTGTACAGGACCTCATGATTTCTAACAGCAGCCCTGGCTATAACTGCTAGCAATAATCACTGTCTTCTCCCGCCAGGGATAGCTTACCCCCCCCCCCCCCCCCAGTGGGAGCAGCACTGTGTCTTAATGGGAGAATCTGTCTTTTTTCCATCGGTGTAAAAAAAATAGAACCCATGCATGCTCAGAATCAAGTCGACGCATGCTCGGAAGCATTGAACTTCATTTTTTTCGGCTCGTCGTACTGTTTTACGTCACCGTGTTTTGGACGGTCGGAATTTAGTCTGAGGCCCCGTACACACGTCCGAGGAACTCGACGGGCAAAACACATCGTTTTGCCCGTCCAGTTCCTTGTGAAGCCGCCGAGGATCTCGGCGAGCCGAAATTTCCCATTGAACAATGAGGAAATAGAGAACATGTTCTCTATTTCCTCGCCGAGGTCCTCATCGGCTTCCTCGGCTGAAAGAGTACACACGGCCGGGTTTCTCGGCAGAATTCAGCTCCGACCGAGTTTCTGGCTGAATTCTGCCGAGAAACTCGGTCGTGTGTACGGGGCCTGATAGTGTGTAGGCAGGACAGAGCACTGTGCCCCGAGCTTACCCAGTTGTGTGACAATAGAGAATTAATATTTGCTACTGTCTTCCTAAATTCTCCTCCCGGCCAATCAGGAAGCAGGTCATGAGACCCATCACCCGATTGGCTGAAAGGAGAACCGATCCTATTGGTTGCCTAGGAGGAGAAGGGAGGAGAAGCATGGCGGAAGCCACCGCCCGACGCCCGGAGGAAGCACTGCCCGATAGATGGGTAAGTGCGGGGCTGGTGATCGACCAGGGGGTGCGGGGGACCCAACCGACCGAAGTGTGGGGTGGGTTTGGTGCACCAGCCTCCTCTGATTACAATGCAAAGTTAACTGCACTAACTTCTCATCTACACACAGATAATATATACGTTTTGCATTACTTGCGCTACTCTTAAAAAAATTCTGCAGGACCCATTTTTTTTTTTATACATTGAGGAACATTGACAGCCTATTTATTCGTTTTGCTTTCCGGTGTGAATGACCCCAAGGTGTATGAGATCTGGAATATTGCTAGCAATGAAACCTTGTGATTGTGTAATATCAGACAGCCAATAAACCGACACAAGAAAAGTTCAAAAGTTTCTGTTGATTCGCACAAAGACAAGGATGGTGTGAACTGTTTAGTAAAGGCACGCAGTGCGGCCCCGGGGGCGCTGACCCACAGTGTACCAGCAGGTGATAGCTGAATAGGAACCTTGGGCCGCCTTCCAACTGGTAGCTACAATTGGTAGTAAATGCAGTCAGGTTTGCTGGGGCTGAAATAACTGGTCATTAAGAGCGATTAAAATCAGATTGAAGGTAATCCCGGCTATGTAAAACAATGAAAATCTGGTCACAAGGCTTTTTTGGGCCGGGAACAAATCCTCATTAAAGAAAACGCTACAGTTTGGGTGAGGTATGCGCTTCTAAAGAATCTGTCAAATGTCCATAGAGCGATGGTTTAACCCTTTGGCTGCCAGAGACATTTTTTCGAAACGCACATAAAACCCCAAACATTATATTTTCTGGAAGCAGAAAGAAATGGTGGTTGTTGTTCTATATGTAACAGAGTATTTGTGATTCTGTTGATGAATTCTACACGATATTGTCAAAAGTATTGGGACACCTACTTTTACACGCACCTGAACTTTAATGGCGTCCCACTCTTAGTCTGTAGGGTTCAATATTGAGTTGGCCCACCCTTTGCAGCTATAACAGCTTCAACCATAGCTCCCAACTGTCCCTGATTTCGAGGGAGTGTCCCTGATTAGGAGCAATGTCCCTCTTTCCTCCTCATTTGTCCCTCATCTATATAGATGTATATAAAATTCACTTTTTATCCATCAAAAAGTGTCCCCAGAGCTAAACCTTTCATCTGATTTCTAAATTGCTGCATTTGTAAATTCCAAAAGCCAATATAAAGGAATAGTAGAGGTAAAAAAAGCACTTGTGGGTTTAACCAATCTTGTTTTTTTTGTACAATTCTTCTTTAAGGGGGTGTGGCAAGGGGTGTGTCCTATGCCTGCATACTTTTGCTGATAGGTGTCCCTCATTCCCATCTCAAAAAGTTGGGAGGTATGGCTTCAACTCTTCTGGGAAGGCTGCCCACAAGGTTTAGGAGTGTGTCTATGGGAATGTTTGACCATTCTTCCAGAAGCACATTTGTGAGGTCAGGCATTGATGTTGGACAAGAAGGCCTGGCTCGCAGTCTCCGCTCTAATTCATCTCAAAGACGTTCTATCAGGTTGGGGTGCAGGCCAATCAAGTTCCTCCACCCCAAACTCGTTCATCCATGTCTTTATGGACTTTGCTTTGTGCACTGGTCCAAAACATTTGGTGGAGGGGATGCCCTCATAGCAAGCTGCTTGCTGTGGGGGCACATGGCAGGAGGGAGGGGCCAGGAGCACTGGTGAAGGACCCAAGAAGAGGAGGATCTTGCTCTGTACAAAACCACTGCACAGAGCAGGTAAGTATAACGTTTGTTATCTTTAAACAAAAAAGAACAAGACTTTTGTATCACTTTAAGGCCCCTTTCACACATATTTGTCCGTTTTGATGGACTCCACTTGCTGAGCAGGTATCAATCCGTTGATCCGTTGATCCCCGCTGAGCCGGCAGAGGACAGGTCTGTCACTGTGCAGGGATGGACTTGTCAGAGCCCTGTTCTCCTCTATGGGGGATCGGATGAAAACAGACTTTTTCATCCGATCCGCCAGACGGATGAAAAATCGGGTTTCCATTCATCTGCATTTAGAGGATCGGGGCGGATCGGATGTCAGCGGACATGTCACCACTGACATCCTTCGCTCCATAGAGGTACATGGAGCGTCCGGTCAGGTCCGCCTGAAAAACTGACAGGCGGATCTGAACAGTCCGCATGTGTGAAAGAACCCTAAGGACTGGTAAGCTACTAAAGTGATTCTAAAGGCATAAGTTTTTTTTATCTCTATGCATTTTATGCATTATGATAAAAAGCCTTATGTGTGCTGCAACCCCCATCAGCCCCCCTAATACTTACCTGAGGTCCGTCAAGATCCAGTGATGTTGTGATGCCCGGGACTCCTCTCCTGATTGGCTGAGTTAGCAGCGTGGCTCCATTGGCTCCCGCTTCTGTCAATCAAAGTCAGCCAGCCAACGAAAATAGAAAGGGGGCGAGGCCGGGCACCCGCAGCTCAGTTTCTGAATGGACACAGGGAGCTGTGGCTTGACTCGGGTGCCCCCATAGAAAGCTGCTTGCTGTGGGGGCACTCAACAGGAGGGAGGGGTCAGGAGTGCCGACGAGGTACCGGAAAAGAGAAGGATCTGGGCTGCTCTGTGCAAATCCACTGTACAGAGGACATAAGTATGACGTTTGTTATTTTTAATTAAAAAAAAATAGACTTTACAATCACTTTAAATATTATATTTTTGTTCTTGGGTTTGGATAATTGTTGCATGTTGCAAAATAAAATAAGTTACAAACGTTTACAATGAAAATTTAGTTACGCTACATGCCTTTTTTTCCCCGTCACATTATTATTATTCTTTGCCACTCTGGGTCTCCCAGTATGATGTATGCATCTTTTTAAATTTATGACTGCGTTTCTTGTATTAGGCAAGTATTTATTTGTTTTAAACATCATTAGTCTGGAAATTGACCAGAACTTTGACCTTTCTGATGATGTGATTTACTGCTGGGAGACTTCAAATTCCATTGACTTCATTTAAATAAGCTTCCCTTTTTTTTTTTTTAAAAGAAGACAAAGCCCCTAGATCATTAGCTGGGAGATAGGGGCCAGGCGTGAGCCAGACAGAAATGGCGTTTACTTAGGATCAGCCTTGCGCTCTTTTAGACCAGGACCGATGTTTCTAATGGCAGGAAGGCAAGAAAAGTTTTTGTTAATAGCTCGGAAACTATAAACAGTTCTGTGTTACATGTGTTGGAAACCAATGTGTATATTTCACCCAAGACAGGAAGTTGGTCCTCCCAAATACAGAAAACATGAATCCCATTGACAGGGTTCACTAGTAGACCATGCAAGAACGATATTGTGATACAGTCTGCTGAACTGCATAAGAGTTCGTAAGGATTAAAAGGAGTGTATAGTTTTTTATTTATTTATTTTTTAATATTCTAGATATACTGGAAAGAGAGATCGGGTTGATGTAAATAGTCTTATGAATGTCTGGTTCTTCCATGTATCAAATTAAATTTTTTATGAACACGGGGACAGACATATTAGTTCATTACATATATTTATGCTCTGTCCACTCAGGGCTATCTTAAATGCATGGGTACCCATGGGCACCCCATGACAGTCTTACATTACATTATATTTGCCAACTGTCCTGGATTTGCCGGGTCAGTCATGCTTTTTACTACGTTGTCGCAGGATGGCCTGAGAAGTGTCCTGGAACCTGTATTCTACCCTCCTGATCCCAGTGTTGTGCCCTCCTAAACCCCCTGTACTGTGCCCTTCTGCTTCCACCCCTGTACTGTGCCCTTTTGCTTCCACCCCTGTACTGTGCCCTTCTGCCTCAACCAGTGTACTGTGCCTTTCTGCCTCAACCCCTGTACTGTGCCCTTCTGCCTCAACCCCTGTACTGCGCCCTTCTGCCTCTACCCCAGCACTGTGCCCTTCTGCCTCAACTCATGTACTGTGTCCTTCTGCCTCCACCTCTGTACTGTGTCCTTCTGCCTCCACCCCTGTACTGTGCCCTTCTGCCTCCACCCCTGTACTGTGCCCTTCTGCCTCCACCCCTGTACTGTACCCTTCTGCCTCCACCCCAGCACTGTGCCCTTCTGCCTCCACCCCTGTACTGTGCCCTTCTGCCTCCACCCCTGTACTGTGCCCTTCTGCCTCCACCCCTGTACTGTGCCCTTCTGCTTCAACCCCTGTACTGTCCCCTACTGCCTCAACCCCTGTACTGTGCCCTTCTGCCTCCACCCCTGTATTGTGCCCTTCTACTTCCACCCCTGTACTGTGCCCTTCTGCCTCCACCCCTGTACTGTGCCAATTGTGTTAATTAGTCTTTGAATTATGGAATGCTTTTTTTATTGTTAAAAATAGATTTTTTGAAAGTACTAAAAAAAAATATGTTTAATTCTATCGACTATGTATACTTTAATTGTTATGAGTAGGTGTGTAAATTGGGGCAGGCTAGTTGGGGTAGGGGTCCGTGAAGCTATTAGGACGGCCCTGTGTCCACTACCTTCCAGTGCTACTCAGTGCTTTTGTTACTCTTGCTTACAAAAAATTCCTATTAGTTGGCTCTACTCCAAGTATTGCTGATATCTCATGTCAACTGTTTTTAAAGTGTTACTAAACCCGCAATAGTAAAATCAGTCTGTATATGCAGTAAAGCATGCTTGTTTTACTCACTGTGGAACCTAAAGGGTTAATCCTCTGCATTGTGTAAAACAGCTGTCTTCTCTGATCCTCCCCTTCTTCCACTGTCCCCCGGACAAGTCTGGATAAGACAACACCTTTGGAGTCAGGCTGCACAAGCTCAGTTTGGTGTGTATTGCTAGAGAGGTTTTTTTGTTTTCTTGGGAGAGTGCATGTGATCCGCACAGGGCCAATCAGCACAGTCCAGACAGAGAGTCAGGAGTCATGCAGCCTCATAGGACAGCTCAGTGCAGTATGAAAACTCCTCCTACGAGCTTTACCAGGAACTGGTAGAAATCACAAGACTGCTAATGAGAAAAGGTATTTAGCAGTTTAAATTTACAAAAATAATAATAAAAAGATCTGATCCTGGTCCCTTAAATCAGATTAAACAGCACAGCGCTTTAGCTATGTAATCCGCCCCCCTTCTAAACTGTAAAAGAAAAAAAAAACCTCCCTGAACCTGCCACTTCCTGTATCCCCTCTCTGTACTGACCATGAATATCAGAGCTGCTGAGCCCTGACTACTATGGTCAGAGTCCGTCCCTCCATCCGCTGCAGCTGTCCTCTCTGAAACACTATAGTAAATAGGTGTTCTGGATCTTTTGGTCCTCTCCTGACATTTATATATAATTTTATGATTTTTACAGTATATATCTGTATAATATATAATTGTATTGTATAAATATGTAATCATACTATAGCTAATAACATAGGTCAGGCTTGCTTGAAACCTTGCGTATACTCCCATGGTCTGAATATATGAGAGTTTTGTTTTCAATTAGTTTCCAATTGGCATCAAACGATTATATGGTATTTGGAAAGCCTTAAGGGCAAAATTATAAGGTAAATATTGTTCTAATCTACAGCCATATCCTAGATGCTTCTCCTCTAGCAGAACAAAACAAGCAGAAACAGACATCCCGAACCTACTCAAGAGAAATAAGAGTAGCACTCAACCTTCATCTCAGCCGTCATTCTATGCGCCGAGCCAAAAGAGTTTAATCCATTCCATGGTGCTTTATTGCAACAATTAGTCAATATGGAACCTTAATATCCAAAAAAATAATCCTAAGGGCTCTTTTGGGGTATTTTGATTAAAAATTAAGCAAAATTTTCGCCTAAGTCTTTGAAGAAAGATTATTTATTTGCAAAATGTTATAACAGAAATGACGAAACACACATTTTTCCAAAATGTTCATTGTCCATCAAATGTTCAATGTCCATTATTTAGCATTTTTTTTTAAAACAGTGGTGATTAGAGAGGAAGTAAACCCTCTTTATTATTTTCTGGAACAAATACACCTGCAAGAAAAAGGCATAATGAGAAAGGCATAATGAGTAGGGTGACCACATTTCCAAACTACCATTCAGAGACACCCCCCCCCCCTTCCCAAAAATCAGCCTGTGCTGTAACGAATCACAGCACAGTGATTGGATACAAGAGGCAGGATTTATGATTTCTCTAATCACAAACAGGGGGCCGGGATTGTGCTCCTCCAGGCCGTGCATCTCCTCCCCTCCTCATAGGCATCCAATAGGATTGCCTGACCTTTCAGCCGATCGGGAAACGGGTTTCAGACCCGCACTTCCTGCTTGGCGGAGAGGTGAATATACATTTGCTTTTCTAACACACTTAGATGGGCTCTGAGCACAGTATTGTGCTTCGAGTCCACCCTATTTTGAAGTCTATTATAGCCTATGGCTCTAATCCTGTGCTTAAAAAAAAACCTGTGTAATTCATGCGCCCAGCGTCCTAAAAGGACCCGGACGCATTAATAGGGGGTGGCTGTGGGGGGCCATGGATGAATCTATTTATTAACCATATAGGGGGGTGGTGTGGATAGATGGGATGTGCCCTTAATGGACGGCCGCCCCTGTACCCAAGTATGGTCGTCCCCCTCCCCCTTACGAACGACGCCTGTGCTAACCCAACCACAATCAGTACACCCGATTATTTATTGAATCCACATGGATTGTTTCTTGTTTCTCTAAACCCTGATGAAGAGATCAGAGCTTAGTCCCCGAAACATGTTGGCTTCTGATAGAAACATCTCTGTAATAAATATATTTTGTCTTGAATAGTAAGGTGTAGCACTTACATTTTTGATCTTTTCATCAGAAAGGGAGAGCATGACCAAGACTGGTATGAAGAAAAAGAAATGCCAAGGAAAGAGAGAGAACATAAGAGGAAAAGAAACAGAGAGGGAGAGAGAGCGGGTGTGATCTCTCTCTCTCTCTCTTTGGATTTATACCTCACCCTTCACAAACACATGCACTGTACAACCCCGAGGAATAATTATTTACATAGGCTTAGTATAAGCATGACCGTGTGGTTTACATATCGCATGCTACATACAATTGCAAAATATGAATCTGCTGAGTTATTACATCTATGGCATGTTTATAAATGAGCTAAGTTGTAATATTTAAAGGTGATTAATTCACTGATGGTTTGGGCAATAAAGGCAGCTCAGTGATGGCTGGAGGAACTCGGAGGAGCTGCGAACAGAGAACAAGAGGGTGGCTTTTAAAGCCATCTGAGACTGAAAGGCAGCCAAAGCAGGCTGGTAATATATTAGTCAGTACAGAAGAGGGCGAGAAAATAAAGTGACATTTTCCATGTTCTCTTTCTCATCGTCGATTAGAGAGAGTCAGAGAGGACTTCGGTTGGCAGAGAGAGCTAGTGATTATTATTTTTTCCTTAAAGGGGATATACATGTTAGAAAAAATTGTGGGATTTGATTTTCTGGTATTGTTGTAAACGTGGTCTGAAAATCATTTTTGCTATGATTTATTCATCTTGCTCTTAGGGACTCTGTCTGCCTCTCAGTTTGCCTACTGGAACCCTAATGCCCTGTACACACGATCGGTTCGTCCGATGGACCCTTTTTTATCGGACGAACCGAACGTGTGTGGGCCCCATCGTTTTTTTTCCCATCAGTGAAAAAAAATAGAACCTGTTTTAAAATTATCTGATGGTTAAAAAACCGATAGAAAAAAACGATCGTCTGTGGGGAAATCCATCGGTTTAAAATCCACGCATGCTCAGAATCAAGTCGACGGATGCTCGGAAGCATTGAACTTCATTTTTCTCTGCACGTCGTTGTGTTTTACGTCACCAAATCTGCATGCTGCCTCCAAGTCACTTATTTAGAAAGTATTGAGGTGAGGAACAACCTAGCATCCTAGCATCTAGAATTTTCAGGAGTAGCAATTGTGGAGTTTATACCTTGTGGTACAGGTGTACTTTTTATATTTACCGGATATACTAGACAACTGTATTTGTAGCAATAAGCCTCATTGCTGTAGGATTGCTGCAGGAAAATCAGCTAACGGTTGGATGTTCTTGGCTGATTGCTATTGTTTTCCAGTAAAATAAACCAGAGCCAGGTGCATAGAAATATAACTCCATCTCCTTCATCCATAGGGATAAACATGCACATTCAGCCAATCCAAATGATCATTTATAGAACGATCTATACATAGCACCATAGTGCTGTTGTCCCCACACTACCCCACTGTATGCTTTAAAGGTTGAAAGTAGATCTAACCCCCAATGACTAAAATTTCATGAAAGCTGTAACCCGTTAAGGATACAAAAAAAGTCAGCAGCTACACATACTGTAGAGGCTGACTTTTAATAAAATGATATTACCTGTTCATGAATCCAGCGCTGTCCTCACCACTGGTTCTTCACAAGTCTTCAGGTCCAGCAGTCTTCTGGGACCTGAGACATGTTCTAGAATGGGCAAAGAGGGGGAGCGTCTAGGTGATCTGGGTGGAAGTGGGTATCAAAACCGGGTACATGCTCCCCCCCAAAAAAAATAAGTTTCCAAAAGTGTAATAGGATGGGGGAGAGGGGAGGTAGAAAATTGGAACTTCCCTTTTGGATGAACTTCCACTTTAAAGCGGTAAAAAGGCAGCAGCTACACATACTGCAGTTGCTGGCTTTTAATAATAGGACACTTAAGTCTCGTACACACAATAGGTTAACCAGAGGACAACGGTCTGAAGGACCGTTGTCATAGGTTAACCGAGGAAGCTGACTGATGGTCCGTCGTGCCTACATACCATAGTTAAATAACCGATCGTGTCAGAACGTGGTGACGTAAAACACAACAACGTGCTGGAAAAAACAAAATTCAATGCTTCCAAGCATGCGTCGACTTGATTCTGAGCATGCGTGGGTTTTTAACCGATGGTCGTGCCTACTAACGATCGGTTTTGACCTATCGGTTACCAATCCATAGGTTAATTTTAAAGCAAGTCGTCTTTTTTTAACCTATGGTTAAATAACCTATGGGGCCCCCACACGATCGGTTTTGACCGATGAAAACGGTCCTTCAGACCGTTGTCCTCTGGTTAACCTATCGTGTGTACCTGTTTACCTGTTCTGGAGTCCAGCGATGTCGTCACCCGCAGCTGATGTTTCCATCAGCTGTCGGGTGGTGCCACCGCCATTGTGAGTAAGGGAACCCGGCAGTGTAGCCTTTTGGCTTCATGCCGGGAACCCTACCCGGACTCCTGGAAGTGGGAAAGGATACCTGTCCAGGACAGGTATCCTGCCCCCCCCCCCCAAAGCTGCCATTTGTGGCACCGGAGGGGGGAAGAATCCGATGAGCGGAAGTTCCACTTTTGAGTGGAACTCCGCTTTAATATAATTTCAAAAGTTGTTTTCAGTAGACCCTTCATTAAAATAATACCTGGTGATCATGCCATGACAGTCCTATTATAGAGTGACAACTGTTTCCCAGATGTGTTCCTTCATTGTCACCCTGTCACATGCTTCCATTCTAAAGACTACAAGTGGCACACATTGCACAGGCATGGTCCACTGTTGTCATTATCAGGAAGCTGGTCCAGGTCAATGATGACCCTGTGCATTTAAGCAAGAAACGGCTCAATTTGACCATAAGAGATCAGCAACTCTGAGATGCAAAAAGTCAAAACAGTATTTTATGGGGGAAAAAAATATAATTATAGTTGTACAAGACTCATGACTATGTAGAAAACTGTATGTCATTTAGTTAGGGTTTCAGACTATATTCATTATTAGTTTTGAATGGAGAACAATTAAAGTGATTGTAAAGTCTTGTTTTAAAAAAAAATAGCAAACATGTTATACTTACCTCCTCTGTGCAGTTGCTTTTGCACAGAGCAGCCCAGATCCTCCTCTTCTCTGGTCCCTTTTTTCTGCTCCTGGCCCCTCCCTTCTGTTGAGTGCCCCCACAGCAATTAGCTTTCTATGGGTGCACTGGAGTAGAGTCACAGCTCCATGTATCCATTCAGACACAGCGCCCTGACCTGGCACCGCCCCTCTCTCCCCCAATTGGCTGACTGACTTTGACTGACAGCCGCGGGAGCCAATGGCACCACTGCTGTGTCTCAGCCAATCAGCAGGAGTGTCCTGCACGGCTTAGACATTTGTGGACATCACTGGTGAGAAATGGGGCTTAGGTAAGTAATTAGAGGGTGCTGGGGAGGATGTTACACACAAAGGGCCAAATCCACAAATATCGGGCGCAACTTAAATCTTCCGATTTAAGTTACACCGCCGCAAAATTTCTCCCTAAGTGCCCGATCCACAAAGCACTTACCTTGAAATTTGCGGCGGTGTAACTTAAATGTGTCCGGCGCAAGGCGTGCCGAATCTAATGGGGCGAGTCCATTTAAATTAGGCGCGCTCCCGCGCCGGACGTACTGCGCATGCTCCGTTGGGTAACTTACCGGACGTGCATTGCGCTAACTGACGTCGCTCCAACGTCATTTGCTTAGACGTTAACGTAAATGGCGTCCAGCACCATTCACGAACGTCTTACGCAAACGACGTAGAATTAAAATTTTGACGCGGGAACGACGGCCATACTTAACATGGCTTAAGAGAACTAGGGCTCAGCCCTAGTTTTACGCGGCGTAACTCGACGTAAACAACGTAGATTTAGCGCGACGGGCCCGTTGGAACGTTCGTGGATCGCCGTAAGTGTTCATTTGCATATTCCAGGCCGCCCGCAATGGCCTCGCCACCTAGCGGCCGGCCTAGAATTGCATCCTTTAGATCCGACAGTGTAATTTAATTACACATGTCGGATCTTCTGCCTATCTATGGTAAACTGATTCTGTGGATCAGTTCCATAGATAGAAACAGGGATACGACGGCGTATCAGTAGATACGCCGGCGTATCCCTTTTGTGGATTACCCCCAAAAGGTTTTTTATCTTAATGCATAGAATACATTAAGAAAAAAAAAAACCTTCTGCCTTTGCAACCCCTTTAAGCAAAACATAAAGATATTGGGACTGGTTTTTCGGATCCAGAAAACGGATTTGTTTATAAAGGCAATGCACAACGTACTCATTCATTTTCTTTTATCAAGTGTTATAGGGAACACGCTTATCGACTGAAACTAGGAAAAACAAATTACCACATTATTTGCCCAGGGGCTGTTTTTATCAAGCGTTACGATATCTACAGCAAATGTCAGCACTTTGCCTAATTTACAGCATGTGTTAACTTATTATGCATGTCCGAGGAATTAAAAGGCCTCCCAGCAAACATATGGGCACTGGCCAACTTCATTTTTGCCTCTAGTTATAGAAAGATGCCTTCAGACTGGCTCTCCAAACATAAAATGTCGCAAGAAAAAAAATTTAAATTTCCTGATAAAATATCCATGATTATGTTGCAAATCTGAACTCAGATTTTCCCTTTTTAAAGGCTACTACTGATGCGTCAAGGTACTTACTAAGAACAAGAATTTCTTTCTGCAACCAATTAGGTTCAGCGTACATTTTAGGTTTGAATGTGATTTGTAGTTATGAAAATTAGGGAAATGGAGTGGATTTACTAAAGGAAAAGCAACTGTGGTATGTTCACTTAAAGCGGGGTTCCGCCCAAAATTGGAACTTCCGATTTTTGGAATCCTCCCCCTCCGGTATTACATTTGGCACCTTTCAGGGAGGAGGAGGGAGCAAATACCTGTGTAATGCAGGTATTTGTAATGGGCATAGATCACCGCCACGTCCAGTGCCTACTCTGCCCCCCCCCACTGCCTTCTGGGAGACACACAGGTCTCAGAAGACAGCAGGGACCAGTGGGATTGCGCAGCACCTTTTCTTCTCATAACGCTGTAATTTTCTGTCAAATTCAATGCAATATGGCAAACTAGAGACAGACACAGACACCAAGCTGAAAGTCAGGGAGGAAGGGATGAGGGGGAGAGAGAACTGAGAGCAGGGCTGTGGATGACTAAGGGACGTACACTGACCACTGTGGTCAGGGCTCAGCAGCCCTGATTATTGTGGTCAGTGCAGAGAGGGGGACACAGTAAGTGTCAGGATCAACCAGGTTTTTTTTTTACAGTCAAGCACTGTGCTGTTTAATCTGCTTTAAGGGACCAGGATCTGTATTTTTTTGGGGGGGGCTTTAACAAACACTTTAAGCTTTGATTTAAAAAAAAAAAAAAACTGTTAGCTGATTGGTTTCTATACAGAGCTGCACCAGTTTTTGCACTCTCCAGCTTTAGTAAATCAATCCCAATGCATCTGTAATTTTAATATTCCATACGAACCAGCTTGGGTGTTGGTCCTTGAAAATGATGCAACTTACACACAAAGAAACCTTTAAAAAGAGAAATATTTGAACTTTGTTCATGCTGTTTCTTTGGCTTGTTTGAGAAATTCATATTGTTAACTTTTTTTTTTTCCACGTACACATAGATAACTCTCAGCCTGTTTTATTTCAAAGCTGCAAAGGGATTCCTCCTGGTGCATGCTGTTTAGTGTAAAGCAATTGTTTTACCATGTGAAATGTTTGAATTTGAATGTATCAGGTCATTATAAATATTGTTTTTAAGAGTGTATAACAGAAAAAAAAAACATTGATGCGCAAACCTCTCTTTCATGTGTGCCCCTCCCACTTTACCTGCTAATTTTGCAGCAGCCGGAAGGTGTAGCGACACCGAAATTAGCAGACCATAAGAAATGGTGTGAGATACCTCCTCAGGCCTTCAGACTGCTATATGAATACACTATATTTTAGTGTCCTTCTGTAGTTGTATGTCTTTGCAGTAATGTATACTTTTTGTTTTGGATATATTGAGAAAGAGTTAACGTTTCTGGCAGGTTTTTGTTCATGTCTTTGACCTCATTGGGGAGATTTTTCATACTTGCTGTCCCTATGGCACCAGTATAAGAAATGGAGGTAGCGGGTGTCACCAATACCCGGGAGAACCAGTAAGCCAGAAGTTCCAGCTCTACCTCACTACTTAAAAATGTGTTTTAGCCTGGACCTCCTTCTAATCCTGACAGCTAGTAGGGGGAATCTCCCCAACTGGGATACAGAAGGCATTGGGCTTTCCTCATTATATTAAAAAACATGAATATACTAGATGAATATACAACCAAAAGAAGAGATGGTATACTCTCCATTGACCCATGACTCATACATACTCTCTATTCCAGCACCGCAACCAACTTCAGTCTCTTTAGTATTCAACACCCCAGGAGTGTTGGATGTCTGTGTTCCCTGCATAGGCGTGAGCACAGAGTGTGCAAGGTGTGCCCAGGCACACCCTAATCACCCTGTGCAGTACAGATGCCCTCTATTGCCCTGGCTCCCAACTTTCCCCCGCAGTGCTGCCAGCTTCCCTCCTCGCCAATCAGCTGTTGCTCCTGGGATGTTTTAGGAGTGGGGAAGGGGCCAGTAAATATGTAATTTACCGACCCCTTCCCTTTCTGAATGAACACCATGAGCGATCGGTAGTGTGTGTTTGGGCTTTGGGGTTCACACCCTAATGCAATAGGCTGCACACACCTATGGTTCCCTGCTATGCGCTGGTTCCATCCAACCCCTATGCCATTACAGGACTGGCAATGGGGCCGATGGATAGAGCCACAGTGATGTGGGGGACAAAATCAACCAAAACCTCTTGAGGTTTCAATGCTAAAGAGATTAAGGGAGGCTACATTTCTGGAATAGAGTGATGGAAAAAGTCACAAGCTATCGCCTATCGGAACTGTGAGTTATCTGAGTCTTCTCCTTGTTTAGAGACCAGACATGTTCTATTCAATAAGAATGCAATCCTTGAGATTTGAATGTCTGTAATGTTTACTTTTTAATTTTGTTTCAGAGTATAATCGGGTAGAAGGTGCTTCTATAGTAGATGAAGATTACAGATGTTGGCCATCTTATCATCATGATGGATGTCTTCTCTCTGTGTTTGATCTAAATGAAGCAATCGATGTTTGTGAAAGCCATTCCCAATGCAAGGCCTTTGTCTGGACCAATCAGACAACATGGACAGGTAATGCGCATTTTTATTGTACATTTAATTCTATGAATTAGTGTTAATCACTATGAAATTATTTCAAAAGCTGGTGCAAAGAAAACTGAAGTAAAAGTGTGACTGTGGCCCATAGCAACCATTTATCTCCATGCTTCATTTCCTAGTACGGTTCATGTTGGGTAACCATTTCTCTGGAGAATTAGAATTAAGGGGTGACTTTTTTTAATATCTCAAGAAGAAAAATACTGTGTAATAAGTACCGTATTTATCGGCATATAACACGCACAGGTGTATAACACGCACCCCGATTTTAGGAGGAAAGTTTAAGGAAAAAAACATTACACTTTAAATAAAGAACTTTGAAGCAAAATTAGGGTCACAGCTCATCAATGCACCCTGTTCAGTGCCCATCTGCAGCCATTAAATTGCCCAACAATGCAGCCTGTTCAGTGCCTATCTGCAGCCTATAAATTAAAGGGGTTGTAAAGGTAAACATTTTTTACATATAAGTAATCTTTGTCATATAAATATATCAATAAATGTTATCACTTCCGACGTCATGGCAGCCACGGAACTACATTTCCCGTTAGGCTTAGTGGCATTGCACATGCGCATTGCCGTTTTTCTTCAATCTCGCCTATCGAGAACGAGCGACGTTTTCGTTCACACTCCGCCCACTGTAAACACCCATTACCGCCTCCCCAGCTTTAGGAATCCAAGTCTCAAGCCAGAAAGGGGGTGGAGTCAAGGCGGAACAGTGAATCTTAGTGAAACTAAGGCAAGGGAGGCGGCGCTGCAGCGCCGTAGACGCTCTATGTGAAACGTTGAGAGCGTCTCCACGCAGGGCTATAGTCCAAGGGAGGGAGCGAGCACAATCACTCACCACCAGGAAAAATGGCTCGTATGATGGTGACAAGTTCCATGAACAGTAAGGCCCCGTACACACTTTTTTTTTTACCACTACTATTGCTCTCTATTAGCGTTTAAAATTTACAAATTCAGCCACTTAGAAATTGGATGAAAGGTTTAGCACTGGGAAACTCTTTTTGAAAGATAAAAAATGCATTTTATATGCAACTGTATAGATCAGACCAAAATGAGGGACAAATGAGGGGGAATGAGGGACAGAGGGACATTGCTCCAAATCAGGGACAGTCCCTCAAAAACAGGGACAGTTTTGCCCTCCCATAGACTAGTATGGGAATGCTAAATCCAGTTAAAGCTTACAAAAACCCATTGACTTATGTCTCGTACACATGACCAGTTTTCCTGGCAGGAAAACTGCCATGAGAGCTTTTGGCTAGGAATCCCGGCCGTGTGAATGCTCCATCGCAGTTTTCCCGACAGGAAAACTGCCGGGAATCTCGGCGGAAAAAAGAGAACAAGTTTTCTTATTTCCCGCCCGGGCGGTTTTTAAGCCAGCATTTTCCCTATGGGGAAAACCTGTGGTGGAGCATACACACGGCCGGGATTCCCGACCAAAGCTCTCATGGCAGATTTCCTGTCGGGAAACCCGGCCGTGTGTAGAGGGGAAAAAGCTACCGAGCAGGTTCTTGGTTTTTCCCCTTGGTTTTCCCAGCGGACTTTTCACCGCCAGGAAAACCTGATCGTGTGTACAAGGCATTAGGCTCTTATTGTGCTTTGACTGTGATAAAATCTCTGCTCTTCTGTGTCTGATGGAGTGAATCTATACTCTTGGGCATGGCATGTGCTGGAACTCATGGTTCTTTGATAACTGGAGGTCTGCACATTGCTCTATGCTTTTTTTTTTAAACATTCATACATAAGATTTACACTGTAATAAAGAAATCTTTCTCAGACATGAAAAAAGCAGGAGTGAACCATCTGCAGATAAAAAGGTGAGAATTCCTTTGTGTCACTGAATAAGTCAATGACTTAGATCCAGCCATGCAGATGGTGCCCAGTTCAACAGTCATTAGATCAGTCAGAAGTATCTGGGGAGGAAAAACATACAACGCTCTAGTGAAAGATAGGCCAAAATGAATGTGGAAGTGAGGAAGGATGGATGGTGTAATTGAGACTAAGCAGACAGCCAGCAATTCTCGGCTCCTCCGTACAAAAAAGCTGTTATATATATGTAGGACACAGAAGGGTAGAATCTGGCTTGGTAAATAGCAATCAGGAAAAATAAATCTGAAAACGTGCCGTGAAATCTAATTAGGTATTTTAAAAAGTATTTTTTTCATGTTTTATTCAATTATGATTTAAATACTTATTATACTAGACATCTCAGAGGCTAGGCCTGTAAAGGAAATACCTTTGTAAAAAAAAAAAAAAAAGATATCTATCCATCTATATAATATATATATATATATATATATATATATATATATATATATATATATATATATATATATATATATATATATATATATATATATATATATATATATATAGATAGATATATATAGATAGATAGATATAGAAACATCTATCTATCTATCTATCTATCTATCTATCTATCTATAAATATATACAGTATATATGTGTGTATATTAGAAACAAAAACATATATATTTACAGATAACTTTGCCATGTTTGCATGTCTGATTTTGTAATAATCTGTGCTTAATGTTATAGCTATCATGTATATCTGAATGGGGAGTGGAAAACAGTGGCCCTGATCCATCAATTTTACAACAATACCAAGGGTGCCCTAAAGTGCATCTAAGTCATGCAAGCCATAAGCAAGTCATTAAGCCCACGTTCACATTGGACCAATTTGGCATGTCAAATCGCATGCCAAATCGGCGGCTGTTGCCAGCAATGGCACCGTCCGAATTGGCGCTGCACCGATTCCCAAAAGTAGTTCCTGTACTGCTGGCGACTTTGGGGGGCGATTTGAATAAACATCTGTGCAGGAACCCGCACAGATGTCTGTCAAATTGCCCCCCGAAGTCGGACTGCATTGCCGGTTTTAAATTCCTAACCTGCAGCAATGTGAACCTAGGTTAAAGCATGCCTTAAGTGCAACTGCCACTTAATGAATCAGAGATAAAGATATAATTAGGCACATCAAAGGTCCACCAGTTAGAAGAAATCAGGCAGCTTGCGTTGCACATTAGTACACTGGTAACTGCGCTGTAAGTGAGACAAAACTTAGTTAACTATTAAAGTGATTGTAAAGGATATATATTTAAAAAATAACAATGTTATACTTACCTGCTCTGTGCAATAATTTTGCACAGAACAGCCCCGATCCTCCTCTTCTCGGGTCCCCTGCTGTCTCCCCCCTCTGTGTGCCGAGTGCCTTCATAGCAACCTGTCGATTATGGGGGAAGTCATGTGTGCTCGCTACGAAGCCGGCTCTGTGTGTCCATTGTCTATCATCCCCACCCCCACTTCCTCCTCACTGGTTGTGATTCACAACAGCAGGGCCCAATGGCTACTGCTGGTGGCTCCGAGCCAATGAGGAGGGAGAAAGCCGAGGCACACCCTAATCACCCCATGCACATTAGTGTTATCGCTCTGTGTAGCAACAGGAACATGGGAAAGATCTCCCTCTTATCGGTTCTGCCATAAGAGAAGTGTTTATGCTCTTCTCTTTCACTGTGCCAGCAGAAAGATCAATGTGCCGGGTATATATGTAGACACATACATGTGTGTTTGAGCTCAAGGGTGCACACCCTAACGCATTAGACTGCGCACACCTATGGGCACTTACCATATTCCTTCGATTAGGGCTGTTTGTCTGTAAACTTTATTCCAAAGGTCAAACAAAGTAAGTCAATATTAAAGATAGCATAGCACTTTATATCTTTTATTATTATTTATTTTTTCAAATGTTGATTTGTAAGCGCATCAATAAGCAAATTAGTCTCATTCATCAAGGCTTGCTAAAGTCACCTCTTGTTTAGAATGCCGTAAGTGCCGAGTTCTATATAGAGTCTATATAACAGCTTTGAGTCCATACCAGTGGGTACAGTCAATTTTAAGCCCTGATGAAGGGGGAGATGTGAGGTCCCCGAAATGCGTTGGCTGTAGCACCTATCATAATTTGGGAATAAAACCTATTTTCGGGTTGACTCTTTGAAATGTTAAATCTAACATTTTCGTTTGGAGCGTCGATCTTCAGACTCAGATATTACTGCTACTTGATGAATGAGGGCTAACAGCTAAAGCTGGTGGTCAAAGTTGCATGCGTACACTTAAAGCGGGGTTCCGGGCATACATTTTTTTTTGCAAGCTAAAATGAATCACATTAATTAGTCCCTAAAACATATTAATATCTCTCCAATCATTTTTTTTAGAAATCATTGCAAACACTTGCCTTATATCCTCCAGCTCATGTTGTGGCCGTTTCCATCATATGTGTGGGCATGCTGGGCGAGTTCCTTTTTCTTCCTGGTTTCCAGGATTCTTAGGCACAGTAATGCCCAGAGACTCCTGGGAAATGAGTGTCATCATTTCCCAGGAGGCAATGGGATCTTAGGACAGGAAGTTGAACCACCTAGGACCAGGAACTAGGCAGATTACGAAATCTGTTTAGTAACAGCCAGATAGAAGTGAGTAAAACTATTTTTTTTATTATTATTATTATTATTATTATTATTATTATTATTATTATTATTATTTTACATTAAAGGCAAGCTGTTAATAGAAAGTTAATTTTTAGGGTGGAACTATGCTTTAAGGCAGCCTTTAGAATAATAATTTCTAAGAGCTGCTAATGAACATTTTTTATTTTTTGTTTCTTGAAAAAACATTATTTTTTCCTTTTGTTTTTGCTTCTGCAGGTCGACAACTTGTCTTCTTCAAAGCTGGCTCAAGAAGTCTCACCCCCGAACAAAGCAAAGTTATATATCTAAAAACAACAGAACACTTTTCTTAGGAGGAGAAACATTTGATCAAGGTGTGATGTGGCTTTATTTGGAGGAGAAAATGCACTAATAATCATTCTAATTTCTAGAGTGCGATACATTTTTACCAGAATTGCCCGGGTGGATGTGCAATAAATCAGCAAATTTTTAATGTGACTCAAAAAAGCAAAAAAAAAAAAAAAAAAAGTTAATGTGATACACTGTTAGAAAAGAATATATTGAACAACGTGGTGATTATCTTCGAATTGCGCAGTGGAACTCAGCAATGACATTGAAGGATTGACACCAGCGCAGCAATGTCAGCAAACGGTCGGCTTTACAATCGGAAGGACTGTTCTAAACATTGCACTGGTGATTTTTATGCAGTGTTATTATTTACAGGGATGAGAAGGTGATTATTTGTTGTGTTGTATTATTTGTTACTTTAATCTTAAATTATATTTTCATCATTGTAAAGCATCTTAAAAAGCAAAGAGTTCTAAACACCGTTCACAGCTCACGTGCTGCTGTAACACTATATATGATATGTCATTTATTTTGAGTGGCACCTGAACAGGTAATTAGGTGGGGGGACCCTGTAGTCAAAATACCTGGCACTATCCCCATATAAATTGATAATTAGAAGGCAGAGGAGAGGTGAAAATGGGAAAAAAGAGGAATTTTTAGCGTGTTACATAAATAAACTATATTTTAAAATATCCTTAAATAAGTTTAATTTATACAAAAGTCAGAAAAAACATGTATATAATAAAGACATATTAAATAGTACAGTCAAAACATATTATATGACCATTCCGTGCAGACATTGCGTGGACTGATGCAGCTGGATCAATGGATCAATGCGTTTCACCCAAAAAAAAGGCCTTCTTCAGTATCCACATTTCAATTTTGATAAATCAAATAACTCAACTGCAGATCACCAGACTGTGACCTATTCAGTGTGCCTCGAAAGATCACAGTCTAGGTAGAAAAATATTTGTGCACATTTAAAAAGTTTCTTAAGGCCAAACAAGGATTAGCCAGTCAATGACAACCATCAATCAGAATTGATTATCAAAAAGATTCGGCCAGAAATAATGAAAAAGGAGATGAAGGCAGGGAGCAATATGCAACAATGAACCAAGGTGTATTCTTACAACATCAAAGATCCAAACAAATTGGACCAAGTGGGAACCAAGAGGGAAAAAAAAGGAGACATCCCAGATTCCAAACTGATTAGGAAAAGAACAGTCCACTACCGTGAAGTCAAACTGACTGCCTAGTCTGTGATCTTTTGAGGCACACTGAATGGGTCACAGTCTGGTGATCTGCAGTTAAGTTATTTGATTTATCAAAATTGAAACGTGGATCCTGAAAAAGTGCTTTATTTGGGCAAAACACATTGATCCATTTTACCATCTGCATCAGTACATGCTTTGTCTGCACGGAATAGTCATATATTATGTTTTGACTGCTATTTAATATGTCTTGTTTTTTATGACTTTTGTATAAATAAGATTTACGACATTTTAAAATATTTTTCTTTTTTGGCACCTAAAAAAAAACTTTTTTCCCATTTTCTCCTCTACCTTCTAATTATGTATACACAACACAATGTGCGCCACAACGCATAATGAGGGTTTTGGAACGCTGCAGTGAAAACTAAAAAAAGCAGGTGAGATTGTTGCTATGTTGGAGCCCAATCAAACTAAATAGTCTATGGAAAAGTAGTGTAACGCAACGCACGATAAATCGTGTTACAGCACAAGCTTTTCCGCAGCACGGTATAATGTGATCAGGTTCTGACAGTGAGCTTCTACATCTTGTCTAGGAGTCGACACCAGGAAGTAAAGCTTTATCCGTGCTTCTCTCTGATATGGTTTCTCATTGTTAGAAGGTTATGAGCAACATCACTGTCTTTTCTCTCCTCCTTGTCCAATCAGAGAATACCCTGTATCCATTGGAAATATTCAAGGCATTCTGTGAATGCCATTGCCCAGTGAATGACCCCCTGTGGTTGGAGTGTAGAAGGGGCTATCATTGTAGTAGCGCTGACTACTAAAGTGATTGTCAACTTCCCCAGCGCCCTTCAGGTATGAGATATTTCAACTAGCATTGTGGTTGATTTATTAAAACTGGAGAGTGCAAAATCTGGTGCAGCTCTGTATGGTAGCCAATCAGCTTCTAACTTCAGCTTGTTCAATTAAAGTGGTTGTAAACCCTCACATATACCCAGTGAAGAGAACAGCCTCAGACGATACACAGAGATTAAACAAATATGCCAACATATGTTTTACATGTACATCTGCAGTATTCCCCTGACTACAACCCTTCCAAAGTGCAGATCATGTTAAAAATCTTTCTTTCTGTCAGCAGCACAGAGGAGGGGCAGAGAGACTGCAGTTACACTGTCTGAGAACTGATTGGAGCAAAGGCACCCCCCCCCACAGCAGAAGAACTGTGTCCTGAATAGACAAGCTCAGTTCGGAGCTCTCCCTCCCGACACAACTTTATCTTATGTGTCGGGAAAAGTGACACATGCTGATAACAGAGGAACGAAACACCAGAGAGAAACAACACTTAGAGCTTTGGAGAGGGATGAGTAAACACTGCAGATATATGTGCTTTGCTCAGATTCCATGACTGGGGTTTACAACCACTTTAAGTTTTCACAAGAAAAACCTGGAAGGTGATTGGTTTCCATGCAGAGCCACAACAGATTTTACACTCTCCAGTTTTAGTAAATAAACTCCATTGTGTCAAGCTGGACCAAAAAAAGATCACAACTTGGAGCTTAGCTTTAAAGGGCAGCGGTGATTATAAAATGCAGGGTGTAAGCCCTTCGTTAACACTTACTATCGTTATCCCAGCCTGCCATGATGCCATATGGCCCTCTCTAAATTGGCAAGCTTTCGAGACATGACAAGAATCCATTTTAGGGGCACATAATCTGCCTATTGCAGGGCAAAGTTGTTAGAGTAGAACTATAGGCAAAACTTTTTTTTCATTTTGGATATAGCAAGGGAGCAGATTTTTTTTTGGCCATCTTTGTCCCATTGCGGAGATTTTCCTTTACTTCCTGTCCCATAACCAAACAGGAAGTGAGAGGAAATCCCTGCAAATTAAGGGAATTCCTTGGGGACCCCCAGGTGACCAGAACTAGTGTCTCCATTGGAAGATTTCCCCCCTATTACTTTTTTGGGGACAACTAAATTTGGGGATTTTCTTTTATTTTTACTTTTAATAATAATGATAAACAGGACAAATAGAGAGGGTAAATTCTCTACTCTATCCAAAATTAAAAGAAAAAAGTTTTGCCTTTCGTTATACTATATAAAATGTATATTTTAAAAGTTTGTGGTGTGGCCACGGCTGACATGATGCTAGAAATTTCCAATAGGGACTCATGTTCAGAACGAATTTGAAAAGTTTTAGTTAGTGACAGATGCGCCAGTAATTTTGTTCAGCCATCTTACGCAAATGTCTTTAATTTGTCCCCTTTTTAAAATTGCAAACTTGCAACTTGTCATCTAATCTAATATTGTCTAATTTAAAAAAAAACTCCAATAATTTACCAAAAAAAATGCGCAATTTTAATTTATTCAGCTTTCAAACCAAATATATTACACACACCAACTGGTGTAAATAACTTAATAAAGGAAAGAATGTAACAGATCTTTTGATTGATTTGTCTAAGGCTGATGTCAGCCGGGCGATTTATTTGCAGCGACCTCCTTTTTTTTATTTTTCTACCAAAAAAAAATCATATTTATTTTCTAATCTTTCATCAATTTGTAGCAGGGCCAGCCCAATGCTGCAGCCCTAGTTTATCCTGTAAAAGTGACAGATCACTTCTTAGCAACAAATTGCAAGCAACTCTTAAAAATTAAGTTGCTAACTTAAAATTTATATCCATATTATTTATAGAAATATCCATTTATATTAATCGTTGCTACAAAACCGATCATCCGACATCAGCCTAACTTGTTTTGCAATAAGCTAGAATATCATTGATTGCTAAGGAACTTCAAAGGGGCTGATTTATGAGAGCGGGAAAAGTGGATCATAAAGGCCATCTCCAGGAATGAAAAAGAAAATCTCTTGCAGTAAGTCCCCTACCTTCACTTTACTAAGTTATTAGTTATCTATATTTCTAGGAGAAATACTTACCTTATTCCACACTCCAGCAGTGTCCGTCCAGTGGGGCAACCAGTGCCCAGCAGCCTTCTCTCTAAGCCATGGTTGCACACTTGCCCCCACCATGTACAATGCAAGGTAAATAGCCATACATTGTACTTGATGATGCCAATGGACTACCCACAGAACTGTGCTTTGGAGACATGAGGGCAAGGCTAGAGAGGGGGAATAGACAAGGGTTCTCCAAACTTTCTGAACAGAAGGCTAGTTTACTGTCTTTCAGACTTTAGGGGCCTTTACTGTCTTTCAGACTATGTGTCCCATTTTTGGTGTCAGTGAAAGGAATAGTGCCCTATTGTTGGTGACAGTGGAAGGAATTATGTCCCACGTTTGGTGTCAGAGGAAGAAATAGTGCCCTGTTGTCGGTGTCAGTGGAAATAATTAAGTTCCATTTTTTATAACATTGGGAGAAATAGTGCCCTATTGTTGGTGTCAGTAGAAGGAATTATGTCCCTCTTTTGGTGTCAGTGGGAGGAATAGTGCCCTATTGTTGGTGTAAGTGAAAGGAATTATGTCCCACTTTTGGTGTCAGTGAAAGGAATAATGTCCCGTTTTTGGTGTCAGTGGGAGGAATAGTGCCTTATTGTTGTTTTCAGTGGGAGAAATAGTGCCCTATTGTTGGTTTCAGTGGGAGAAATAGTGCCCTATTGTTGGTGTCAGTGGGAGGAATGGTGCCCTATTGTTGGTTTAAGTGGGATGAATAGTGCCCTATTGTTGGTTTCAGTGGGAGGAATAGTGCCCTATTGTTGGTTTTAGTGGGAGGAATAGTGCCCTATTGTTGGTGTCAGTAGGAGAAATAGTGCCCTATTGTTGGTGTCAGTGGGAGGAATTGTGCCCTATTGTTGGTTTCAGTGGGAGAAATAGTGCCCTATTGTTGGTTTCAGTGGGATAATTAGTGCCCTATTCTTGGTGTCAGTGGGAGGAATAGTGCCCCATTGTTGGTGTCATTGGGGGGAATAATGCCCCAAGGGCCAGATAAAGGCAAGCAAAGGACCACATCTGGCCTCTGGGAAGCAGTTTGGAGACCACTGTCCTGAATATATCAAGTATACAACTCTTGCAGTTTCGGGGACCCCACTACAAGGGTAGATTTTTGCAAATTCCTGGTATTGGTAAATTAGATTGTTCTAGGCAATGGAATTGGTAATCTGTAAAAAAATTACAAGCATTAGCTCTTCAATTACTAGAATTAATTTCCACTATCTTTATAATATTAGCCATACATTTGCTTTTCAACATTTTTGAGAAGTTCTATTTTAGAACTATGGTCAATGTTTCAGTGTAGGTATCTACAGTATACAATCCATAGTAATGGCAACATTCATTGGAATACAGGGAAAAAATAAACTAAAAGTGCCCCTGGACTTCCGAGCAGTCAATGAGGTCTCTGGTTTTTTTGAATTTCGTTTAGAATATGGAATTGAGTACTTGACATACTGTTATCCATCTCCTCCACTTCATATGCTTTAATGATGTCTACCCATGAATTGCCTGCTTTGATCATGCAAAGGTGACAGGTTGTCTTTAACCTAAATTGTTTGGCTACAATATTTTATATTATGCCTATTTCAGTGCTACCTACTTGATGTGAAAATGTAAAAATGTCAACCTTACAATAACGAGTGTGTTATGATCTGGTCGAGTGGTTAAGGATTTGTATACACTTATGTAGTGATGGGATTTCAGTGCAGTGACTATATGATATGAAGGAATTGGATCTACAAATAGGACACATCACTTTCAAGGGTTTCTGGTACCTTCTGGGTTTAGCGTGGAATTCATCATGGGGTCCAAGGCTAATAATACTTAGGGTCTCTGCCATGGATCCAAGCTGCATTCATCATAGACTGAAGGCCCTGACTTGTAAAAGCACCACTGTGTAAAGTGTATACATACCCTAAAGAAAACTACCATCAAAATACATTTTAATTGTATAAAATTATTTGTAATTGAAGTCTGTAAATTATTTGACAAAGGTACGTTGTTGTATAATTCTATGTATTTTATTGTGTTCTTTTTCTTAAAGGATAAATGCACCGTAGATAACAAGCCCTCCAGTCCCTCTACAATGATAAGTGTAATAAGGCTTCAAAATTCAGATGACTGGAAATCCTGTTATTTACTGTACAAACTGCCCATAGCAAGACAGTTGGCTTTGGGCAGTCTGAGCTAAAATGCCATCTCAGCTAGAATGTGAGGAACACGTGTTGTGATTGTGATGGGGCAGGGACCTCAATAAAGCCGATGCATGCACCAAGATGCCAACTAGGACTTCCATGGTTCTTCATGGCTGATACCCATCCTTACCCTAGATCAGGGGTGTTTCTAAGCAAAGAGCCAGTTTATTGTCCTTCAGACTTTGGTGGGGCTGGACTATGGCCGGTGGAAGTAGAAAATGTCCCAGCATCAATGGGAGTAAACAATGACTCAATGAGGTTTGGTGGACAGTAGGAGCTAAGGAGCTAAAAAAAATTACTAAGCAAGTGTGGTTAGTAGGAGGAGGGATAATGCCCCATCATTGGTACTGGTGGGAAGAATAGTGCCCCACCATCGGTGTCACTGAAAGGAATGGTGCCTCAACCTTGTTGATAGTGGGAGTAATATTGACCAAATGGCTGGATAAAGGCAAGCAAAGGGCCATATGTATCCCGCAGGCCGCAGTTTGGAGACCATTGCCCTAGATGAAAGTGGTGTCAGTGGAAGAAATAGTGCCCCATCCTTGATGTCAGTGGGAGGAATAATGCCCTACTACTGGTGTCAGTGCCAGGAATGGTGCCTCAACCTTGTTGATAGTGGGAGTAATAGTTACCAAAGGCCTGGATAAAGGTAAGCAAAGGGCTACACCTGGCCCACAGGCCGCAGTTTGCAGACCACTGCCCTAGAGGAAAGTGGACAAAATAGCACTTTACCCTCATAGAGTTATCTCACTAGTATTACTATCTTAAAGTATTGATGTTGATGTAAATGATCTGGAGATTGTTACACCTCATAGGATCTCCATGGTCTCCTTGAAAAGTATAGTAACAAAAATCGAAGATACAACGTTATTCCAATAAAATAAGGGGGACAATCCAAAAAGTAACCAACCCATTTTGAGGGTACTTTCACCCATGAAACGCGTTGCAACATTTTGGATTGTCTCTCTGACATTTAATGAAATAAGGTTGTATCTTGACCTATTAGCAGTGGTGTGGCACTTTAATTGTTGGTACATTACCCATCCTTACCCTGGCACAGGTGATCAGCTGTAGCATGAGATATTTTGCACACATTGTGGTTGTACAACAAGTGGTTGTAAAGGCCCTCTCTTTACATGTACCTAGAGGTAAGCTTTTAATAAGGCTTAGCTGTAGGATCAATGAATATCTCCTAAACGTACACTGTTTAGGAGATATTTACATCGAAAATAGCCAATGACGATCTGCATTCCAGGGCATACAGTATGCAATGGAATGCAGAGCGACGTGCCATGGACGGGGCTCCCGCATGCATGAACTGGAGTGACGTCATTGCGGCTCCGCCCATTTAAGCGCAAACCCGGAAGTAAGACCAGGTCAAGATGGAAGCGCCGGGGGACCCGTGACAGCACTGTGCTGGAGGTGCTAGTATGCTGTGCATACTAGCAAATTATAGTATTATACTACAGGGGGGGGGCAGATTTCTACCACTGCAGGTGGCATGCCTGCATAACCCTTATGCATAATATTACCTCAATATCACAGTTCTTGCCCTAAAAATGCCTACATCTGCTTTTCTCATCAGAAGGACAGCTCCAGTTTTCTTCAGCATTCATGCAGGGTCATCATCGACTTCCTGTATTGCGATGCCTGGCTCAAAAAAAATTGTGAATATCCTAATGAAAGTGCGAAAATATTTAAAAATGGTGCATCACATCCAAAAATCCATGCAGAGGAAAAGAGTTTGTAGAATGAGTAAAAAAGAGACTTTCTTGGTACCCTCCCAAGGATTGACTCCACAACATTAACATTATTTCTGGGTATTATAAACGTATAGAAAGTTATTATAACAAGATATTTTAATGTTTTAAGTCATGTCTTGTTATAATAAAAAAAAAAAAAAAAATTAATACTCAGAAATAGAGACTGGAGGAGGACATTGGGCAGGAGCTTGTTATCTATAGTGCACTTATTCCTGCTGTAACCTGCAGGGATCGCTATGGTTATTGCTGCCTATAGAGAGGATTCAGCCAGTAACTACGGTACATTCCCTCTTCAACTATCCACAAGAAAAGAGTAAACATGTTTAATTAACCAATTAGTAAATGACACTGCAATGCCCAATTATATATCATTTTATAGGATGTTGATTTGAATTTTGATGATTGTTCTTCTTTTGCAATAACTACTTGATCCTAGATGGTGCTGAAAATTGTAGTATTTAAAAAGGTACGTTCGGTATCTGATGTATTTGCTTTCAGTGAAAGCTGCCACTGACAATTGCCATACTTGTTTTTGTAATTTGTAAAGTCAGAATGTTTTTTGTACTTTTGTTTTTCAAAATTCTATTTTTCTAAAAAAAATAAAGCTGTTAAAAATGAATATATCGCCTGTGTTTTTTTTCCACTAGACAACATATTTTTGTTTATTAAAATGTTCTACTTAAAGTCCAACAATCGACTTTTAAAGTGGTTGTAAACCTCAGACACGAAATATGAACAAAGCATATCCCTCTAAAGCAGGGATATGCAATTAGCAGACCTCCAGCTGTTGCAGAACTACAAGTCCCATGAGTCATAGCAAGGCTCTGACAGCCACAAGCATGACACCCAGAAGCAGAGGCATGATGGGATTTGTAGTTTTGCAACAGCTGGAGGTCCACTAATTGCATATCCCTGCTCTATAGTGTGTACTTGTCTCCATGCAGAGCACTAAGTGGCATTTCTATCTGCTGCTTCATTCCTCTGCCCTTAGCATGAATCACTTCTGACAAGTTTTCCTGACAGCAAGAGAAAAAAGGTGACTGGGGAGGGAGGTCTAGCACACAGCCTGTGTTTGACAGCCTCAGCTCTGTCCCTGTGTGAAGGGGGTGTCCCTTTCCTCCAGCCAGCTCCGAGAGCTCTCCTCACTGAGCTTTGCGGAGTGTAACTTGAGTTTTTGTAACATACTTTGAAAAAATTGTTAATTCGTAATTATCCGAATTAACGAAAACCCATAAATTTGAATATTCCAAAATTCAAAATTTTGGAAATTCGTAAATTTGAAGATTCGTAAATTCTGAAAATTTGGATATTCGAAGATTCTGAAATTCAAAATTCCGAAAATTTTGAAATTCTGAAATTCAAAAATCCAAAAATAACATTGTAATCCGAAAATTCAAAAGAATGAAAATATAAAAATTTGAAGATTCTGAAATTCGAAGATTCTGCAATTTGAAAACACAAAAATTCTGAAATTCTGAAAATCAAAAATACAAAAATAAGAACGAAAATCTGAAAATTCAAAAACCCGAAAGTTAAAAAATCTGAGATTATAACTAATAATAACTATTACTAGACTATTAAATTATAGGTGTTGGAATTTCCTTTCAAATTCATCTGTTAGTGAACGTAACAAATACAAATTTATCTGAAGTTACAGATTACCCGAACGAACGAATGAATGCTCTATCTAAATGAATGTAATGGAACAAATTGCCTTTTATTATTGTTATTATTAATTAGTTCCGTTCTATTTGTTTATTTTGGATAATTCGTAACTTCAGATAAATTCGTATTCGTTATGTTCACTAACAGCCAAATTTAAAAAAGGAAATTACATTACCTATAGTTTAATAGTTAGTTATATGTAGTTAGTTAGTTATTATTTAGGATTTTTGGCTTTTCTTTCATATTTTCTGATTTTCAAATTTCCAAATTTTCGAATTTCCGAATTTTTGAATTTCCAAATTTTTTGAATTTATGAATTTACAAATTTTCTTTTTTTTTCTAAATGTTGAATTCCCCCTTTTTTTTAATTTACGAATTTCGAATTTACGACGACAAAAAACAAAAACAAAAAACAGATGAAACAAAATGAACAGATTTTTTGGCAGTGCACATGCCTAAACTTGAGCTTCTGGCCTCCTAGCTCTGAAGGCTAGTATTACCTGGAACAAAACCCGGGTGTCCACAGGTAATTGGGGCACGGGAGTAATTCCCCCAGGAAAAATGAATGGGCCCAGTTCCTCCTGATTTGAATGGATCTACCTTGTCTGGTCATGAGCTGGGAAGGCAGAGAGTCTGTGGTGTCTGTGACCCCTGGGAGTGGTTGACCTAGGACTGCTCTTAGTAACACTTGGGTGTGGGACCCCACAGTGTGAAACGGCACATGGTAACAGCACCAAAAACTTTGGGAGAGCCCCTCGACCTAGTACTCATTGTTTGGCTTCGCCTGGCCGCAAGGAGAAAGGTCGACCAGGCCTTCTGGCTAGGCGGACCATGTGGAACCAAAGTCCCTGTCAGGAGCCTTGTGCCCCGAGGGATCAGGGAAAGATCATATCTCTTTGGGGGGTGGACAAAGCACACCCTAAGTGCACTTTTTAGTGTGTGGTTCAATGTATGTTTTTTGTTCACTTAATGGTTTTCTGTTTTAGTTTTTCAGCACCACCCGGGATTAAAAAAAAAAAAAAAAACATAGCTATAGCAATCGGCACCTGTGTACATACTTTGATGTGCATTAAAACACAAGGGTTCAAAGTGAACATTGATAACGCACCTAAAAATGCATGAAAACATACACAGAAAGTTGTACCTCCAGTCTAAATGGAACTAGTGTATGTATTCATACAGTTTTGTAGCTAGATTCATGTAGAGCGCCGCAACTTTAGGCGGCGTAGCGTATCGTATTTACGCTACGCCGCTGTAAGTTAGATAGGCAAGTACTGTATTCACAAAGTACTTGTCTCCTAACTTACGGTGGCGTATCGTAAATGTGGCCGGCGTAAGCGGGCCTAATTCAAATGAGGATAGGGGGGCGTGTTTTATGCGCCGTCCGTGTACATATCCCAGTGTACATTGCTCCAAAGTACGCCGCAAGGACGTATTGGTTTCGACGTGAACGTAAATTACGTCCAGCCCCATTCACGGACGAATTACGCAAACAACGTAAAATTTTCAAATTTCGACACAGGAACATACTTAACATTGGCTACGCCACCTAGGGGGCATGTTTATCTTTAGGCGGCGTATCTCTTACGAAAACGGTGTATCTTTACTGCGACGGGCGCACGTACGTTCGTGAATAGGCGTATCTAGTCATTTACATATTCTACGCCAAACTCAATGGAAGTGCCACCTAGCGGCCAGCCTAAATATTGCACCCTAAGATACGACGGCACAGGCTGTCCTATCTTAGCTAGGTTTAAGTGTATCTCAGTTTGAGAATACACTTAAACTTAGGACGGCTCAGATTCCGAGTTAGGTCGGCGTATCTATTGATACGAGGCCTAACTCTTTCTGAATCTAGCTATTGATTTTTAAATCATAGCTGTATCTTTGACATGAATAGTGATTACAAAGACAGTCAACCAAAAAAGTTCCAAATGTTTGTCATGGTAGAATATTCTGAGAAGAGTCAAACCTCCTAAAATGCTAACTGGAAAAATCAAAATCCAAAGTCACCAATTCGATGTAGCAAGGGACTTAGCAAGGGGGTTAACCGAAATACTCTGCATCAACACATGGCATAAAGACTCATGCCACAGTTTAGTTTGACGCATTTTGAAAGGTAATACATCTTCATCAGGAGAAAATATGGATGAAATTAAAAATGTTTTATTTATATTATAATACACAGGAGTATGAAAGGAAAATCCTCAGACCTACTGTATGTGGTAAAACCCATTCACTAAGAACAAACGGTGTCTGTAGTTAGTCAAAAATAGGGGATATACACCATCATTTCCCCAACAGGGGAGCAACACAAAGCCAGAGAGCATCCAGTTTCTGCACAAGAAATGCCAAAGTAGGGCCACCAGATCTAGAAATTAATGGGGGGGGGGGGGATATGGTAGGTGCAGGCTGAGAAGACCTCCAAGCTTGCAGATAACAGTACCAATGGACCGCTAGTGAGTAATTCAGCCCATATACTCTAAGAGCTTCAACACATATCTGTTACCATATGGCTCTTAGAAACAAAATCAAAATGTCTACTTTAACCTTTGTTGACTATAAAAGAACATTATATACATTTAATGAAAATGTTGAAAGTTGTAATATTTCTTATGAAAATATGAATTCAGACAATTGTTTCTTTCCCATCTGTTCCTCATTTTTTGAGCTCTCCGAACAAACTCCTTTATCTTGAAGGATGTCGGGAATGAAAGCGACTTGCTGAGGCTTTGCACATTTGTTGAGAAAACGTGCTTTTGGCAGATAGCTAAGCCGGGACTGAGGAAAGATCCTTACTGAACTGAAAGGTGATGAATTACATGTTCCTTTCTCGGAGCTGGCTTTTTTTTGGGTCAGCCAGACTTATGCCCCGTACACACGGTCCTTTTTCGGCATGAAAAAAAACTAAGTTTTTCAGCATGTCCAAAAAACAAAGTTTTTCCAACATCATCATTAAAAACGATGTTGCCCACACACCATCGTTTTTGAAAAATTATGAACAAAGCGCGGTGACGTACAACACGTACTATGGCACTCTGAAGGGGAAGTTTTATTCGCCTTTGGGCTGCTTTAGCTGATTCCGTGTTAGTAAAAGACAATTTGCGCTTTTTTGTCTGTTACAGCGTGATGAATGTGCTTACTCCATTAGGAATGGTAGTTTTACCAGAACGAGCACTCCCGTCTCAAACCTCGCTTCTGGGCATGCGCGGGTTTAAAACGTCGTTTTAGCCCACACACGATCATTTTTTACAACCCGAAAAAGTTTTTCAGAAGCCGAAAAAGCCCACACACGATGATTTTAAATGACGTTTTTAAAAACGTCGTTTTTTTTCATGCTGAAAAACGACCGTGTGTACGCGGCATAAAACTTCCCTTGACTTTGCAGAAGACCAACAAAAAAAAAGAACATGGTTCAAGAAACCCAGAATATAGTGGTTCATGTTATTATGTATTCTAAAACAAAATAGGTAGAACCCTATAGAATTCTCCCATCCCACTGCAGGAGAAGTCTATGGGCTTCTGCCATGCATCTAAACCTAGCAGCAGATTGCATCAGCAAGAACAAGGTATGAGTCTTTGGGGGGATCCAAAAAGACAACATTTTAGTGCCACTCAGGTAGAGAGGTAAAGTCCAACGAGACCACTGTGAGTGCAAGCAGGGACATGGAGCTTGACCTAGCAATATCAAAGTAAAAGGTCCATAAGCCACACATCATGAAGCAGATCCATGTGCATGAATTGAGACGAATGGAAGCCTCAGCTCGGTCTCCAGACAGGCCATGCCCCCCAATGCTTTTCGCTCCGCCACTTGGAGCATATTCATGGGGAACCTTTGGGGAAAGTAGTAGGTTGGGTAAGTTGAGCTCAAGCTGGTGGCTGCAAAAGGGTAAGTAAACTTTGAAGATTTCCTTAGCCTTTAAAGAAGACGTATACTCAAAAAAGGAAGTTTTACTATCTTGCAAACACTGGGGTGGATTTTATTACTAAATTAATAGAGAATGAATGCTTAGAAAAGTGTATGTTCACTAAGCTCATTAAATAAGGCAGGCCATACATGATAAAAAAAAATTTGTTCAATCAGTGGGTTAAACAAATAAAAAAGAACCGATTCCCACATCCATACATTTATTGTGGATAGGGGAATCCCTCCCACTAAGCTTTTGTATTTCTCTGTAGGGAGCCTTCCCCACTAACAGAATACAATGATCAATGCTGCCAGCTAAAGTCGGTGGCACTGATCGTTAGGCTACTTTCACTGTGGGGCTTTTCAGGTGCTATTTTTTTGCGCTAAAACACCTGAAAAGCGTCTCAGTGTGAAGGGGGTCTTAGGGAAATGATGATGTGGGTTTAGTGACAGTTAACTACTTGCCGACCTGCCGCCGTCATTCTACGGCGGCAGGTTGGCTCTCCTGGGCGAGAGCCTGTAGCTCTACGTCGGCTCTCTCGCAGGCCACTAAATACCACCAAAAGAAAGCTCTATTTGTGGAAAAAAAAGGACGCCAATTTTGTTTGGGAGCCACGTCGCACGACCGCGCAATTGTCAGTTAAAGCGACGCAGTGCCGAATCACAAAAAGTACTCTGGTCTTTGACCAGCAATATGGTCCGGGGGTTAAGTGGTTAAAAGACTTGGTGAGATATCAGGCAAAAAGTCTTTATAAACATAAATCTATCAATAAATCTATCAAGAAAAGGGAGTTCAAGGGTAAATCCACCAGGAATTTAGATGTTGGAGACTTAAATCAACTACCCCTTTTCCATACTTCTCAAGGACCTTCACAATGGGATCTTGGGTGTGCAGCATTGCTACAGACATCAGAAGGAGGTTCTACTATACCTGTTGGCATTTTAGAGAGATAGTCCACCCTTTGTGCACTTTATGAGGGGTCCCATTGTGTTTTTAACCCCTTCCCGCCAAGCCCTGACATCCTTTACCAGGGTCTGTGTGCCTGGGAGATTGGAAGAACCAGTCAATCTTGTGACCATTGTGATTGGGTGTCAGAGTGATCAAATGATTGGAAGCCAGTACTGCTGGTTCTCGAACATTAGTATGGATCTAGTGCTGTCCTTAATAGCTTGGCCCCTGTGCTGGGAACATGCAGTGAGCATGCTATCAGCACAGAAAGCTTTGCCGCCTATGAACACATATGTGTGGCATGTGGGTGTTAAAGCCCACCCTCTTTACACATGTGCATTATGTGGGTGGCAAAAGGTTTTATATTATAGAGAATGCAACAAGAGGAACTGAGACAAACAAAAGTGAGCAGGAGCCTGGAAAATTTCTCACTACTGGGATACGCCTTACCCAAAAGCTGACTCAACCCAACAAGCTTTACCTTTAACTAAAAATATCACTTTTCAAAAGACTGACCCTTCCATTTATTTAGCATTATTATATCTTATGTGGTTAACTGAAGCTTACTGATACAAGTAGATATAAACACAAAAACAAAATTGTAATATATTGCAGCCCACCAGTCATTAGATGTGTTGGCTGCATTCATTTTCATTGTTCCACATAAGAGCACTTTTTTAGACATTGCAAATACCTGAGCTTGCAGTTGAAATGCAGTTTTCTTGTTAATCCCAGTAAAACCAGGTACCCACTACAAGTTTATTTTTTCTGCACAACCCAGTGGGTTGAACAAAAAAAAAAAACCTGTCATCTCTGGTTGGAGATGCTGTACTAACCATCCAACATTAGTACATCAAGCTCCCCCCCCCCCCAGCCAGAACTGTCCAATAAGCGCTGATAATAAGCACTGATCGGGAGTCAGCCGGCTACTGGTTTTCCAGCATGCACATCCGACATTCTGTCCGTGTATACCATTTACGTTGTGAGCACAAGCCTCTCTGGGCCAGATTCACAGCGGAGATACGACGGAGTATCTCAGATACTCCGTCGTATCTCTCAGAGTATCTATGCGACTGATTCATAGAATCAGTTACGCATAGATATCCCTAAGATCCGACAGGTGTAATTGTTTTACACTGTCGGACCTTAGGATGCAGTACCGCGGCCGCCGCTGGGGGGAGTTTGCGTCGTAAACCAGCGTCGGGTATGCAAATTAGGAGTTACGGCGATCCACAACGGTTTTTTGCGTTCGCTACGTCGCCGCTAGTCTAGTTTCCCGTCGCAAAGTTAGTCGTCGTTTTGGGTGCCTTAACTTTACACAGCAAACGTATTGCTGTATAAAGTATGGCCGTCAATCCCGCGTCGAAATTTAAAAATCAACGTCGTTTGCGTAAGACGTCCGGCAATACGGAAGTACGCTACGCACGTCGCCGTTCGAAAATATGACGGCACTTCGTGCAAAGCACGGCGGGAGTTACGAAACGGAGCATGCGCAGCAGGTTCGGCGCAGGAGCGCGCCTAATTTAAATGGCACAAGCTCATTTAAATTACGCGGGCTTGGGGCGTGGCTTGGACATGGCCGAGTGAGGCAGCAGACTCCTGGAGCTCCTCACACACCGCAGCTCTATTAGCCTGATCCGGCGAATCCACGGCTCTAATCCGGCCACTAACGGCATGAACCAGGGCCGCAGAGCCTCCTCCAGGACCAGGGCAAGTGCACTACCCGGGACCGGCTCCATTACAGCCTATTTCGGCGGCGGAGTGCAGCCGCGTGCTGGGCCTTCCAAGATGGCGCCCGGGAAGAGCAAGGGGACGGATGCTGGAGTGAAGCCCGCGCCGAGGCCTCCCACGTCACCGCAACACGGAGGGTCCCCTATCCAGACACCATCCCTGGTAAGAGATCCGACCCCCCCTATCTCCCCAGCCTCCTCGGCTTCTGCAGGCCGGGGCTCTGAGATCACAGACCTGTGTGGGGACAGAGACCTGCGGCAGCATCTCCTGTCCCTCCCCACTAAGGAGGACTTGGACCGCTTTGTTACTAGGGTGGAGAGGGCCTTCAAGCAGGACATTGAGCAGTTACAAGCTGACACCACCCAGCTGGGCACAAGGCTGGAGGCTTTGGAGCAGATTGTGGAGGAGGCCTTGCCTACTATTTCCCAGCTAAGGGATAGGGGTGCAGCGCAGGACCGTCACATAGAGAGCCTTATCTCCCAGCTTGATGATTATGAAAACCGCAGCCGCAGGTCCAATATCCGCATAAGGGGACTTCCAGAGGCAACAGGGGCCAGGGATATTGTCCCCACGCTGCAAGGTATATTCAAAGAGCTGCTAGGCCTCTCCCCTACTGAGACTGTGGAAATTGATAGAGCGCACAGGGCCCTCAGACCCCCCTCGCAGGATGCTGAGAACCCGCGTGACATAATCTGCAAGCTTCACAGGTACACTGTCAAAGACCAAATAATGCAGCGGATGCGCAATCGCCCCTTTTTTGACTTTGATGGTGCCCGTTTGTTTTTCTATCAAGACCTGTCCCGCCGCACCCTGATGCAGCGCAGGGCTTTAGGTCCCCTCCTTGAATCCCTCCGTTCGGCTAACATCACCTACAGATGGGGGTTCCCCTTTGTCTTACAAGCTAGTAGAGATGGCAAATCCGCCATTTTGCGCAATAAAGATGACCTGCCGCGCTTTCTGTCACAATTGCAGTTGGACTCTGTGGATTTCCCGGACTGGAGGATTACCTCTGACGTACCGACGGTGCCTGTGCCCCAACCCTGGCAGCAGGTTAGACGCTCCCGAGGCCGTAAACGATCATCTTCGGCCGCTGTGATGCAAGGTTTCTCGACTAGAGATTGAGGGACGGTGACTATGGTTCTCCTTTCCTTCTTGGCCTCCTCGCAGAGGACTTTCGGACGAAATCAGAGAACTCAGGGGGGAACTTTGGCAACCCTACTCCCAGACGGGTCCGGGTTTCCTCAACAACATCCGCTTGAATTGTATACACGGCTGGTCCCCTGTTCTGGAGCCTTCTGACTTGCATGGATGCTTTTTTCCCAGCACCCCGTTTTCCTTTTTTTTTCTTTTTTTGTCTCCTGGTTACTGTTTTGTTCATTTTTTCACTACTGTCCGGGTTCTGCCCGGGACCTGGAGACGCCCTGAGTTTAGTTGGTGACACTACATCTCCGGTCATGTTCTGCTAATACTGGTGTGGGGAGCGGGAACCACCTGACTTCCCATGTCCGATCACGTCTCCCAAGTAGGACTGCCCGTTTCGGGTGTTAGCCCAGATTTGGGCACTTCGCCTTGCTCATGTGGTCCTCCCATGTTCGGAGGGCCCCCTGGGCTGGGTGAACAGTTTGGGGCTCCTCCTTTTATTGCCATCATGGCATTTGGGAGCCCGTCTTTTCTTAATGTTATATGTGCCTTATGTGCTTTGTATTTCACTAATGCGTTTTTTTTTTTTCTTTCTTCTTTTTCTCTGTTTCCTTTCTCTTCTTCTTCTTCTCTCCCCCTTCTAATTTCCTCCTCTATGCACCTCCTGAGGGTCGGGAGGGCGGACCAGCGCTCACCAATTTCTACAGGATGGGGACTGACGCACGGACGATCTTCATTACCACTCCATGGCTACGATCAAGGTAGTGTCTTATAATGTGCGTGGGCTGTGCTCTCCCAACAAACGAAATAGACTCTGGTTAGAGCTTAAGAGACTAGGGGCCCAGGTACTTTTTCTGCAGGAGACCCACTTCACTGCTTCCTCACTCCCAAAACTGCCTACTCACCTATTTCCACAGTGGTACCTCAGTAATTCCCCTACACCTAAATCTCGGGGTACGGCGATAGCCGTCCATAGGAATTGCCCGTTCCAGCCTGTGGACCATAGAGTCGACCCACAGGGGCGCTTCGTGTTTCTGAAAGGCACTATAATGGGCCAGAAATACACCTTTGCAACCCTGTACGCACCTAACTCACAACAACTCACGTTCCTGGATAAGACCCTTGCCCTGCTAGCTGAGTTCCGGGAGGGCAGATTGATATTGGGAGGGGATTTCAATGTCAGCCCTGATCCCTTATTGGATACTTCTGTCGGCAAGTCTACCCATTCTCACGCTTTTTTAAAACACTTTAGGAGGACCCTTCAGGGGTATACACTGGTTGACTGCTGGAGAGCCCTTCATGCCACTGAAAGGGACTACAGTTACTTTTCCAGTGTACATAAAGTATACACTAGAATTGATCTGATGCTAGTGGATCAGGGTTCCCTTGACTTACTGTTAGGGGCAACTATCGACCAGATTACTATCTCTGACCATGCCCCGGTGACACTCACTCTATCGCTATCGCAGGCGCTGGCCAAGGCCAGGACTTGGAAGCTGAATGAAAATCTGCTTGACGACATAGGGGTGGTGGCGGGAGTACAGGAGACTTTGGAGAATTATTTTACTGAGAACGCCAATGGTGAGGTTAGCGACGGTATCCTTTGGGAAGGTCATAAGGCGGTGGTCCGTGGCACCTTCATCGCCATGGGAGCCAAGCTCAATGGGGAGAGGCAGGCAGACTTCCAGAGGGTGCTACAGGCATTGCGGCAAGCCGAACTCAGCCACAAACGGACATCGGCTCCATCTGAGCTCTGTCGTCTGAACGAACTCAGACAGCTCTTCGCTAAACTGTTAGACCGCAAAATCACCCGTAAATTGCGTTATTTGGCTCATGCGTACTACGAACATGGTAATAAATGCGGACGGATGCTGGCGCGTGCGCTTCGGAAAAAGAGACTGGTGGCTCATGTTCACAAGCTGCACTCCCCTAGGGGCGACCCGGCTCTACATACTTCGAAGATTGCTTCGTTGTTCCGTGATTATTACGAGACGTTGTACAACTTGGAGGCTGCTTCCTCCCCTGCTGAGGTGGCCCTCAAACAAAATAAAATCGCGTCGTACCTTTCTGCGGTCGGGCTCCCCGCCCTGTCCACGGAACAGGCGTTGGGTCTGGAACACCCCATTTCCTCGGCTGAACTTTTGGCAACTGTTAAGTCTCTACCCTCTGGAAAGAGCCCGGGCCCAGACGGCTTCACTAAGGCGTATTATCTAAAGTTCTTTGACAAATTGCAGGCCCCCCTATGTACTCTCTTTAACTCCCTAGCGACCAGTGGACAGCTCCCTCGGGAGACCTCGTTGGCGCACATTACGGTGCTTCCGAAAGACGGCAAGGACCCGGCCCAACCACAGAGCTATCGCCCAATTTCACTCCTAAACACGGACCTAAAACTGTTTTCGAAAATTTTGGCGAACCGCCTGAAACCTCTCCTCCCTGACTTAGTTCACGCCGATCAGACCGGTTTCATATTAGGACGGGAAGCCAGAGACAACTCGAACAGGGCTATACAGCTTATTCACTGGGCACGAACACGCGATCGGATGCCTCCTTACTTGATTCTGTCTACAGACGCGGAAAAGGCATTCGATCGCGTGGATTGGCGATTTCTTAGTGCGGTCCTGGAAAAGTCGGGTCTGGGCCCACATATGTTGCGATGGATCTCAACGCTCTACGTGGCCCCCACTGCCCAGGTTAAGGTGAATGGTGGCCTTTCGGCGGGATTCTCTATCCGGAATGGCACGAGGCAGGGGTGTCCACTCTCGCCCCTGTTGTTTGCTTTGGTCCTGGAACCATTGCTGCAAAGGGTCAGATCAAACCAAAACATTAGAGGTGTGCAGGTAGGCTCCCTGGAACACAAGCTCTCTGCCTATGCAGATGACGTTCTCTTCCATGTAGTTGAGCCCCTTGTCTCGTTGCCAGTCTTGATAGATGAACTGAGGGAGTATGGAGACGTGTCCAACTTCCGGATAAATTACACAAAGTCCGAGATACTACCAGTCACCGTCCCTCCGGCTCTAGCGTCCTCCCTGAGGAGCTCCTTCCCCTTCACGTGGTCCACCTCCTCAATGACATATTTAGGGGTCCAGCTCACGAACTGTCCAGACTCTCTATACTCCCAGAATTATGCTCCCCTCCTGGAAAAGACCTCACGGGACTTGCAGACTTGGGACAAGACAATGTTCACCTGGGTGGGACGGACGAATATTTTAAAGATGACGGTTTTGCCCCGTATCCTGTTCCTTCTGCAGATGATACCTATACACCTACCGAAACGTTTTTTTGCGGACTTACGTAGTCTTTTTATTAAGTTTGTATGGGGGGGCAGGAGACCTAGAGTGGCGATGGCAATCCTACAGAGGTCAAAACTTAGGGGGGGCTTGGGAATACCGAATATTCACCGGTACTATCAGGCTATTGCGCTACAACGCATCCTGAATTGGAAGTTTCATACATCCCTTAAGTTATGGGTCCCCCTGGAGAAGACTATGGCGGGGCGGGACTTGGCTTACGCTCCCTGGGTTCCAGCGGACAACAGGGGGCTCTCTGACTGGGTCTCCCCGCTGACAACTCACTCCTTAGCTATGTGGGACAGAGCGAATGGCTGCCTAGCACTGGCGCCGAGGACTTCTCCTCTGGCGCCTGTCTGTGGCTACCCGTGGTTCTCCCCCGGAGAGCTGAGAACTTCCCTTGGAACGTGGACTGAGGATGGAGTTGTTAGCCTCGCAAGATTTGTGAACAACGGAGTCCTGACGCCCCTGACTACCCTGCGCGCTCGATATGGCAGTTTCCCCTTTGACTTTTGGAGACACCGTCAGTTAGAAACTTTTATCACTAAGTGCCATAGGTTAGCGCGGATTAGAACCAATCTGACGGAGTATGAGCGTCTATGGGCGTCTGAAGATCCAGTGCCCCACTTGATCTCTGCTCTATACGGACTGCTGGAGGATGCGTCGCCCAACCCCCGGCCTTATTTTATTAGGGAGTGGGAGAGGGATTTGCAGTCAGACTTCACTGATGAACAACTCTACCACATGTACCGCCTAACCCACAAGAGCTCTGTGGACGCCAAAACCCAGGAAAACAACTATAAGTTGATGACGCGATGGTATAGGGTGCCGACCACTTTGGCTGGAATTTTCCCTGCTGTCTCTGATGGATGCTGGAGGGGGTGTGGGCAGAGGGGCACGTTCCTCCATATTTGGTGGGAGTGCCCGGTGCTCAGACCGTTTTGGGATATGGTCAACAAACACATATCTGAGGGTCTGGGTGTTGTCCTTCCGGCCCATCCTAAGCATTTCCTGCTCCATGTCCCCTCCATTCCTCTGTCACAGTACAAACGTAGTGCTCTCCCCCATCTCCTCAATGCAGCGAAGCGGCTTATTCCGATTCACTGGAAGAGCTCATGCATTCCGAGTGAACAAGACTGGTTGGGGAAGGTGAGGGAGATCATGGAAGCGGAGAGTTGGCTAGCAACATGTAGGGACACTCGGGAAAAGTTCGAGCTTACATGGGCAGAGTGGAAAGCCCACGTACATGACACGGCCTTACTTTCCTCCAGTTTGGATGAGGCACTACTTGCTCTCGCAGATCCCGCCTTCGGTAAACTCGTCCGGGCGCAACGTCAGTCAGTTCCCTGCGACCCCACCTAGATGTGGGTCCTTTCCTCGGCTGCTTCGGTGAGTGCTGGTCCATACGCCTTCTCATCCTTCCTCTTACCTACTTTTCTAGTTTCCTCTCTTGGACTCTACTCTAATTTAATATTTTTTTATTTTTCTCTTTCCTCTTCCTCTTTTTATTTTCCTCTTTCCCTACCTTCCCTTAATTGTTTATTGCATAATAGTATGCTCAGTTGTGGGACTACTGTTCAGATCACTAATTTGAATGTTCCTGATACCTCAGGTTTATATACAATAGATATGTTGTAGGGGGGTGGTTTTGATGCCTGCTCTGGAGCGGGGACACTTGGTTTGACCTCCCTCCCCCTCCTTTTTGTTTTTTGTTTTTTGGGGGGAGACCTGCACGCATGGATCGAATGTTCTGGGCAGGGGAGGTATCCTCCTGTCCCTGCTCTGTCGTAGGCTGTTGCTCCCGGTTAAAAGGTGTCTGAGCTCAGACTAGATGCCCAATTGGATGTCCCTAGCCTTTCCCTTCCCTCCTACCTTTCCCTTGTCCCTAACCCCTCCTCCCCTTCTCCCTCTGATTTTGATTACTGTTTCCATCTTCTATTTTTTGATGATGTTGTGTGGTGCATCTGTCATCAATGTTTAAAAATGAAAAATAAAGATTTTGCAAAAAAATTACGCGGGCTTACGCTGGAGGCCGCCGGCGTAGTTTTCATCGCAAGTGCTTTGTGAATCAGGCACTTGCGATGAAAACTTGCGGCGGTGTAACGTATCTACGATACGTTACGCCGCCGCACTTCTACCTGAATCTGGCCCTTTATCTTTCTTGTGTAAACTACTAGTTTCATCAATCCGCCATGTAATATAGTCAAAGAAGGCCAGGCATGTTTGAAGTCCAGTATTTGTGACCATCATGGTTCCCTCCATCGATAAAATGGAAAATTCAGTGAAGACATGAATTATGTTATTTTCAGGATTACCAGGTGAAAATAAGAAAGCCAAAGGATACACAAGAGCCAAAGGGGAACTAATTAACCAGACTATCTTCATCAATAGTGTAGTATAGTAGTGAAATATGCGCCAAGCTAATTTCTAGAGAGATGTTTTTGAATAGAAGTTTCAACTTCAAAAGATAAATTATTTACTTCAAACTTCAGTTTATACTTCAGTTTATAAACTGAATGTGGAATAATATAAAAGTTTAGCCAAGTATGAATACATTATTAATACCGAATACACAACAGGCACAAAACTGAACATTTCATCCGCCATAAAGGAGTGTAAGGAACACATGATACCCAATAGAACTTAGAAATCACATACAGTACGACCATATGGCACTAATGACTTCAAGTATGAGAAAGTTTAGTTCTCTTGACAAAATAAACACATTTAATTCATTTTGAAGGCACACGTTTCTATTAATAGATGTCTTGTGTCGCTTTCTAAAATTCAGTGCAGACGTGGGATGAAAGACTTCCAATGATTAGAAATCTTTGATATTTTATTTATTTATTTAACTTCAATGTACTTACCCAACTTTGATATCATTTTGTTATGGGTTTTGGAACTTGTAAGACCTATGTTTTATAGTCATTCACGCTGTAATATTTTGTATGTTTACTATAACGATTAGACTTTTGTTAAAGTGTATGTAAACCCTAATGCCTTGTACACACGATCGGATATCTGATGGAATCTAATCCGATGGATTTTTTCATCGGACATCTGATGAAGCTGACTTTCATCAGTCTTGCCTACACACCATCAGTCAAAAATCAGATCGTGTCCAACGCGGTGACGTAAAACACTACGACGTGCTGAGAAAAATGAAGTTCAATGCTTCAGAGCATGCGTCGACTTGATTCTGAGCATGCATGGATTTTTGACCGATGGACTTCCACACAGACGAACGTTTTTTTCTATCGTTTTTTTATCCATAGGAAAATTTTAAAACACGTTCTATTTTTTTTCACCGATGGAAAACAAACCGATGGGGCCCACACACGATCGGTTTGTCCGATGAAAACCGTCCATCGGTCTGTTTTCATCAGACAAACCGATCGTGTGTACAGGGCTTAACAGTTGAGTTCCCTTATACAATCCTCTTTGGTCTGTTAAATATACCACTAAATGTGCCAAAAATACCTATTTTTTCCATAAATCTTGTCAGCTGTTAAATCCCTGTGTCTGTGCTTCACTTTTATCAGTTACATTGGGCCAGATTCAAATACATTTACGTTGCTTCACGGCAGCGTAACGTATCCCATTTACGTTACACCGCCGCAGGTTTACAGCGTAAGTGCCTGATTCACAAAGCTCTTACCTGTAAACTTGCGGCGGTGTAACGTAAATTCGCTCGGCGCAAGCCCGCCTAATTCAAATGGGGTGGGCACCATTTAAATTAGGCGCGTTCCCGACGTGCATTGCGCTAAATGACGTCGCACGGACGTCATTTGTTTAGACATTAATGTAAATGGCGTCCAGCGCCATTCACGGACGACTTACGCAAACGACGTGATTTTTTTAATTTCGACGCGGGAACGACGGCCATACTTAACATTGGTTAGTCGACCTAGTGGTCAGCCCTAATTTTACGACGCGTATCTCGACGGAAACGACGTAAAGTTAGAGCGACGGGTAACGCGGACGTTCGTGGATCGCCGTAACTAGTCATTTGCATATTCTACGCCGACCGCAATGGCCTCGCCACCTAGCGGCCGGCATATAATTGCATCCTAAGATCCGACAGTGTAAGTCAATTACACCTGTCGGATCTTAGGGCTATCTATGCGGAACTGATTCTATGAATCAGCCGCATAGTTAGGACGGGCGGATCAAAGAGATACGACGGCGTATCAGGAGATACGCCGTCGTATCTCTTTTGTGAATCTGGCCCATTGTTCCCAACTATGTCTGACAATAGTGCCCCTGGTTACATTATTTTTGATGAAATGCGTAGGGAAATCCCAGACGTAGAGATGTCATCTTGCATATCGGCCGATACATGGAAAACTTTGCTGCAGCATTTTTAAAATTACTGGCGGTACTGTATCTGCATATTTACTTTTGAATAAAGCAGCACACCTAGAATTAATGTACCAAAAAATGGCAACCGCCCTAACCTATAATTAGTCTTTGTGGCAAGGTGCACATACTGTAGAACAAATTCTTTCCCATCACACTTACCAGCCAGCTTGCAAAACAACTACACTGGCCCTAACAAGTTGTGTTAAAGAGGAAGTAAACCCTCTCTAAAAAATTAAATAAAAAAAAAACCCTGTAAGACAAAGGCATAATGAGCTAGTATGCATAGCATACTAGCTTATTATGAATTACTTACCTGAGATCGAAGCCCCAGCAGCGGTCCTCGGACACCTCCTCCGTCACCGCCATGATACTCAGAGTTACTTCTGGGTATCGCTGCTCCGGCGCTGTGACTGTCACTCCCGCGCAGTAGACATCGGTGCCTGTCTTTTCTGCAAATATCTCCTAAACCTTTTAGGTTTAGGAGATATTTGTTGCACCTACAGGTAAGCCATAATCTAGGCTTACCTGTAGGTTAAAGTGGGTTAGAGGGGTTTACAACCACTTTAAAAACAGAGGGTTTTTGCACACATTTGCAAATACATGCATAAGCCACAGTTCCCACGTCAAGGGACCTCTGTATATGCTGCGGTCCTAACTCTAAATTTACAGAGCCTCCATAGTAGGAGCACATAAATCAATCGATAGGTTAAGGGTAGGTGTGCTTGGAGAGAGCCATCCCTCCTTAAAGGGATAGGGACACATGTGATGATCAGCAATAGCACAATGGCAGCGAAGGCATCCAATGCGTCCTTGCACCCAATTCAACCAACTGTACAAAACAAATACATTACAGCACTATCTCTGTGCCAATCCCATGGTCATAGGGTGTAATTAAGCTGGTGATTAAAATAAACAACAACAAGAAAAGTCCATATTCCTAGAGCTTCAGGAATAAATGTCAATAATAAAAAGACTGGCTAAGACCAAAAATGCTTGCAAAGCTGCCTTTAAAAGTGGGCTGGGATTCCACACTCTGTAATGCAAAAGGGAAGGGAAAGAAAGCGCCAAGCAGGAATAATGTAGCACAATTTATTATAAAATTAAAATTCAATGTGAATAGTGAAAGCACTCACAAGTGAATGGGTTGGAGGATGACAGATCGCTACACTATGCCTGCTTGGTGTTTTCTTTCACTTCCCTCTTGCTGTACAAAACAAATGGCAACCACCCCAACCCATAACAAGGTGCACATGGAACTGAAGGGCAATGCACATTGCAAACAAACAAAATATTTCCCATTGCACTTACCGTATTTATCGGGGTATTGCGCGCTCCGGCGTATAGCGCGCACCCCTAAAGTGGACCCGCATTCCTGTAAAAAAAAGATTTTAGTACTTACAGTTTTTGTGTCTTGCGCGGTGTCCATCGTCCGTCTGCGGCTTCGGTGGTGTCCTCCTCGTCGGGTCTGGCGTCCCTCTGCGGTGTCCTCCCCGCTCGATCCCCGCTTCCCACGCTGAGTTTTGAACCACTGCGCGGGCATATACCGAGCGCAGTACACTCGGGTATAGTCGCGCAGGCTCGGCTCCTCTCGCGGTCACGTCCTGTGCGTCCTGTAGGTAGGTATATTGCGCACCCACGATTTTGCCCTGATATTCAGGGCAAAAAGTGTGCGGTATACGCCGATAAATACGGTAACTGCCAGCCTGCAAAACAACCAATTTGGCCCTGTCTAATGCCGTGTACAGACGATCGACATTCCGACAACAAAACCGTGGATTTTTTCCAGACTCAAACTCGTCTAGCATACACACGGTCACACAAATATTGTCAGAAAGTGCAAACGTCAAGAACGCAGTGACGTACAAAACGTACGACTAGACTTGAAAAGGAAAGTTCAATACCAGTAGTGTTAGTAGAAGTTTGGTGAGAGACTATTCGTGCTTTTCAGTCCGTTACAGCGTGATGTATGTGCTATCTCCATTACGAACGCTAGTTTTACCAGACTGAGCGCTATCGTCTCATACTTGATTCAGAGCGTGCATGGAATTTTGTGCGTCGGAATTGGCTTTTTTTGTCGGAAAATTTGAGAACAAGCTCTCAAATTTTTGTTGTCGGAAATTCCGGCAGAAAATGGCCGATGGAGCCTACACACAGTGGGAATTTCCAACAACAAGCTCCCATTGAACATTTGTTGTCGGAAACTCTGACCGTGTGTACTCGGCAATACAGTTACCTTTAAACAAAATAGGATTTTGTTTGCACACATTTTGCAAATACATGTGTAGGCTGCAATGCCCATGCAAAGGCTAGTTATAGGTTGGGGGGGTTGCCATTTTTTTGTACAGTTGGTCAAATTGGGCGCAGGATACACCCTGTCCTAGGGTGGCAAAGGTGCTTCTCCATAAATAAGTACAGTGTGTAAGTGAAGGCCTGAAAAGAAAAAAAAAAGAATGTAATGCAACCACCAAATCTAAGGACCATGGGCCAGATTCACAGAGGAAATACGCCGGAGTATCTACTGATACTCCGGCGTATATTCAAATTTGCCGCGTCGTATCTTTATTTGTAATTCACAAAAAAGATACGCCGGCTTTTGGCTAAGATCCGACAGGCGTACGGCCTCGTACGCCTTCGGATTCCAGGTGTAATTTTCCGGCGGCCGCTGGGTGGAGTTCGCGTAGTTTTCCAGCGTCGGGTATGCAAATTAGCTGATTACGGCGATCCACGAAGATACGCGCGTTCGTCGCAATTTCTTACATCGTCACTAGTCGGTTTTTCCCATCGCAAACTTAGGCCTGCTTTTTCATGGCTTATATTTAAAACAGCCATGTTAAAGTATGGCCGTCGTTCCCGCGTCGAATTTCAATTTTTTTTTTTCCGTAAGACGTCCGGGAATACGGAATGACGTAATGCACGTCGCCGTTCAAACAATACGTCGGGGTGCCGTAATTTCGCGCAAAGCACGTCGGGAAATTTCCTAACGGAGCATGCGCAGAACGTTCGGCGCGGGAACGCGCCTAATTTAAATGGTACACGCCCTATTTGAATTAGGCGGGCTTGCGCCGGACGGCTTTACGTTAAACCGCCGTAAGTTTACACGCAAGTGCTTGGTGAATTAGGCACTTGTGCTGAAAACTTGCGGCGGTGTAACGTAAAGGGGAAACGTTACGCCGCCGCAGATAACTGTGAATCTGGCCCCATAATTTTAGGCAGCTGAACATGAAGAATGTACCATACCTGAGATGTACAAATTATTTTTTTCTTTAAAGGGACCTTTATGGCCAAGGGTTTATGGACATCTGACCATCACGCTCATTTGCGGCTTTATTGTTCTCTATCCTCCTGTGAAGGCCTTTCATGAAGCTTTTAGAATTTCTCTATGGTAATCTGTGCATATTCAGTTTTAAGAGCATTTGTGAAGTCAGGTGCTAACGTGGGATGAGAAGACCTGCCTTACAAGCAATGTTGCATATAATCCCAAAAGTGTTTAGTAGAGTTGAGGTCAGGGACTCTGTTTGAGCCACAGTCATGCTGGAACAGGAAAGGACCTTGCCCAAACTGTTGCCACAAAGTTGGAAGTGCACAATGTTCTTTAAATGATGTAGTATCATGTAGTATGAAGGATGTAGTAGCAGTACCCTTAACAGGAGACAACTGAACTCAATCAATTTCTATGGGTGTCACATACTTTTGGTCATATGACATACTGTAGATGTGATGGTCAGGTTTCCACCAACTGTTGGGCATATAGTGATTCTTTAAATCTCCTCTTGAACAGTTTTTGGACACATAATAAAGCTGCCTGTTCCTACAAGATAAAAGACATATTTCCCAAAAAGTTTTTTTTGTTTAACTGATAAATATTAAATATATTGAATAGTTTGTATTATAACCTCCAAACAATAGGTGCCACTTTTAGTTCTTTTCATGCTTGCTAGACTATCATTATCTGCTTTCTGATGTTCTCAGAGCTCAATAACTTAAAGTGGAGCTCCACCTAAAAGGGGAAGCTCCATTTTTCTGCCTCCTCCCCATCTCCGCTGCTATTATTGGCACTTGACAGAATCGCCAGCACCCAGCTTGGATGATTATGGTTGATAAATATTTCTGTCAACCCATTTTGCAGGAGGGCCACCATATTTCCCCTGACCAATACCCTGTACAAGATTAATATTACACATTTCCATCCACTCCGGAAGGGAAGCATTATTGTCCTTATTCAGAGAAGTAATCAAAGTCTTGCTCTCAGCATCCATTAGGTGGTGGTCCATCATTAGAGAATGATCTGCTCATCTCCATGGCTAAAATCAGTGGGTAGGAGGCTTTCCCTTAGTCCTCTCCAAAAGCCCCTGTCCTGTTTGGATCTGTCACAGCACCTTTTGGGGGGGGAGTTGGTATCTGGTTTTGACAGGTAGCCCCTCCCACTTCCGGCTAACTTCACAAAGTGAGCCAAAAGTCCCCGCCCCTTTCCACGCAGCCAGCCCATTCACAGAGCATACTGCAATTTGTGCATGTGCAGTAGGAAACCGGCTGTGAAGCCGTAAGGCTCCACTGCCGGTTTCCCTTAGCCAAGATGGTGGTGCCCACATGCGAGAGCTGATTCAAGAATCAACTCAGGTGAGGACACTGCCAGATGCCTGGACAGGTAAGTGCCCTAATAGTAAAAGTCAGCAGCTATCAGAATTTTTGGAGGGGAGGGGGGCAGAACTCCTCTTTAAGTTGATATTCACAAAGTAAATAAATCAGGGAAGTGACTCCTCCCCAGTGCCAATCCTGACCTTCCTGGGGCCCTAAGCAAAATGACATGTCATGGGGGGGCTGCCGAAAATGACATGTCACATTAAAGTTAAGAAGCGGCGGGGGGCATGACACATTAAAGAGGGGGTGTTCTGCTGTCGGAAATTACATCTTACATTAAAGTGAGAAGCAGGGGGTGCTGACTTCTTACCTCTTCTTCCATGCAGCCAGCGAGTTGAGAAGGAGGGTGAGGGGCCGAAAATGACTTCTCACCAGGCGGGGTCTCTAGTAATTTGGGGGGCCCTCCACAGCTTTGCGGGGCCCTAAGCGGCTTGCATAGTGAGCCTATAGGGCTCCCCCTCCATGCCTGCTGTGTTCAGATGCCTCCATCTGGTGTTTCAACCACACAGAGAGAGTCTGAAAGGAAACAGCTTCTGTTACACTCTCTCTGTAGAAATCCACAATGCTCTGTAAATCCAATGTCTTGGCTAAATCTCGTATTTATTTATAAAACAAAGATTTTAAATACAATATATGGTTACAAAGATATAAAACGCCTTTTTAAAACTCCTGGAGTACTGCAATCAGATGTGTAGCTTCACACACCAGTCATTAATTACCAGAAGTGGAATGTGTTGTTAGTTGCATTGATAACGGAGGTCAGGAAGTGAAAATGACCTATGAGTAGTCTGGAATGATGTTGAAATAACTTTTTAGTAATCCATGTCCATGGGGTGAATAGGACCGCTGGCTGACCTCTCGCAGGGAACACTGATCCTCGCCTCCTCCCTCTTGCCTTTTCACTGAAATAAACTTGAATGCTGAGCCAAGCATTCATGTTTATGTGCCATGGAGGAGACCAATCCTCCTATATTAATAGAGACCCTTGCCTTTTAAATCCATGCTGTCCTTGCCAAGTAACCAGCAGTGGAAATTGAGCATGTAGAAAGATTTATTAAAAAATGTTCCTCATTGTAACAGAAAGCTATGTAGATTCGGGAAGGTTCTTGTGCCTTCTCACTGCAGATTAAAGTTCAGCTTATCTGTCCCTAGCCGCATGGACTCGTTCAAGGACAGCCACGGACAGTGCCAATCTGTCATTGGTTTGTACACGCTCCTGAATATAAAACTCTGACCATACTTGCCACAAAAATGCTCAAATCTGAGCACTGGATGACCATTAACAGCTCTAATGCAATGCACCAGGAAGACATGGTCTACATGAGTTCAAAGTAAGGGAAACCTCTCTAACAATGCCCCAAAAAGAAATCCAAAATTAAAAAATATATATATATTGGCTAAATATACTTTTCAATTATTGAAAAAAAAAATTGAAAGCAGCTGCCTAGATTTATGATTACACTGGAACATTAAGACAGGCGATACACGTTTCTTTAGCTAAATAGTAAACTACTTTATGCCCAGGGAGCTCTTTTCTCAGTGACCAATAATGGAAACATGATTATTGGATAGTAGTGGGATTTTGAAGGTGCCATAGCAATAAACCAGAACAAAACAGTTAAAATCCAAGGGCCAGATTCACATACAAATGCGTTACGCTGCGGTGGCGTAACGTATCCCATTTACGTTACACCGCCGCAAGTTTACAGCGTAAGTGCCTGCTTCACAAAGCACTTACCTGTAAACTTGCGGCGGCGTAGCGTAAATCCGCCCGTCGCAAGCCCGCCTAATTCAAATGGGGCGGGGACCATTTAAATTAGGCGCGTTCCCGCGCCGAACGTACTGCGCATGCTCCGTCCCTAAAATTTCCCGACGTGCATTGCACTAGATGATGTCGCAAGGACGTCATTGGTTTCGACGTTAACGTAAATGGCGTCCAGCGCCATTCACGGACGACTTACGCAAACGACGTGAAATTTAAAAATTCTACGCGGGAACGACGGCCATACTTAATATTGGTTAGACCACCTAGAGGGCATGCTTAGTTTTACGCGACGTATCTCTACAGAAACTACGTAAATTTAGAGCGACGGGCAAAGCGGACGTTCGTGAATCGGCGTAACTAGTCATTTGCATATTCTATGCCGACCGCAATGAAATCGCCACCTAGCGGCCGGCCTAGAATTGCAGCCTAAGATCCGACGGTGTAAGTCACTTACACCTGTCGGATCTTAGGGCTATCTATGCGTAACCTGATTCTATGAATCAGCCGCATAGTTACGACAATCGTATCTCAGAGATACGACGGTGTAACAGGAGATACGCCGTCGTATCTCTTTGGTGAATCTGGCCCCAAATATTTAATACAAATACATTTTAAAATCAATAAAAATTTCACAAAAAGCATCCTATTGACGCTCCCCCAGGATCTTGTTGTGGAGTGGATGGTCTTTATCTGGGTGAGTTTGTATATCTTTGTACAATGTATCTTCTTTAACCACTTGCTTACTGGCATAGGTGTGCGCAGCCTATTTCATTAAAGCGGAGTTCCACCCAAAAGTGGAACTTACGCTTAATCCACTCCTCGCCCCCTTACATGCCACATTTGGCATGTAATTTTTTTTGGGGGGGGGGGTGGGGGCTTCAGGAGGAGTGGGACTTCCTGTCCCACTTCCTCCGTCCGCTGAGGGGCTGCTAAGGCGAATAGTCATATCACCTTTTGGCAGCCCCTCCCTGTAGGTGATCGCCTGGGACACGTGACAGGTCCCAGGCGATCGTCTGTCCAATCAGATGGCGCAGCGCCGTTCACGCATGCGCAGTGGGTGCCCAGCCGTGAAGCCGAAAGCTGTCACGGCCGGGTGCCCACACTTAGAATGAAGACGCCGGCCGGAGAGGGGGGGAGGAGCGGAGCCCTGGCCGGCGCGTCACTGGAACGTGGAGCAGGTGAGTGTATGTTTATTAAAAGCATGCAGCTACACTTTTTGTAACTGGTGACTTTTAATAAACATTAAAAATGACTGGAACACCCCTTTAAGGTTGTCACCTTTTGAATGACAATTGCACAGTTGTACAACACTGTACTGAAATTACATTTTTATAATTTTTTCCCACAAATATAGTTTTTTTTTTGTAGTGTTTAATCATTGCTGTTTAAAAAAAAAAAAAAAAAAAAAATTGTGGAAAAAAACCCCCAAAAAAATGTTTTCTATTTTGTTATAAAAAAATAGCAAAAAGGTAATTTTTCTCCTTCATTAATGTTTCTATTGTTGCTGGAGACATCTATTGTTGCTGAGGGGGTCTATTTTGCTGTGTGGGTTTATTGTTGCTGAGGGGTCTTTTGTGTATTGTGGCTTCAAGGGACCAATTTTACTGCCTTTCATTAGCAAATTCCATTCTACTTAGCACCAAATAATGATATATTTCTGTATTCTCTAGGTAAAGGGTGGAACCAGGGCTGTCTTAAAGCAGGGGTTCACCCTAAAAAAAAAAAAAAAAATTTCTAGCATGCCATTCAGCATACTAGCGCGAGCTACAGTATGCCTTTATATATTTTTTTGGCGCCATACTCACAGTTTAATCGCGTAGTAAAGTTTCAGACTCCCCGCGGGGAATGGGCGTTCCTATGCAGAGGGGACGTGATTGACGGCCGGCTATGGCGCGTCACGCTTCCCGAGAAGAGCCGAAATAGGACTTTGCTCTTCACGGCGCCTGCACAGTCAGCTCCGATGTCTGTGCGCAGACGCCGTATAGCGGCGTGAACAGCCGAGTCCTACTCCGGCTCTTCTCGGGAAGCGTGACGCGCCATAGCCGACCGTCAATCACGTTCCCTCTGCATAGGAACGCCCATTCCCCACGGGGAGTCTGAAACTTTACTACGCGATTAAACTGTGAGTACGGCGCCAAAAAAATATATAAAGGCATACTGTAGCTCGCGCTAGTATGCTGAATGGCATGCTAGAAACTTGTTTTTCAGGGTGAACCTCCGCTTTAATTAGAGGGTACACCTGGGCACTGCCCAGGGGCCCCTGCACTTCCCTCAAAGCTACTGGTCCTTGAGCCCACGCTGCCCCGAAATTGTGAGCCCCATGATGGCACTGAGAGTGATAGATACACAGGGGAGGCAGTCTGCCTCCTACCTACTTGATGTCTGTTTACCCGCACTGTCGTCATTGTAGGGGCCCCAGAGCATTACTTTGCCAAGGGGCCCATGATGCTATTAAGACGGCCCTGGGTGGAACCAAGGGAAGGTGCTCAGAGGTGGGTAGTGGACAGAGACACTGGATGACTCGGAATGGGGGATACCTGCACCCATTCTCTGAGAAAAAATCCCTGCTCCTATCTAATATTCATTTTGTATTAGCACATTTAAGCGATGTGGTGCTAAAAATATATTTTATTCCTTTCACCCGTTCATACAGAATTTTTTATATTAATGGAAACATGTCAGCGTCTGAATTATTTTACTTTAGCGCAACACCACGAAGACAAATATGTTTTTGTTGCTATTGCAGTTAAACTTTCATGTCAGATTAGTGTAACAGAATAGTCTTTACTTATTTCTGTAAAATAATATTTCAATTATTCTGCTGATTTCTCCACCATGTCCATCATCCAAAACTAACAAAGTACGCAGTCTAAAGTATAATAGAAGATATTTTTCCTACATTGAAAACGTGTTACTTTCTTAACCACAATCAGCCCGTGACTTCCTCCTCTTATCTTAGATGGCGAGATGGAAGCCGCTTTGTACTTCTGTGGTTTGGCCGGAGACATTGTAACTACCCTACAATAGAGGAGGCTGGGAAACGGCCTTCTCTGGATGATGAAGAGTTGTATTTTTTGATTCTCCTCATGTACATCTGTCACCACCAGCGTGAGTTTTGTAGGCCAGCCATGCACTACTTAATATTTAATATTTCCAAGAGATGCAACCAGACCAAGTAATCAAAGGGGAGTATAAGCCAAAAAAAAAATTGTGCTTGTGATAGACCTATAAGAAAACTGCAAACCCAACAGTGAGATATTTTTCACCCAAAGATATTATATATACAATGTAGCAAAATATAATTACAGCGCTTGCAAGTAATTAAACGAATTATAAAATGATTCAAAATTGTGAGATACTGCTAATGAAATCACAAACAAAATCCCAAATAAAGTGCTCTTGTGCTCCAATCTTCATTAAAGTCCTGAAATGTTCAGAAAACGCCACTCTGTGATGTGGGGCACACACCCCTCTTGCGTCCCTACTCACCAGAAATCAAGGACTCCCAGCTTTTTGAGTCTGGGGGTCGAATAGGCTTTAGTCTGGTGGCGGGCAATCAATGACACAGTCCGGTAGGGATCTACCCGCCAATGTGATTCACCAGGACTCAAGATGCTCATCAAAAAAACGGAACAAAAAGGGGACCAATAGTGAAGTATTGCAAACACCCGAAGGTTTGTTGAGCATGAAAGTTGTACTTAAAAGACATCAATAAAGGACAGGCATGTAGAAAACAACATCTCGGATCTGGAAACACTGTAACCAACGTGATGATGCCCTTGATGATGCCCTGTGGGAGGGTGAAACGCGTCAATGTAATTTCCGGTATGGAGTCCGATCGACATCACTTCCGGTTATGGCGTTCCCAGATCAGAGATCTTGTTTTCTTGTTTACTAGTAATAGTGGTGATCAACGATTTTTAGCGGGACTGAAACACTGTGGCGGACGAATCTGACACTAAGTGACACTTTTTGGAGGCAAGTGACTCCAATACAGTGATCAGTGCTTAATAAATGCACTACCACTGCACTAATGACACTGGCAGGGAAGGGGTTAACACCATGGACGATCAAAGGGTTAAATGTGTCCCTAGGGAATGCATGCTAACTGTGTGTGGGGGGTGCTTTAACTGTGGGAAAACAAAGATCTGTGTTCCTGCTTAGCAGGATCTCTGTCTTCCCTACTAGCAGAACGGCTATCTGACTTGTTTATGTAGCGCTACCCCCGAAGGAGCCGCTGGTTGATTTTGGGATCGGCCTACTAAGTTACCCTGGCGGTGTCTAGGGGTGTAGTTGTTAGAACAGCGATAGAGAGCGAAGGTCCAGACAGCCAATAAAAGGGTTTTCAATGCTTTATTGTCCAGACCAAACACGGTCAACATCAACATGAATTGGGAAGGTCAAGGTTGATGAAGGAAAGAGAAGAGAACATTGCAGTTTCAGGCCTGGATATTAAATGGAGCAGTCAATACTGCTCTGTATAGTACCAATTTTGTAACTCGTCGCCACTCTACTTGGAGTGGGTAAAGTGCCTCCGGACAGACCCCTATAACAGGCCTGGCAGCCGAAGTATCACTCTGAACTAGCTGGGAGGAACAGGTCTCTCTCACAGACCCGGCTCTAGGGCCTCTGCCACAGGCCAATTTCAATAAAGGCGGAACACTCGGTTTCCCAGCAAACACTGTGTTCAGTGTTCCACCTATCACGATCGCCCTCTCGTTTGTGATAGACGAGAGGACAAGAGGGCGATCGTGATAGGCAGAACACTGAACACAGTCGGAACACTCGGTTTCCCAGCAAACACTGTGTTCAGTGTTCCGCCTATCACGATCGCCCTCTCGTTTGTGATAGACGAGAGGACGAGAGGGCGATCGTGATAGGCGGAACACTGAACACAGTGTTTGCTGGGAAACCGAGTGTTCCGCCTATCACCGAACAGCACAAGGAGGAGCGCAAGTTTTTAAAACTGCACGGCTGCCGTCTGAATATGTCACAGACTCGGATTCTGCAATGGGCACGGTGAGGTCAGGCTGCAATGGAAACGGGACCTGCCGGTTACAGTAGAGAGAGTGTAGGTGAGAGGATGGTCTAGTTAAAGAGCTGCAATGGGCACAGTGAGGTCAGGCTGCAATGGGCACAGTGAGGTCAGGCTGCAAATGGGCACAGTGAGGTCATGCGCAAATGGGCACAGAGAGGTCAGGCTGCAAATGGGCACAGTGAAGCTGCAAATGGGCATTGTTGACCCTCTTTTCCGCTTACAGTAGCTGCTGCATTCTCACCCTAGGCTTATACTCGAGTCAATACGTTTTCACATTTTTTTGTGGTAAAATGAGGTCCTCGGCTTATACTTGGGTCTGCTTATACTCGAGTATATACGGTACATTTAGACCGAAACAAATTGCACATGTCTAGCGGCTAAGTGCACTGCTCCAAGGTACCTCTAGATGGTGCTGTGTGAGTACAATAGAGGGTCTCTGCAATGGAAAAAATGTATTCTGAGGTGGTCAAATATGGATTTATCCTCCCTGCAAGTGCATCGGCACACAGAAGTAAAGTTCAGAGAACCTCAGTCTATAAAAGGAGATCACAAAGCTTTGGAGCCCTCAGAAGACATTAAGCATGTGTGATTATGACCACCAGAGTAATTGCGCCAGTATTATTTGGTACAACCTTTAGCCCCTCCACCAGGCATCTCAAAGTAACATTTGGAAACACGCACTTGCTACTTTAGCCATTATAAGAGTTTTAACTGGATGATAATGCAATTTGGGGGCCTTGAAACTCACAGGATAATCTTCAGCTACTAAGACATACTGACACATTTCAGCACATTTCATAAAGATGCACAAATAATCCCTGCTTCTCATCACTCCTCAAATCAGAGCCTACTGACATGAAAATGGCATCCTCATGTGGTCTGAATCAGTCAGCAAGGGAGAGCAATATTTGTGACAAATACACTTAATGCTCCATCTATCTTCCCTCCCAGTTTCCTGCTTCCCATTCTAAATCAACAGGGATTCCAGGCATATGGAATTCCTATTACAAGAGCAGAGAGATCGGCTAACACTCTAAGAATTGCTTCAAATGAAAAATTAATAAATAAAGACAATTAGAATATTACATATTATACATAATATGATATTATAAATTCACAATACTGAGCAAGTTCAGTTTGATTTGAGAAAATCCAGTTCTTCAATGACTCCCAACTGGTCACAGTGTATAACATGGGTAAGTTATGTCATCGGCACAACGACAAGCTTGTTCCAAAGTGTAAAGCTCCTCTTTATTGCATAAAGACACAGGGACCAGTGGTGGCTGGTGCTCAAATTTTTGGGGGGGCGCAAACAAACCTAAAAAGTCTGCAACATCAATTGCAGACACTGTGCCCATCATATGCAGCTACTGTGCCATCAAACGCAGCTACTGTGCCAATCAATTGCCGCCACTGTGCCATCAAATGCAGCCACTGTGCCATCAAACGCAGCCACTGTGCCATTAAACACAGCCACTGTGCCCATCAAATGCAGCCACTGTGCCCATCAAACGCAGCCACTGTGCCCATCAAACACAGCCACTGTGCCATCAAATGCCGCTACTGTGCCCATCAATTGCTGCCAGTGTGCCCATCAATTACTGACACTTTGCCCATCAATTGCCGCTACTGTGCACCATCAAATGCTGCCAGTGTGTCCATCAATTGCTGCTACTGTGCCCCATCAAATGCTGCCAGTGTGTCCATAATTTCCGCTACTGTGCCTCATCAAATGCTGCCAGTGTGCATCTCCCGGCACTTACCTGTCTCACAGTGGGTCACGGTGACGGCCTCCACGCTCCTCAATGTCTTCTTTCGTCCTCTCTATCAGGCGTCCAATCACAGCGCCTGTCGTTTCAGTCAAATAAGGTGACAGGTAACAGACCCGAGCACCCGATTGGCTGAGAGACGGTTCAGTGTTAGCAAAGGTCACTCACAATGCTGAGTGAACAGCGAGCGCCCAGCAGGGTGCCCGCTGTTCACCTTTTTGGCCTACGGCTCTAATCAGGTGCTTCCAAAAAACACCCCTGAAAAGAGGGTGTCAGCGGCGACACCGAATACATGAATCTATCTATGGTGATAGTAGAGTGGTGCCAGGAGAAAGGCAGCGTGCCCATGCGCCCCTTATGGACGCACCGCCACTGACAGGGACCCTTCATCAGGATCCATCACATGCCTGTGAGCATGCATTAAAGAAGAGCTTTACACCTCGAAACAAGCTTGTTGGTGTGCTGACAAAAAAAAATCTTTTTCATTTTAGACAACATATCTACTGACCCTAGTCGCAATCATTATGATCTTTTGAGAGATGATTAAAAGTGGGAATCTTGCATCAGGTGGCACCCTCTGGGGTGATTCTCACTGTGTCTTCTGGTGTAATGACAATGAATGTCTTTTCTACACCCAAGAACATCCAAAAGGTCAGAATTTAGGTTTGCTGTAGCCTGCTTGTGGGAGGAGCTTGGACACCCTAGTGGGGGTGTAGCGCACCTCCGCAAGAGCCACAGATGAACAGGGATCAAGACCCCAGAATCATAAAATAGTCTGTGGCTTTGATTTTATTATTTATTAGAGAGTTAATAACTTGGATATGGATGGCAAGTTATGGGATGCCCACTTGACTTCAAAAACTTCAGGGACAACTTCCTATATGCATCTATATACAGCCTCTTCTCCTCCTTCCTCCTATACACACTTTGTTACAGGTATACTCCTGGGTGAACTTGACAGACTCGTTGTCAGTTCAGGAGCAAGCCATTACAGGCAGGAGCTCAGTTCCTTAAAGCGGAAGTAAACCCATCTATTTCATAGTTTAAAAAAAACAGTTAACATTCCCGGCATGCCGGAAATGCTAGGTGTCACATCTGCTTGTGCTCTCAACCAAACTGTCAAAATATCCAATGGCAGGTTTCATAACTGATCACATGTGCAGCATTGTGGCAGTTGCAGATTAAACAGAGGCCAAGATGGCAGCTTCCTTGGCTGAAAACAATAGGAGGGTTTACTTCCACTTTAACAGTAGCACAAATGGAGTGACACAGTGCGATGTACCTTGTGACAGAGCCTGATGTGTAGAGGGAGGCCTCTCGTACAGCCCCGACTCTGAGACCACTGATGGTACGACAGTAGCCGTGAGAGCACAGGCGAGGTATAAGTGCCTGTAAGATATCCGTCAGCCATGGCAGTGGGTAGAAGGTGCATCGTCAGAGACGGGTCAGATCACTGGAACAGGTAGATGGCAGCAGAGACGGCAGACCCCAGATTGGACAGACAGCAGGCGGCAGGTGCTTGACCGGCAGCTGGCGGGTATCAGGTGCAGGACCAGCAGGGATCAGGTAGCATGCAGAGCAGGATAACTGGATGCAAGGTCAGACGAGCCGCCAGGTCAGCAACAGCCGGTGAGATACAGGCATAAGGATACACGCATAAGTCAGCAACGTTGAATCAGGCAGATGAGCAGAAGGCAGAGCAAATCCAGACACAGGCCAAGGTCAGGGCAGGTAGCTTTCAAGCAAGGTCAGGGCAAGCCAGGTCTATAACAGAGGTCAGCACAAGAATATATAGGAGCACGGGTAATAGCTATAGACCAGACAGCACTGGCTAACAGAACTTCTCCAGTTTAAATAGTCCTATTGGCACAAATGCGTTTGCGCATGTGCATATGCGTTCGCGAACGGTTATTCACAGACAAACAGGCAACTGCACATCTGCGTCTGTGCAACTGTGTATGTCTTAAGGCTTCATCTGTACCATGACTAGTGCTTTCCTAACACACAGCTTGTAAATTTCTCTTCCACTTCCTGTGTGGTCACTGATCCCAGCACCACCTCTTTAGGCTGTGCCAGACGTCCTGGCTGCCCCTTTCACCAGCACTCCTGGCTTCTTCATCACAACAGTCCAACCAACTGACTCTTCACCAGCCGACCTGGCTGTCTCTCAGAAGATCTCTCAGGGAAAAGACTGAAGACTTAAGCACACCACTGTCTTCAAAGGAGGCTGGCTACATGTGGCAGTCTCCCCCCTTAGTAAAGCCCCACAGTGTTGCACTACTCACTCTGTCCTCTCTTGCACTCGTGCCTCCAGGAAGACTTCTTACTTTGTGTCTTAGCAGGATTCTTCAGCACTCGAGCCCCAGCCCGAAGCAGGACACCCCCCGAAGACTAGGGGATTCACCTCAAGGGCCACAGACAGCCTCCTCCACTCGACTGCCCCTGCTAGCATGGCCCATGTCTATTTACGTGGTATTCTCTGCCTCCTGCCAGCCCATTACTGGGGATTGGCTGAGGCTTCGTAAATATGCATGGCAGCTCCTCTTAACCCCCGCCCTCTGGTTCTAGAAGATTTTCCAACCTTCTAAACCAGGTGGATGCACCAGAGAGCTGTCATGATGAGCTATCCATCCCTAAACTTTAATGAACCCTGGCCCAGATTCCATGGGTAGCACAGAGTCCATATAGTCCATGTTTGGCAAAGATCCTTAAAGGCAGTAAGTCCTCAGGTTACCAGTCCCTCAGGTAAACCAGAGTGCTCCCCTGTGTTGTCACAGAGCCGGTACAGGCTTGGGGAAGTTTGTGACAATGAAGTCGTGATCTGCCCACATGTATGGACCTGCAACAGGCTCAGCCTCTCAGCAATCCGCTGAGAGCCTGAGCCAGCGCCCCCTCCACAGCCCACAATGGGTACAAGGTGCTTTGCCAAGGGTGATCTCCCTGGCAATGTACCCCCCTTTTTAAGGGCATGTGGCCTGATAAGGTGTAGAAACGGGGGGGGGGGGGGGGTCACGACGCAGTTTAAATTGCTGGCAAATAAGATTAATTGCCAGCTTCTTTAAAAAAAAAAAAAGAGCACACAGACTCCTCCAGAATATATATCCGACCCTGACAGCTACCAATAACATGCTATCTGCTGGCAAGCCTAAAGTCTTTCTTTTGTAAATATCAGTGCTGCTTCAGCACTTTCTGTACATCACAGAAATGTGAACCTTCACAGCATTGCATTGCATTGTTACATGCTCCTCAGTGTTGTGCCCAATCCCTCCCATGGTATTTTTGACACTTGCCTATTAGCCCAGAAAACGGGCAATTTTAATTTGACATATTTGGCACAAATTTCATGGGGGTTTGGTTCAGCATCCAAACTTCTTCTGAACCCTGCTCAGACGGAACTCAGGGCAGTCGTACCTACAACTTGGAAGAAGATGGAGACTCATAAAGGGGGAAACTAAATGGTTCCCCCAGACCAAACATGAACACCAAAGGGTTTCTACACATTAAAACAGGGTAGGACATTTTCTGTACAGCTCTTTAAATGAAAATGCATATAAAACATAACTAAAGTCCATTTTGCGTGTGCTACCATTTATACTTAGGAATTTTCTACCAAAATCACAAACTGCTACAAAACAATATTTTCAGAAAAACCACCTTACCAAACAGCAAGGTTATAAATTGTACAATTGAAAATAAAGGTAAAGAGCTATTCTTGAGTAGGGATGAGCTTCATATTCGAGTCGAACTCATGTTCGACTCGAACATCGTATGTTCGATCGTTCGTCGAAATACGAACAAAACAGGTTGGTCGCGCCAAATTCGAGTTACGTTTCACAGACCATAATTCACTGCGGCACCGCTGGCTGATGATTGGCCAAGCATGCACTATGACCCGCATGCTTGGCCAATCACTGCACGCAAAAAACGGAGAGCCATGATTGGCCAAAGCCAGGGTGGCTTTGGCCAATTATGGCTCAGAGGGTTTAGTACACGCCCCACACTATAAAAGGCCGCCTGCAGGTCGGCCTTGTGTAGTGTGTTGCGGTGGTTAAGAGAGGACAGAGAGAGTGTCATTTTTTGCAGGTAGATAGACCAGGCAGGCAGACAGGTTAGTCAGTTAATGTTACAGTGTGTAGAGGATATATATATACATTCCAGGTGTTGTACATATATTTATACATTGTATAGTTTAGCTAGATCAGTTCTTCCTAATTTACTGGCAGGCAGGTGATTGTGCTAGCTGCAGTATTCTTTTTTTTTTAGATTATAATTCTTTTTTTATTTTAAAACAAATCAGTACAACACATATATATTAAAAAAGAAAAAAAAATACATAACAGAACATTATTACAAAACAACAGTCACAGTCCATCTTATTATTATACATCCCCTTTAACCTTGTTGTCAAAATCAAACATATATCTCCTTCTTACATATCTCTCCCCTTCCCGAACATCCCTGAGAGAGAAAGAAGAAAGGGAAAAAAAAAAAAAACACAACAACCCACCCTACTTCCCTCTCCTCCGACCCTTCTCCATATTTCTGTGGTTTCTCATTAAATCCCACATATACCCAATCCAAGTTCCCGGGCTCCTTCTATACCATTCAGCCTTATCCCCCTTAACCTTCCCCCCTGTGGTCCATATAGGACTTCCAGGGAGTCCAAGTTCTTAAATATTTTTCCCTTTTATATTGTGTTGTCAGGACTAACTCTTCTAATTTGCTTATTTCCCTAACTTTACATATCCACATCTCCGCTGTTGGTGGAACTGGTGACTTCCACCTCTTCGTTATACAGGCCTTAGCGGCATCTAATAGATGGCATATAATCATTTCCCTATAGGCTCTTTCTGGTATTTGGTTTAAATGCAGAAGATAGAATTCCGGATCTTCCGGAATCTCATAATCTGAGCAAAACTGTAAAGCATTTTTAATCTCTGCCCAAAAACTCCTTAGCATTGGGCACTCCAAGCTGCAGTATTCTTACGTGGTTTATTGCCTGTGTCCTCACCTAAAGGAGTCCTGAAAAAAACAACCGTTTTTAAAACTTTTTTTCCATTGATACATGTTCCCTGGGGCAAGACCCGGGTTCTCAAAGACGTTTTACGACAATAACTTGCATATTAGGCCTTAAAATGAGCACTTTTGAATTCAAACGTTCGAGTCCCATAGACGTCAATGGGGTTCTAAATGTTCGCGCGAATGTTCGGTCTGTTCGAAGGTTCTGGTGCGAACCGAATGGGGGGTGTTTGGCTCATCCCTATTCTTGAGCTTTTGGTGAGGTTTGGAGATATACAGCACATTGAAAACACCAGTATAAATGGGCCCTGCTTCAGCACTCACTTATAAAAGTAAAAATGAGACAATTTCCTTGTGTTTCCTCATATGAATTTTCATTCTAGCTTATATGACAGCTACAGACAGCATGTGGTAGACAAATGTGCTGCTGTGGTCTCCCTTACTACTTTTCTTTTATTTCAAGCCTTAAAAGGTTCAATGATAGAGTTATACAAGGCCTGCATGGCAATATGTCTTTCTGAAAGTAGCTGGCTAGAAGGCCGACTTTCTAACTTATTGTAATGTTTCTGAATAGCACAGACACTGTAGTGAAAAATTCAAATTCTCAAGTACCAGCAAACAAGATGATTTCATTGGGTCTAGAGTTAAAGTGGTTGTAAAGCTCAAGGTTTTTGTACTTAAATGCATTCTACAGTATCTCACAAAAGTGAGTACACCCCTCACATTTTTGTTAATATTTTATTATATCTTTTTATGTGACAACACTGAAGAAAATACATTTCGCTACAATGTAAAGTAGTGAGTGTACATCTTGTATAACAGTGTAAATGTGCTGTCCTCTCAAAATAACTCAACACACAGTCATTAATGTCTAAACCGCTGGCAACAAAAGTGAGTACACCCCTAAGTGAAAATGTCCAAATTGGGCCCAAAGTGTAAATATTTTGTGTGGCCACCCTTATTTTGCGGCACTGCCTTAACCCTCTTGTGCACCTTCACTGAGATCCCTTCATTGGTTGCCAGTAAAAGACAGAATCACTTTCAAGGCACTCTGCCTAATCCATAAGTGTATTCAAGGAAACGCCCCCCAATATCTATGCGAAAAAATAAAAGCCCATAACACCAATCGCGTTCTGCGATCCACCAATCAAAACCTACTCCAGATACCTAAAGCCAGATACAAGTCAAAAGGAGATCGAAGATTTGCAGTCCAGGGACCTCAGCTGTGGAATGCGCTACCAACTACCATCCGACTGGAGTCGGACCACTTGGCCTTCAGGAGAAAGATTAAAACCCATCTCTTCTGAGGTCAAGGGGTTCCTTACCCATGAAATGGATGCAGCGCCCAGAGGCGATTCAGTTCGCATGTGTTGCGCTTTACAAGTTTCTCACTCACTCACTCACTCACTCATGGAGTTCACTAGAACTTCACAGGTTGCAACTGGAGTCCTCTTCCACTCCTCAATGACGACATCACAGGGCTGGTGGATGTTAGAGACCTTGCGCTCTTCCACCTTCCGTTTGAGGATGCCCCACAGATGCTTAATGGGGTTTAGGTCTGGAGACATGCTTGGCCAGTCCATCACCTTTACTCTCAGCTTCTTTAGCAAGGCAGTGGTCATCTTGGAGGTGTGTTTGGGGTCATTACCATGTTGGAATACTGCCCTGTGTCTTAGTCTCCAAAGGCAGGAGATCATGCTCTACTTCAGTATGTCATAGTACATGTTGGCATTCATGGTTCCCTCAATGAACTGTAGCTCCTCAGTGCCGGAAGCACTCATGCAGCCCCAGAACATAACACCCCCACCACCATGCTTGACTGTAGGCAAGAGACACTTGTCTGTACAAAATAAGTTTATCTTGGTCTCATCAGACCACAGGACATGGTTCCAATAATCAATGCTCTAAGGCCCCATACACACGGTCGGACCAAACCGATGAGACTGGCCCGTCGGACCGTTTTCATCAGTTCACCTCTGAAGTGGCCGTACGGCCTGATATGTGTACACACCATTAGTCCAAAATCCGAGCAGGTCAGAACGCTGTGACGTAAAACACACGACGTGCAGAATAAAACGAAGTTCAATGCTTCCAAGCATGCGTCGACTTGATTCTGAGCATGCGCGGGTTTTGAACCAATGCTTTTCTGTACTAACCATCGGTTTGGTCCGATGGGGCAGCGGTCCATCGGTTCGGTTTTGAAGCATGTTTAGAAATTTTGGACCGAAGGAAACCAGACCGATAGCCTATACACACAGTCGGTTTGGTCCGATGAAAATGAACTTCGGTTCATTCTCATCGGACCAAACCAACCGTGTGTACGGGGCCTTAGTCTGCTTGTTTTCAGCAAACTGTTTGCGGGCTTTCTTGTGCATCATCTTTAGAGGAGACTTCCTTCTGGGACGTGCTGCAGCTCAGTTTCAGGGTCTTGACAATCTTCTGCTAGCATAAGCCATCTTTATGTAGAGCAACAATTCTTTTTTCAGATCCTCAGAGAGTTCTTTGCCATGAGGTGCCATGTTAAACTTTCAGTCACCAGTATGAGAGAGTGAGAGTGATAACACCAAATTAACACACCTGCTCCTCATTCACACCTGAGACCTTGTAATACTAACGAGTCACATGACACCGGGGAGGAAAAATGGCTAATTGGGCCCAATTTGGACGTTTTCACTTAGGGGTGTACTCACTTTTGTTGCCAGCGGTTTATGCCGCGTACACACGGTCGTTTTCTGCGATGTAAAAAAACGACGTTTTCTGTGAAGTAAAAAACAACGTTTTTAAAACGACACTTTTCAAAAACGATGTTGCCTACACACCATCGTTTTTTCACAGTGCTCTAGCAAAGCGAGGTTACGTTCACCACGTTTTTCCATTGAAGCTCGCTTCATAACTAGCTTCTGGGCATGCGCGGGTGTAAAAACGTCGTTTGAAACGTCGTTTTTTGCCACACACGGTCAATTTCTGTGAAGTCAAAAACGACGTTTTGAAAAACGACACATAAAATTTAAGCATGCTTCAATTTTTTTTGGTCGTTTTTCAGAAGACATAAAACGTCGTTTTCTCCCACACACGGTCAATTAAATTGACGTTTTTAAAAACGTCGTTTTTTTACATCGCAGAAAACGACCGTGTGTACGCGGCATTAGACATTAATGGCTGTGTGTTGGGTTATTTTGGGGGGACAGCAAATTTACACTGTTATACAAGCTGTACACTCACTACTTTACATTGCAGCAAAGCGTCATTTCTTCAGTGTTGTCACATGAAAAGATATAATAAAATAGTTACAAAAATGTGAAGGGTGTACTCACTTTTGTGAGATACTGTATATGATTTGCTGTAGCATCTAATGCACATTGTGAAAAACGTGAAAAAGGCAAATTAGAGCCTTAGCCTCACATGCTTTTCAAACAATTACAGACCTAATAGACACCCATTAGTCTGGCACCCCGCACACACATATGAACTTTATTTATTTATTTTTTAATAAATTATATGACTAACAGTTTTAAACATGTTAAAGTAGCTTTCTTCTTTGGCAAACTATACTTGAGTATAAGCCAAGTTTTTCAGCCCTTTTTTAAGGGCTGAAAATACCCCCCTAAGCTTATACTCGAGTCAGGCCACGTACACACGACCGGTCCATCCGATGAGAATGGTCCGACGGACCATTTTCATCTTGTCCGAGGATGTAAGAATGTCTGTGATTGGCGGAACACTGAACACAGTGGGCCAGATTCATGTACAATGGCGCATCTTTGGACCGGCGTAGTGCATCTTTTTTACACTACGCCGGACCAGCGTGGAGAGGCAGGTAGGGTATTCACAAAGCACTTGTGCCTAACTTTGCACCGGCCTAACTTAATTTCCTCGGCGTAAGTGGAAGTGGGTGTGACCTTATGCAAATGATGTTCTGAACGTGGAGCAGTGATTTACGCCCGGCGTATCTTGAACGGAGCATGCTCAGTACGTCCGTTCCCTTCTGAGCATGCTCACAACTATGCCGGCCCAACTTACAGAGATACGCCGGCCCAACTTACGCCCAGCCGATGCAAATGTACATCCAGTTTTATTCCCCCCCAGGGAAGGTACATTTGCTGTGAGATGGCTACTCCCGTTCCCCACAGGCAGAGGAGGAAAAAAAACTTTAACACCCAGGAGATGTCAGCCCTCATAACAGCAATGGAGACTTATGACCAGGGCCGCCATCAGGGGGGTACAGGCAGTACACCTGTAAGGGGCCCGGGGGTCCCCAGGGGCCCAGATGTGAACCCCCCTTTTTTTTTATATATTTTTTTTAATATATTTGTAATTATATTTTTTTGATGGACAAGAAGGCCTGGCTTGCAGTCTCTGCTCTAATTCATTTCAAAGGTGTTCTATCGAGTTGAGGTCAGGACTCTGTGCAGGCCAGTCAAGTTCCTCCACCCCAAACTTGCTCATCCATGTCTTTATGGACCTTGCTTTGTCCACTGGTGAGCAGTCATGTTGGAACAGGAAGAGGCCCTCCCCAAACTGTTCCCACAAAGTTGGGAGCATGAAATTGTCCAAAATGTCTTGGTATGCTGACGCCTTAAGAGTTCCCTTCAATGGAACTAAGGGGCCAACCCAACCCCTGAAAAACAACCCCCCACCATAATCCCCCCTTTCATCAAATGATTTGGACCAGTCCACAAAGCAAGGACCATAAAGACATAAATGAGTGAGTTTGGGGTGGAGGAACTGGACTGGCCTGCACAGAGTCCTGACCTCAACACCTTTGGGATCGAATATTCCGATGGACGTGTTTTGTCGTATAATCAAACCGTCTGTACGCTCCATCGGACAAAAGAGCAGAAAAACTATGTAGTTTCGTGAATGTTGGCTGAAAAAGTTCTGCCGTCTGTATGCAGAACAAGTTCACGGCCAGTGCCTTTCGGACAAAAATATATATCTATAATTATTATTATCATTATTATTATGATTAAAGGGCCCAGAGGTCCCGGATGGAAAGCCCCCTTTATTTGGTAATTTATTTTTATAAAAAAAAGGGGGGTTGCCATCTGGGACCCTGGTGGCCTCCGGACCTTTAAGGGGGTTCCCATCCGGGCCATCCGGGCCCTCTCCAGCTGACTTGAGCAAGTCTGGTGCAAAGTTACCCCTGCTTTATAAAGGGTAACTTTCCGCTGCAAACCAGAGTTACACGCACCGGGAGTAGCCTGCGCCGGCAATTCGTAATTTGCTGAATCGGACCAACTCCCTCATTTGCATATTTAAAATAGAAAAACCAGGGCCGCGCTAGTTCAGACCAGCGTAAATGGGCGCCCACGCCGCACCGGCGTGGAAAGGTCCAAACGAAAAAAAAAAATCTACGTTACGGCGTAATATTGTTTGCTGAATACGGCGCGGAGATACGCCGGCGCAAATTGGCATTTACGCCGCGCATCTCAGTCTACACCGGCGGAAATTGTTCCTGAATCTACCCCAGTGTCTGCTGGGAAACTGAGGCTGAGGATGAGAGGACCTCCGTGATAGGCGGAACACATAGTAAAATGCCTATCAATGAACGGAACGCCAGGAGGAAGCCGCGACTTTTAAAAAATGGACGCCTGTCAAGAATCCAGGTACTCGGGCACAGTAAAGCCACGTACACACGATCAGTCCATCCAATGAGAACGGTCTGATGGACCGTTTTCATCGGTTAACCGATGAAGCTGACTGATGGTCGGTCGCGCCTACACACCATCGGTTAAAAAAACGATCTTGTCAGAACGCGGTGACGTAAAACACAACGACGTGCTGAAAAAAACGAAGTTCAATGCTTCCAAGCATGCGTCAACTTGATTCTGAGCATGCGTGGATTTTTAACTGATGGTTGTGCCTACTAACGGTTAAAATTTAAAGCAAGTTGGCTTCTTTTTAACTGATGGTTAAATAACTTATGGGGCCCACACGCGATCGGTTTTGACCGATGAAAAAGGTCCATCAGACCGTTGTCCTCTAGTTAACCGATCGTGTGTACGAGGCCTGAGACTGCAATGGGCACAGTGAGGTATTGCACAGTGAGGTATGGCACAGTGAGGTTGCAATGGGCACAGTGAGACTGCAATGGGCACAGTGAGGTATGACACAGTGAGACTGCAATGGGCACAGTGAGACTGCAATGGGCACAGTGAGGTATGGCACGGTGAGACTACAATGGGCACAGTGAGGTATGACACAGTGAGGTTGCAATGGGCACAGTGAGACTGCAATGGGCACAGTGAGATATGGCACAGTGAGACTGCAATGGGCACAGTGAGGTATAGCAAGTGAGACTGCAATGGGCACAGTAAGGTTGCAAATGGGCACAGCGAGGCGTGTAAATGGGCATTGTTGACCCTCCTTTCTGCTTACAGTAGCTGCTGCATTCTCACCCTAGGCTTATACTCGAGTCAATAAGTTTTCCCATTTTTTTGTGGTAAAATGAGGTCTTCGGCTTATACTCGGGTCGGCTTATACTTGAGTATATACGGTAATTTTGGGAACTTTGGGAGGGGGCGGTGCCCCTCCACCCCTTATGAACCGGCCGACACTGGGCCCAGAAGTCAGAGAATGGCAAAGTGCATCTAATTTTTCACACACGGGTACTTTTACAAATTCTTTTTAAATTTCCAAGCCAAGTAAATGTATATTTGCTCCACTGGAAAGTTCTCTAAATCCGACCTATTTAACATGGCTCCATTTCTTAACATTTTATTGCTAACAAGACTTCATGTCAATATATGGGTGAAGAAGAATTGAGGGGAAAAAAGGAAACAGTGAATATACAATGCTTAATCGGTGTGACACCATCTGTATTTTATTGCGATTGGGATATATACTTTGTGAAAATGTAAAACAGCTTGGTGAGTCAGTGTGCATGGCAGTCACTTGGATGTCTGTAATGGGAAACATGCTTGAGGTTGGGAGTTACAACGGCAACGCGAGTACTTGAAGTGTCAAAGACGCAGAAGTATGAAATATGTCTGACACCCTGTCTATTGCAGCCAAGACGTATAAATCATCATTTCAGGAAAAGAAAACACCAAGGTCTTGGCTGCAACATTCATTTTCCTAAGCTTATAGAAAATTAAATACAACTTGATAATTTAACCAGACTTGTCAATAAGGACTGATGGATTCAACAGACACTAAGGGGCTTTTCTAGGCGCACAGAACATGGGCTGCAGAGCTGTTTGGCAGCTTGTTTCTGGATCCAGCTGCGTTCTGATCTCTTCTATTTGATAACAATAAAATGACTCAGTGGTACAGCAAAAATGACTTTGAAAAAACATGTATGTCAAGGTAAAATATTAAAAAAAAAGCACATGCAGCACATCCCTATCATACATGTGCATTTTCCTGTGTTTTATCCCTTTTAAGACCCTGTATGTACAGAAAATACCCGTTGATCTGTCAGAAATTCCTTTTCTGGGCTTAAAATACACAGCATTTTTGTGGAGTAAGTGGTGTCAGCCCTGACCAGGTTACTTTTGCTAAACTACTCGTAAGAGGCCTTTTACACTGGCAGCGCCTGGGCGTGAAAAACGCCTCCAGTGTAAAAGGGGTCTTACTCTCTCTCTCTCTCTCATAATACAGGCTCATCATTCTATAATTCAAGATGAGAATTAGTAGGAGTAATTAAAGTAACAGAGAAAGTGTACACAAGACAGCTGTCAAAACACAGCATTTTGTGTGGACTGAGTGGTGTCAGCCCTACACAGTTGTCTTTTGCAAAGTTAGTCAGATACCCCAAAATTCATAATAAGTCTAGGTTCACATCTGGCTCGTTTTGCGGTGAATTTTGCATTTTCAAGCCCTCATTTTTTATGCGTTTTTCATGCATTTTTTGCTTCCCCCCTTAAAAACACTGTATATATCTAGTTGCTAAGGAGCAGGCTGGGAAGCCGGCCAGTGTGTCCTTAACAACCATTGAGTCATCAGCTGTCAGCTAGGTTTCCTGCTGACAGTTAAATGTCAAAAAATAATTTTCGGCATAAAAAATTGGGGAAAGAACGGCGTGGGGTCCCCCCCCAAATTAATACCAGACCCTTATCTGAGCATGCAGCCCGGCAGGTCAGAAAAGGGAAGGGACAAGCGAGCGCCTCCCTCCATCCTGAACCATACCAGGCAGAAAAAAATAACTTGGCCTCTTCCCTTGTGGAGGGATGGTTCAAATTAAATTCCATTTGAAATAAAATGTATTCTATTTGAAATTTTAATTTTGGAAGATGGTTATATTCTTTTTATTCCATTCCATTCTATTGTTTTGTTTTCTATTCTATTCTTTTCTATTCTATTCTATTATTTTCTATTATATTATATTATATTATATTATATTCAGTTTCAAATTTATTCTATTCAAAATTAGAATTTCCGAACATGGTTATATTCTTTCTATTTTATTCAGTTTATTATTTTTATTTCTATTCTTTTCGTTACTATTCTATTATTTTCTATTGTATTCAAATTCATATATATATATTCTATTTGAAATACAAATTTCAGAAGATGCTTATATTCCATTTTTATTCTATTCTATTTTTTATTTTTGTTTTACTCTATTATATTCTATTCTTTTATTTGTAATTCTATTGTTTTCTATTATATTCTTTTATATTCTATTCCTTTATTTTCTATTCTATTTTATTCTCTTTGGAAATTCGAATTCGATACACAATTCAAATTCGATTTAAAAACAATTCTAATTTGATTCAAAAACAATTCAAATTCAAATTTGGTCCGAAATTTTGTTTTCGTTACTTTGGCTTTGTTTAAATGTGTTACTATTGTAATTTGATAATGAAAAAAATACGTCCAAATTTAAATTTGAAACAAAATGAACAACACGTGCCTAATTCTGACAGGCACCAGCTCTGGCTGAAAATGTGTAAAAATAATCTGTTAAAGAAGCACATTTAAAAAAAAAACCTGGATGTGAAAGGGGCCTTATAGTAAATCTGTCTCTTTATCTGACTCTCAGCTTCTGTTTAGCGTAGCTTTGCTGTGCGACAGAATTGATGAATGTTACCCAAAGTGTGGATAACAATAACAAATGACACTTTCAGTTGAAATTCCTTGAAATCGGCCAAATAGGTCAACTCCTAATTTTTCTTAAACAGCAAATGAGTGATCTACGAAGGAGAAGGATGTGTAAACTATTTTTGAACCAAATAAGTGTGTTTCCTGTCTTACTGGACTGTGCCCCTTCGCTGTGACCTCTGCGCTTTGGGCTCCCTGACATTGATTGATGCTGTTAAGTTAAAAATAAATCCTCAACCTTCCACAGCATGTCCCTAAACTGCCTGAGAACCAAGGTACAGTTTGTGGTTTAAAGTGATATTAAATCCCAAAACAGTAAATGTAATATAATTGCAGTTTACTTGATCATAGGTGCATCATTTTACCTTTTTGATCTTTTTTTTTTTTTTTTTTCACCTGATAATATGGGAAGTATGTCTGTTATTTTTTAACTTCCTCCACCACTATTGACGAGGTTGCTAAATTACTTTCTAACATCCATCTTGCCCTCTGGATCCCGTTCCTTTGTAAATACTACATTCACCCTCTGGCTCTTTTCTACACTCTCTAATCCACATCTTCAATCTCTCCCCCCATGCTGGCATCTTCCCCAACTCTCTAAATCATGCACTTGTCAGCTCCATACTTAAAAAGCCCTCACTGGACCCATCCAATTTTACCAACCTATGCCCCATCTCCTTGCTCCCCTTCTTATCCAAACTCCTTGAACATCTGGTCTACAATCGACTGAGTGCCCACCTTGCTGATAATAGCCTTCCTGATCCCCTTCAGTCTGGATTTCATCCTAAACACTCCACAGAAACTGCTCTTCTAAAACTAACAAACGATCTACTAACGGCCAAAACGAAGGGACACTATTCTGTACTCCTACACCTGGACCTCTCTGCTGCCTTCGATACGGCTGACCACCCCCTCCTCCTCAAAAAAGCCACACCTTTGGTCTCCGTGATTGTACTCTTCGCTGGTTCTCTAACCTACTTATCCAACCGCACCTTCAGCGTTACTTACAACTCTACTTCCTCCTCTCCTTTTCCTTTCTCTGTTGTGGTCCCCCAAGGTTCTGTTCTTGGACCTCTCCTATTTTCAATCTACACCTCCTTCCTGGGTCAGCTGATCTCCCTCCCAGTCTCCCATGACTTCCAATATCATTTCTACGCTGATGACACTCAAATCTATTTCTCTTCCCCTCAACTCGCCCCTTCAGTCTCTTCACATATCACTAATTTACTATCAGATATATCAGTCTGGATGTCCCACCAATTCCTCAAATGTTATCTATCCAAAACTGAACTAATCATTTTTCCTCCCCCACTTGTCTCTTCCCCTGATCTCTCTGTCAAAATCGATGGCACAGCTATCAGCCCATCCCCGTATGCCAAGGTCCTAGGAATAGTCCTGGACTCTGAACTCTCCTTTAAGCACCACGTCCAATCACTGTCCTAATCTTGCCTCCTCAACCTCTGCAACATCTCCAAACTACGCCCCTTTCTAACAATGACACAACAAAACTCTTATCTCACTCCCTGGTCATCTCTCGCCTCGATTACTGCAACTCCCTCCTCATTGGCTTAGCTCTACACACTCTATCCCCCTTCAGTCCTTCATAAATGCTGCTGCCAGACTCATCTACCTTACCAAACGCTCTGTCTCCGCTACTCCTCTCTGTCAATCCCTCCACTGGCTTCCGCTCACCCAACAAATTAAATTCAAAATACGAACAACTATCTACAAAGCCATCCAAAACTCTGTCCCCAGCTATATCACTAAACTAGTCTCAAAATGCCAACCTAATCGTTCTCTTCGCTCTTCTCAAGACCTCCTGCTCTCTAGCTCTCTCATCACCTCCTCCCATGCTCGTCTCCAGGACTTTTCCAGAACCTCTCCAAGCCTATGGAACTCATTAGCCTAATCTGTACATCTATCTCCTACTTAATTAGCTTTTAGACGATTCCTGAAAACCCGCCTCTTCAGAGAAGCCTATCCTACCCACACTTAACAACTGTATTTTCATTTTCTCCATCTAATCATCCCCCCCAGCTACTACCCTTTGTTCCACTTGACCCTTTGTTCTAGATTGTAAGCTCTAACGAGCAGGGCCCTCTGATCCCTCCTGTTTTGAATTGTATTGTAATTGTACTGTCTTCCCCGATGTTAGAAAGTTGAGACAAACTGTTAAACACTGACAGGGGTGCTTGCAATGATCTTTTATTTATTTAGGGGTTCAGGGACATTTTCCTGTGTCTCCTGCAGATACAGCAGCAGCCCATGCAAATTAGACATTTTATAACCACTTTTAAAAAATTTTAACCACTGGTCACTTAAACCCCCTTCCTAACCAGACCAATTTTCATTGCCCCGTACACACGATCCAAATATCGTACGACAGCTCGTACAACTTTTTTCGCTTAATAGTCGCAAGTAGAAATCGTTCTAGGGACATAAATTACACATCTAATTTCTAGACTACACGATTATTTTTCGGCATGTAGAACAAACGTTGTTTTTTCCAATGTTTTCATTAAAACGACGTTGCCCACACACGATCATTTTTAAAAAATGCTCTAGCAAAGCGCGGTGACGTACACGTATAAAGGGGAAGTTCCATGCGGATGACACCACCCTTGGGGCTGCTTTAGCTGATTTCCTGTTAGTAAAAGACGATTCGCGCTTTTCTGACGTTTTAGCCCACACACGATCATTTTTTACAACCCGAAAAACGACATCGTTTAAAACGTCGTTAAAAAATGCAGCATGTTCGAAATTTTCAGAACCCGAAAAATGATGTGAAGCCCACACACGATCATTTTAACCACTTAAGACCCGGACCTTTAGGCAGCTAAAGGACTTGGCCAGTTTTTGCGATTCGGCACTGCATCAATTTAACTGACAATTGCGCGGTCATGCGACGTGGCTCCCAAACAAAATTGACGTCCTTTTTTTCCCACAAATAGAGCTTTCTTTTGGTGGTATTTGATCACCTCTGCGGTTTTTATTTTTTGTGCTATAAACAAAAATAGAGTGACAATTTTGAAAAAAATGCAATATTTTTTACTTTTTGCTATAATAAATATCCCCCAAAAATATATATAAAAAAATAAATGTTTCCTCAGTTTAGGCCGATACGTATTCTTCAACATATTTTTGGTAAAAAAAATCGCAATAAGCATTTGTAGATTGGTTTGCGCAAAAAATTTAATTTAATTATAGCGTTTACAAAATAGGGGATAGTTTTATTGCATTTTTAATATTTTTTTTTTTTTACTACTAATGGCGGCGATTAGCAATTTTTTTCGTGACTGCGACATTATGGCGGACACTTCGAACAATTTTGACACATTTTTGGGACCATTGTCAGCGATATATCCTTCAACCAGTAGATGGCAGTGTTCATAAGTTTGTAGCTGCATCTATGGTATGTTGTATGTCTTTTCCCTGAATATAGTTTCCTGTCTGCAGTTAAGCAGCAAATCCCATGTGGACTGTGCACTTTCTGTCATGTAGGGCTATATACAGAATATACAGAAGAATAGGAAAAGTTCTGCTGGGGTGGGAGGAGGGAGGTTAATTTCACTTAGGGCCCATTAAAACTGCCCTACACATTTGCCGTGTGCTAAACAGTAGCGGTTTAGTATGTGTCAGCTGTCCATTCTGGCTGCAGTGAACTGGCAGTAGGGGGCAGTGTGATAAACAGTTCAGCTAATCATAGGGCTTCCTTTTTTTTCAAAATGTATTTGAAAAGCAAAACGCACACATTCCATGGTCCATAGCCATTAGTTCATCTTGGGAGCAGCAAGAGAGGGTGTATTCCTACATACAGTTGGATCATGGAGAACGTAGCTATCCTCTAACAGGAAGTGGGATCACAGCAAAAGAAAGTTGAAGATATGGTGGAGGCTGAAAGCAACAGAAGGTACTTTTTTTGAGTCAAGAATATATACTTGAATATATTTTTTTAAACCAGAGTTTAGTCTCGCTTTAAAGCGGAGGTCCGCCAAATATTTATTTTTTTTTAAAACTCAGCAGCTACAAATACTGCAGCTGCTGCCTTTTTAAAATAAGGACACTTACCTGTCCAGGGCGCCCACGATGTCAGCACCTGAAGCCGATCTATCTCTCTGTTCTCAAGTGCTGCCGCCGCCATCTTCAGTAAGGGAATCAGGAAGTGAAGCATTGGGGCTTCACTTCCTGGTTCTCTACTGCATATGCATGACACGCGCTGCGCTATCCCACTGGTCCCTGCTGTCTTCTGGGGCCTGTGTGTCTCCCAGAAGACAGCGGGGGGACGAAGGAAGTGGTGTAGATACCCGCAGGTGGCTCGGATATCGATGCCCAGAAGTGTGAGCAAATACCTGTATTACAAAGGTATCTCCCCCCCTGAAAGGTGCCAAATGTGACACAGGAGGGGGGAGGGTTTCCGAAAAACGGAAGTTCCATTTTTGGGGGGAACTCTGCTTTAAGCAGAGAGAACTCCATGATGTGCCACAGGCTTAATATTGCAGTCTGCATTTTTATGAATGGGCTGCAAACTGCTGACTGCAGTGTGGAGTAACCTAATGGTTTATAACAGAGGGTGGAAAGTGATATCAGCAATATATATGGGTCCCCGAAATGTCATTGTCCTATTTTACAATATCAGACTTGTCCAAAAACATTGAGAAAGTGGAGTCATGCCTTAAGGACAGCACGTTCTTTGTTAAACTTAAAAACACAAAATTCTTGCTCCCTTTTCTTTTCAAACATGGGTTAGAAGAGAACATAATGGTCTCTTTATAAACAGAAACTCAACACAAGACTTAGGAATGTTTTGTCTGCATGACTCCATAAACGTATAGCTGGTAAAGAAAGTGCCCAGTGTAACAGTGTAAGATTTGCATACACTAGCAAGTCCAAGAATATCCCATGCTTCTTCTAATGGTGGATATTAAAACTTCTCCAATGTTAAGAAATATGTCAACACATTTCAACTGAACCACACGTATAAGATTTAAAAGAAGAAAAAAAAGGAATGTAAAAACAATTTTCAAGCTCAAAATTTCGTGCAAATGCCATTCAGAGATTGTGATGGCAGATGTAAGAAATATGTTCGCTTTTGATTTATTTATTTAGCTTGTTTTAGCTGTATAATCTTTCGGCTTTCATTTTTGAGCCTTTAAAGGAGAACTTAAAAGAAGTACAGCCAAAGCTCGTTTGACTGTACTTCTCATTTAGATCACAGGAGTGCAGTTCATTCTGCACTCCTGTGACCCGTTTTAAGGTGACGTCACAGAGCCAGTCCAGGATCAGGAAAGATGGCGACAATGAAGTCTGGACCGGCACTTGAGAGCCCGAGCCAGCCACTCCCGTCCCCTCCACAGCCAGGGCCGGATTCCAGACAAAGCCAACAAGGCCAGGCCTCGGGGTGGCAGTGGGTGCAGGGGCGGCACTGTGGCTGAGAGGAGAGGACACTTTCACCACTTTCACTTTCATTTCGGGAGCTCCCTCCTGTCATGTCACGGATGGTGAGAGGAGAGAAAACTGAGGGAAGAGTAGGTGAGCACCCCCCGCTTCTCAATGCAATTTTCAGCAGCAGCACCCCCCCGCCTCTCAATGTCAGCACCCCCCTCCCCGCTTCTCAGTGTCCTGCCAAAAAAGTCCCCCGCTGGATAATGTCCCCCCCTGTACTGCGGGGGCGGCATTGAAGGACCTGGCCTTGGGGTGGCAAAGGGAGTAAATCCGGGCCTGTCCACAGCCCCAGTGAGCACTGACAATCACCTGCTCTCTGCTTAGGGAGCCCTGAGAAGCAAGCGATCGGCTGTGTTTGAACCAGCGGGGGACATATGCAGCATCGGGTCAATGATGCATCCCCCTACATATGTATGATTCGGGAGGAGAAGTCCATATTTCTCTTTTAAGGGAAAAAAATAACAATAGAAACTTATATCACATTATTTTCATTTGATTTATATATATATATATAAACTCTAGCACCTCTCCTTCCAGCTTCTAAACTCATTAGTAGAGATATGCCAATATATCTGCAGGTTTAACCTCTTCCCGCTGACGCAATAGCTGGAAGACAGCCACAGCGCAGGCCTAAAATTGCCAGGAGGACGTCCATGTAAGTCCTCCCGTGCATGCACTGCCTGCGCGCCCCCTGCGGGTGATCAACAAGTTCATGAGACTTGGCTGATCACAGATCAGCCAATGACAGCAGATCACATGATGTACACAGAAGGCGGTAATGGGATTTTGTGTTCCCCTCACGCAGACAGTGTGAGGAGAAAAAATTAAGCCAATTACCAGCTTGTGAAAATGGGACATTGGTCCCATACACAGAGAGCCACTGCTACTAACTAGTGCCCACCTACCAATGCATATCAGTACGGCTAAGCAGTGTTTACCAGTGCCACCTACCAGTGCCCACCAGTGCTGCCAAACAGTGCCCATAAGTGCCTCATCAGTGCCACCTATCAGTGCTGCCTATCAGTGTCACCTACCAGTGCCTATCAGTGCACATCCATGCTGCCTATCAGTACCCTTCAATGCTGCTTATTAGTGCCCTTCAGTGCCGCCTATCAGTGCCACCTATAAGTGCCGCCTCATCAGTGCCTCCAGATCAGTGCCCACCAGTGTCGCCTCATCAGTGCCCATCCGTACCTCCTTAGTAGTGCTCATCAGTGCCACCTATCAGTGCCCATCACTGCAGCCTTTCAGTGCCCATCAGTGCAGCCTATCAGTGCCCATCAGTGCCGCCTCCTCAGTGCACATCAGTTAAGGAGAAAAATTACCTGTTTGCTAAATTTTATAACAAACTATGAAAACTGATTTTTTTTTAATTACTTTTTTTTTGTATTTGTTTAGCAAAAAATAAAAACCCCAGTAGTGATTTAATACCACCAAAAAAAAGCTCTATTTGTGTAATTCTTTTTTTTTTTTTAATGTCATATGCGTACAGTGTTGCATGATTGCGCAATTGTTATTCAAACAGTGACAGCGGCGAAAGCTGAAAATTGGCCTGGGCAGGAAGGGGGTTTAAATTGGCCACGGGAAAAAAAAATGTTCAAAAGTCGGCAGCTACAAATACTGCAGCTGCTGACTTTTAAAGTATGGACACTTACCTGTATTAAGGGGCCAAATGTGACATGCAAGTGGTTACAAGGACAAAGTATAAGCCTACAGGAAAAATAAATCTCGCGCCAAATGAATTACACTAAATTATATACTTGATAAATCAAGTGACTAACTGAGTGAAGCTGCTCCCAAATAAAATCAGGTGACTGACTTGCATATATTGTGTAGTGAGGTGAGGGGCGCTATATCAAAATAGTGGATGCGTGTCACAATGTGCGTTTGAGTAGTACACAGTGTAACTGTGTGCCCAAATCTATGTGAAAAACCAAACAGATTATAGTTTAAACTCTATAAGTACAATAGTGCCAAATGCTGTGGAAAAAAAAAAAAAAAAAAAAAAAAAAAAAAAAATTAAAATTAAATTAAAAGAATGTCCAGCAAATAAATAGTTAAGTGCAAAATGGATCCAGTGTTGTATCAAGTCCAGGTGCAAAATGCAAATAATCCAATCCCAAATCGCAGGGAAAAGTGCAAATGCTAAAGTGCTTGTGAATCATCAAAATAGCCAAAGTGCGAGAAAGAAGTGATCCGCCTTCACCTATAGGTCACCAGAATAATAATGGATGGCTCCTTACCACACGGTGTTGACCAGATTACTTAAAATATGGTCAATCAGGCTTGTTTTAAATGAGGATCAGCAGGGTCTCATTGGATTCCAATGTCAGCGATTGCAGCAAATGGTGTACCAAGAAAGGAGAAGAGATACCACCATAGTGTAAAACCATTTAATATCCAAAAGTTAAAATTACAATGCCAAATGGCCTCTTACTGTTGCTGGTGCCCGTTCCCGGCACTGAGGCTGTAGGTGGTGGGGATAGTAAGACAAGATAAGAGATGGCCGCGTCCTGGTCCACTAGCGTGCGTTCCACCGCTAGTTGTCCATCAACCAGTGAGACCGGAAGTGCGTGGCTATGCGTGCGCGCTTGGATACCGCTTGGAGACCTTCCGGTCTCACTGGTTGATGGACAACTAGCGGTGGAACGCACGCTAGTGGACCAGGACGCGGCCATCTCTTATCTTGTCTTACTATCCCCACCACCTACAGCCTCAGTGCCGGGAACGGGCACCAGCAACAGTAAGAGGCCATTTGGCATTGTAATTTTAACTTTTGGATATTAAATGGTTTTACACTATGGTGGTATCTCTTCTCCTTTCTTGGTACACCATTTGCTGCAATCGCTGACATTGGAATCCAATGAGACCCTGCTGATCCTCATTTAAAACAAGCCTGATTGACCATATTTTAAGTAATCTGGTCAACACCGTGTGGTAAGGAGCCATCCATTATTATTCTGGTGACCTATAGGTGAAGGCGGATCACTTCTTTCTCGCACTTTGGCTATTTTGATGATTCACAAGCACTTTAGCATTTGCACTTTTCCCTGCGATTTGGGATTGGATTATTTGCATTTTGCACCTGGACTTGATACAACACTGGATCCATTTTGCACTTAACTATTTATTTGCTGGACATTCTTTTAATTTAATTTTAATTTTTTTTTTTTTTTTTTTTTTTTTTTTTTTTTTTTCCACAGCATTTGGCACTATTGTACTTATAGAGTTTAAACTATAATCTGTTTGGTTTTTCACATAGATTTGGGCACACAGTTACACTGTGTACTACTCAAACGCACATTGTGACACGCATCCACTATTTTGATATAGCGCCCCTCACCTCACTACACAAAGTATAAGCCTACCCACAGTAAATACCTTACTCTGCTTCAATTATCACACCTCCATTTATTGAGATATTGAAAGGGGCATCCTATGATTGTGGACCCCACCCTTGACGTAGAGGGCATTTACACATTTACAAAGCCTGAGGTACAGTATGTCTGATGTGCTGAAGAACCTTTGCATTTTCTATAGCTAACTGCTACTATATACTCAGCTCTATCTAATGTAACCATTTAAGTGGACCTTCATTTAAAATATAGCACTAGCATAGCATGGCACATTTTAATATATATATTTTTTTTATCTTTTGGGGAAGCAAGTACTAGCAACTTCCTCATTCCTCCCCTAGGCTCCTGATATCTCTTAGAAGGTTCCAGGACCAGGGACACACAGCTGGATGGAGGGCCTGGTCTGCATCATCAGGGGCTAGCTGCCTGAACCAAGAAGGGGCAGCCAGCTCCCACTAGTGAGAAGGACCAAGATGGTGGCTTGGGACTTATGCAGGCAATGCATGGGTCGAATTCCAAACAAGTTTTCTTTCAAAAATCAGAATTTCGGGTGTTTTGTATTCCAATGGTGCCACCATTGATTTTGAAATTTGACCAACCAAGCCTTCAATTTCACCTCATACTGCTACAGAAAATTATTTCCGTGGCTGGCAATCTTCTTCTCTTTCCTTGCGATTTTTCGATTATATTTCTAACACGATTTTCCCATCATTGATGGGAAAATCATTTGTTTTTCAAAAAATGTCCAGCATGCCCAATCACTCTAATTCGATGGCCGCATGAACATCAGCCGTTGCTGTGGCCCACTAATAGTGTGAAATTTGAATGAAAATCTTTAGATCAGATTTTCAAAAGGAAATTATTTTGGAATTCGTCCTATGTATGGCCAGCCTTATGCCCTGTACACACAATCGGCTTTCCCGACAGAAAAAAGTTGGATGGTTTTTCCGATGGAATTCCTCTCAAGCCTGCCTTGCATACACACGGTCACACAAAAGTTCGGTGAACTTTTGACATCCAAGAACACGGTGACGTAAAAGACTACGACGAGCCAAGAAAATGAAGTTCAATGCTTCTGAGAATGCGTCGAAATGTTTCCGAGCATGCATATGAATTTTGCGCATTGGGATTTGTACACACGATCGGAAATTCAGATCAGTTTTTTCAGTTTTTTTTTTCAGTTTTTTTCCGGAAAAAGAGATCCTGCTCTCCACCAATCTTTTTCCACAGTTTTCCCATTGTAAAAAGTTTGATGGAGCATACACACGGTCGGGATTCTCGACCAAAAGTTCTCATCAGATTTTTTCCAACAGGAAAACCGATCGTGTGTACGGGGCATTAGTCTATGTCACCTGAAAAGCAGATCGCAGGTGGACAATGCTTGATTGGCTGGGCGTGTGAGTATGGTTTATGAAAAGAATCAAATACAGATAAGGGATGAAAAAACATAAGGAGTGAAGTTCCTCATTAGAAAAAAAGTTCATATTTGTGCATTGCGTTGTTTGTTTGCTGTACGTCCTTACGCTTTACATACATTTTCATTTAACTCTACAGAAAGTGTGTATTCATAAAAGCTCAATGTTGTGTGTTGAACCACAACACAACCACAGCATAAAAAAAAATATTTAAAGTGGTTCTTAAGGCAGAATGATTTTTACCTAAATACATTTTTCCATTGTCTGTCATTCACCCCCCCCCCCCCGCTCTTCTCTCTCTTCCTGCATTCACAGCCCAGTTTTGAGCCCGCAAAGGTGCTCCCATAGCATGTGGCTTGGAGAAAAGGAGAACCCTAAAGAGCCAGAACAGAAAATTTGGGGCTGCTCTGTGCAATAACATTACACAGAGAAGGTAAGCAAATCATGTTTGTTATTTTACTTTTTTTTTAAATAGCTTTACAATTATTTATAGCTTATTTTTTTAGCATTTCAATGGTTAATGTTTAACAAGACCACAGACATTCTTACCTCTCAGAGGTGGTCTTCAAAGTTAGGCCAGGTTAAAGTACTTTGAACTTGCAGACATTCTTAGAAAGGACAGGGTGAACGGGCTGATTTGGTTGATTTGTTTACCAAGTCAAGTACCTCTCTCTGGACATGAAGGCAGAGAAAAATGTCAGCCATCTTTGTGTTCAAAACAAAGAAAAGGGAAAGTCAGCCTCACAAGAAACACTAAACAAATCTCAGCTGAGTGCAACTAAAAGGCTTAAAGGATTGTTCTTCTGAAAGACAGGAATCCATATTATCTACACCCTCTTCAAAATGGCTGCTTCCTCCTGACTAAAAAAAAAACAACAACTTAGTGAATGTTGACTGAAAAGTCACCAACATCAACAGGATCTGTAGAGGAAAGAGATGTCAAGAGTAAACACTGGCCTACAGTTTTTTTCCTATTTTCAATACTTAAAGTAAATCTAAACCTCCTTTCCAACTTGCTTATATTCACGCTATGCTAGTTTGGCGCTTAACAGCTATAACCAACTCGGGTAATACAGAGAGGAATACCGGAGATATGAGCTGTGCAAGGAAGGTAAAGCAGTAAGTAGATACACCTCATAGAGGTAGAACGGTCATCTGCAGCTCTACATAGATCACCTTTGTAAACTTTTTTTTATCCCCCTAATTTCCTGCTCTCCTATGCACCGATATAGCATTCATCTACTTTTTTTTCAAAAATATCAAAGCTTTCCATTAAATCTACAGTTATTTCATTTTATTGTCCTAATCCAAGTTTTCAGATGTTTCCATTAGTAATGTCTTCTTCCTGATCAGAGTTAAGGTCATGACACAGGAAGGAGTTGACCAGCTGACCTCATTAGCACATACCCTGCATCATCCACCCACCCATTCCCAGGTGCATGTTTTTTAATGAAATGCAATCAATCAGTGATTACCCTTCTTACTAAAATACACAATATACATTCAGATTGCATAGTATATGGCCATGTTTATACACCTAAAAATATCAACCAAGCCGCTCTCTTTGGTCCTCCCAAGACCTCCTGCTCTCTAGCTCCCTTGTCACCTCCTTCCATTCATGCCTCCAGCATTTCTCCAGAGCTCCTCCCATCCTTTGAAACTCCCTACCCAAATCTGTCCCACTGTCCCCTAATCTATCCATCTTTAGATGATCCCTGAAAACCATTCTCTTCAAAGAAGCCTATCCTGCTTCTAACTAATACACTGTTTTACTTTCTCCATCAACTCATCCCCCACAGCTATTACCTTTTGTATCAATTGACCCTCCCTCCTAGATTGTAAGCTCTAACGAGCAGGGCTCTGATTCCTCTTGTATCAGATTGTAATGTAACTGTAATGTCTGCCTTCATTTTGTTAAGTGCTGTATAAATCCTGTATAACAATAATAATAATAATTTAATGCTTTGATATTTTTACAAAAAAAGTACATGAATGCTATATTGGTGCATAGGGAAGCTGGAATTTAGAAAAAAAAAGTGTACAAAGGTGAACTTACCCTTTAAAATTCAAAAAAGACTGGGCACACACATGGTCATATTTGGTGGGTCTCTCAAAACTATTACTACTATTTACATAAGCTCCAACATTGGCTGGGTGTTGGCAGAAGGGTACCCGCAGCCTCAGCTAGACCCAAGGAGTGATGGTGTGGCTCTGTTGGGTTAGCTGTTGTCCCCCTTTGTACTTTAGAAGTGTTGCTTAGTAGTGGTACTAGAGGGTGCCCAACATAGCACTATTTTGTCCTTTGCTGTGGATGCCATGTTGATAGAGTGTGTGTCTAGTTTTGGCATAGAGCTCTTGCAAGATTTTGGCCCCCATTTTGAGATGCAAATGTGTTATATATAACACAATCACCATCATCAAAGGGTGGAAAATATAGATAGGGGGAGGAACAAGTCTGGTAGGAAGAAACAGACACTGTAGTTAGAACCTGTTTAATTGGAACACGGATAGCCCTGGCAATTGGGATCAGGTGAAAGTCCAGTAAAATCTGCAAGCCAATGTGCCAGATTTACAATCAGAAATAATATCTGAAAGCTGCTCATCAGATAAACTGTTCAGTATTGTAGTGGTTTACTTGGTAAGAAAACCATCAACTTTCAGAGCTTAAGGAAGGCATTTTTGGCTTAGTCACCTTTTTGCAAGGACTAAGGGGGTAATCCACAAAAGGGATACGCCGGCGTATCTACTGATACGCCGTCGTATCCCTGTTTCTATCTATGGAACTGATCCACAGAATCAGTTTCTCATAGATAGGCAGAAGATCCGACATGTGTAAGGGACTTACACTGTCGGATCTTAGGATGCAGTACCTCGGCCGCTGGGGGCATTTCGAGTCGAAATGCCACGTCGGGTATGCAAATTAGCACTTACGGAGATCCACGAAGCTTTTCAGCTTCGTTTTTTCTCCGTAAGTATTAGTTTGCTATCGCAAAATTAGGGCTGCTTTTACAAGGTGTAAAGTTAGTAAACCATGTAAAAGTAGACCCTTCTTTCCCGCGACGGTGTCTTTTTATTTTTTTAAAAAAATTTTTCCCGCCGCAACTCGTATTTTTTTTTTTTACGCCCGTCGCGATTCTCAAAACCCGGCGCAACGTAAAACCGTGCAAAGCACGTCGGGAAAATGACGTCGGGAGCATGCGCAGTACGTCCGGCGCGGGAGCGCACCTAATTTAAATGGGACTCGCCCCATTAAATTAGGAACGCCTTGCGCCGGACGATTTTAAGTTACACCGCTGCAAATTTCAAGGTAAGTGCTTTGTGGATCGGGCACTACCTTGTGCAATTTTCGGCGGTGTAACTTAAATGACAAAAGTTACGTTGCGCCGGGTGTTTGTGGATTACCCCCTAAATAGCTATATTCTAAAATGTGCTTGCTGTTCAAGTTGTATTTCTCTGGGATACAAAACTATGGAAAGAAACAGTTGTGTTGGGTTCCTTCCTTTACGCTTCCACTACCCAGGTTATACCCGCTACATACACATCATTGCTCCAGAGACAGTGACAACAGTAGTCTATGCTTGTGAAATTTGTGTCAGCATGGCTGCTTGTAGTCTTTACCAGGGGTGCATGTGACAGGTTGACAACGGAAGTTAAAGCATTTATTTCCTGTACATCATAGATCTTCAAATCAACATCCATGAATTTATGAAATAAGAAGAGTAAATTGGGATGTTTTATGACCACAGGACCCCTTCACCAGGCATGTAATAAGTGCAAGTTGCAATGCAGCGATATTTAAAGTATCATTCACCAATCAAAGAACAGCAAAAAGGGGCTGCCCCTTGACCTTTGACATCATAATGACGTCACAAACCCACCAAAACACAGGGTATTTTATAAATACTGTATAAGAGAAATACACACAATGATGCTCTGATTGGGCACATCTGTCAGATTCGATAGAGCAGGGAGGTGTGAGCTCATCCTGCAGGACTTTTGTCCCAATGCCCTGTAACCTAGTAGATCCTGGTGGGTGGATCAGCCGCAACCATTCCAGGGAGCATGTGAGATGTGAATATGGCTAAGTGCTTAGCACTTCTGCCTAGAAGAACTAGGGTCCTGAGTTCACAATCCTAACCATGGTAATACCTGCTTGGAGTTTGCATTATCTCCTTGTGCTTACGTTGGTTTCCTTCCACACTCCAAAGACATGTTGGTTGGATAATTTGCCCTACTATGTGTATGTATGAATGTGAGTTAGGAACTTTAGTTTGTTTGTTCCTTGAGGACAGGGATTGATGCGAATGTACAATATATCTGTAAAGTGCAGTGTACATGTATATTTTACTTGAGGATGAAAACGAAGGGACACAACTGAGGGACCATTTTTACCTCATACCAAGAAGTACCTGAGCAAGGACCTTTATGGCAGCATCAACAGGTATTTTACGAGGGTTGAATGAAAAGTAGTGTCTCCATGTCTCTTATCACAGAAATTATTCTCATAAAATGTTCCTTAATTACGTAAATTTCTATTTTTTACATAGTCACCAGATAACTGTATGCATTTTCGCCAATGATAAATACGTTTTGTGAAGCCGTCACAGTAGAAGTTCACACTGTGTTTCCGTAAATATGTCCTGGCATCATTCTCAACTTCTTCACTGGTTGCAATGTGATGTCCTGAACTGTATGGTGGATGTGGTAGAGTGGTGAAATGCAGCCTCTTAATTGCTTCTGTATGGATCCCAAAGTACACAAACCTTCCGGTATCCAAAAATAGCCATCATGAGATCCACATTACAAATGTCTGTCAAAAATGTCTTGCTGAGTGATCTGCTGATTGTCTCTAATCAGTTCATTAACACGTTTCCTGTGACTTTCGTCAGATGCTGTCACAGGTCAGTCACCTTTATTACACAATTCAAATATTCCCTTCTTGCCATCTCTGCAACTTTTGGCCCAAACACAAATATGTAGATTCACAAAGAGTTAGGCCAGCTTATCAGTAGATAAGCCAACCTAACTCTGAATCTACGCCTGCGTTTGTTTAAGCGTATGCTCAAACAGAGATACGCTTAAACAAAGCTAAGATAGGCCGGCTTGCGCCGTTCTATCTTAGCTTGCAATGTTTCTGATGGCCGCTAGATGGCGCTTCCATTGCGGCCGGCGTAGATTATGTAAATGAGGGGATACGCCGATTCACGAACGTACGCCAGGCCTACGCCGTCGAATTACGTCGTTTCCGTAAGGGATAGGCCGCCTAAAGTTATAGCTATGCTCTAGTGAACTAGTAATGTTAAGGTATGGCCGCTGTTCCCGCCGCGAGGTTTGAATTTTTTACGTCGTTTGCGCAAGTCGTCCACGAATCGAGAGTTACGTCGTTTACGTCCACATCTAAATCATTAGGCCCGTACGGCGTACTTAGCCGCAATGCACACTGGGAAATGTAGTCGCCCGGCGCATGCGCAGTGTCAAAAAACGTCAAAAAACGTGAGGTCAAGCCTCATTTCCATACAACACGCCCCCCTAAAGTTGTGCTGGCCGTTTTCATTTTGCTTGTGGGCATCCAGTTCCGGGATATGGTGCTGTTGAGCGACCAGCATGCACCGCCCGTTCTCTTCCCGAGCGCATTCAGTAATTTTCACAGCGCCATCTACTCAGGTTGCCATCACAAAGGGCGGCGTCATCATAAGTGCCCGCCCAGTTGTGATGGCAATAAAGCCCTCGGCACTGCCCACTGACTCCTGGGAAATGATGACACACATCTCCCAGGAGCAGTAGCGAGCAGAGGCGCCGAGGGAAGTGACAAAAGGAGCCGTGGAGAGGAAGGAGGTAGATTTCAAGGGACCACATAGCAACAGGCAAGAAAAGGTAAGTAAAAAAAAAAAATTCTCCAAATATCTTTTGGAAAAGATTCTCCAAAAATCTTTTTTATATTATTTCATGCACATTAATGACATTTTTTTTGGGGGGTGGAACTCCACTTTAAGCATTTTTCTTTTAAATCTAATGCACAGTGTTGCGGTACCTCTCTTCCCGAGCTCCAAAGTACACGAACCGCCGCTAACCGCCGAAGTGCAATAGGTTCCAACCGGCAACTCTCTCCATACACCGTCCTTAGTGGCCAGTAACCCAATCCCCTCCAGTAACGAGACCAAGCTCCATTATGGGGGTAAAACACGAACTCATTTACTGTGGGCTACCCGCCCGTATTTATGCAGGTCTCCCACCTGGTGGACACTCCCCTAGGGGACCAGATGGGAGACTGAAATAACAGACATTAAAATCTATAACTTTATAACTGCCGAACATTTTATATTCATATAACGTATCCCCAGATAGCCTGGAACTGAGGGCATATTATTTATGCAGGTCTCCCACCTGGTGGACACTCCCCTAGGGGACCAGATGGGAGACTGAAATAACAGACATTAAAATCTATAACTTTATAACTGCCGAACATTTTATATTCATATAACGTACCCCCAGATAGCCTGGAACTGAGGGCATATTATTGGGGAATAGCGCCCAGATCCCATCCGCATAGTCCGATCGCCTTGTGGTCGACATACGAATGGGCGACTTCATGTAAAACGGCAAAGCAGACGAACACAATATGTCCAGTATACGGATGGGTCCGTCACATGGCTCCCTCCTTGTGGAACACTCCGGCAGACCCGGCTTGATCCTTTAACGGGTCAACTTGGGGATGACCGGACGGAGAAGGCGTAGAGACGTCTGTTTGCCGAGATAATCCATCCGCATTCCAATTCTGCTTACCGGGTCGGTAGCTGATGGTGAAATTGTAAGGCTGTAGTGCCAGACTCCACCTCAGCAGTCTGCCATTGTCTCCTGAGACCCGGTTAAGCCAAACTAGGGGGTTGTGGTCCGTAATGAGGGAAAATTCTTGTCCGTATAAATAAGGACTCAATTTCTTTAGTGCCCAGACCAGGGCTAAACACTCCTTCTCCACTGCCGCATAACTCACTTCCCTGGGTAGTAGTTTTCTGCTGAGATTCGCGACAGGGTGCTCCCCTCCATCTTCCCGGACCTGGCTTAGCACAGCCCCCAGTCCATACATGGAAGCATCTGTATGGACGAGAAAACGTTTGTTAGGCACTGGGGCAGCCAGGACAGGGGCATTCACTAGAGCTTGCTTCAGGGCCCGAAACGCGGCTTCACAAGCTGGCGACCACAGGACCTGCTTAGGTAAGTTTTTCTTAGTCAGGTCCGTCAAGGGCTTGGCCACCGTACTGTAGTCGGGGACAAAACATCGGTAATACCCTGCCGTCCCCAGGAAGGCTAGCACTTGGGTCTTGGTGATAGGTGTGGGCCAGTTAGCTACCGCCTCGACCTTAGCTGGCTCTGGTCGCTGGGTCCCACATCCTACCCTGTGACCCAAGTACTGCACTTCTGCCATGCCTAAATGGCACTTATCTGGCTTCAAGGTCAGGCCGGCGGCCCGAATCTTGTCCAGCACCACCCCCACGTGGACTAAATGGTCTTCCCAAGTCTCGCTGTAGACCGCAATGTCATCCAGGTACGCACACGCGAAGTCCTGGAAGCCATCGAGGAGTCTATCCACCATACGCTGAAAGGTAGCCGGAGCATTCTTCATTCCAAATGGCATAACCTTAAACTGGAATAGGCCAAATGGGGTGACGAAGGCCGACTTAGGGATAGCATCCTCGGCCAGGGGGATCTGCCAATAACCCTTGCACAGGTCAATGGTGGTCAGGTAGCGCCCCCTGGCAATGCGGTCTAATAATTTGTCTACCCGGGGCATCGGGTACGCGTCAGTGGTGGTCCGTTCGTTGAGCCGCCTGTAATCTATGCAGAACCGGGTGGTCCCATCTTTCTTAGGCACCAGGACTACAGGCGAGGCCCAAGGGCTGTCTGACGGCTTGATAACCCCCAGCCGAGTCATCTCCTGTATCTCCGTCCGCATTTCCTCTCGGACTGCTTCAGGGATACGGTATGGGGGTTGTCGTAGGGGGTTCTGTCCGGGCGTCTCGACTTTGTGCATAGCTAGTGTGGTGTACCCGGGTTCTTGGGAGAACGTCGCCTGCTTCTCCCACAGAAGCTGTCTTGCCTGTACCTTCTTTGCTGGGTTTAACCGGTCTCCTAGCTGCACAAGGCTCGTAAGGTCCGTCTGGGGATTCCTCTCTAACAAGTCAGGTAAAGGTAAGTTCTCGGGGTCATCCGTAGCTGGGGCACAGACTGCCGCAACATCTTCTGGTCGCTCCTGATACTCCTTTAACATGTTCACATGAAAGGATCGCTGGATCCCTTCATCTGAACAGCTGGCTATAAGGTAGGTAGTATCACATATCTGCGCTAATACTTTATACGGGCCCTGCCAAGATGCTTGCATCTTGTTTGCCTTCACAGGTTTGAGCACTAGAACCTTCTGCCCAACCTGGAAGACCCACTGTCGGGCGCCCCGATCGTACCACCGCTTCTGTCTCCCCTGGGCCGCCTGGAGATTTTCCCTTACCATCGGGGATAGTTTCTCCATGCGGTCCCGGAGTTCCAGGACATATGGCACTATGGGGGTCCCTTCTTGCTCTGTCTCCCCCTCCCAGTGTCCTCTAATGAGATCTAGGGGTCCTCGGACCCTTCTCCCATAGAGTAACTCAAAGGGGGAGAACCCAGTAGATTCCTGGGGCACCTCTCTGTATGCAAATAGCAGATGAGGCAGGAATCGCTCCCAGTCTCTGCAAGTGTCAGTAAAGGTCCTCAGCATCTGTTTGAGGGTACCATTAAATCGCTCGCAGAGGCCGTTGGTCTGTGGGTGATACGGTGAGCTAAGCAGCGGTTTAATGCCGCACACCTTCCACAGTTGCTGGGTGAGCACAGCGGTAAACTGAGTTCCCTGATCAGAGAGAATCTCCTGAGGGAACCCGACCCTAGTGAATATCTTAACCAGGGCATCAGCTACTGTCTCTGCCTCGATATTAGACAGCGCTACTGCCTCTGGGTAACGTGTGGCATAGTCCACCACGGTAAGAATGTACTTCTTACCGGAGGGGTTAGCCCTGGCCAGTGGACCTACAAGGTCAACGGCTATGCGGGAAAAGGGCTCCCCAATGATAGGCATCGACTGAAGCCTAGCTTTTGGGTGATCTCCCCGCTTTCCTACCCGTTGACAGGTGTCGCACGTGCTACAATACATCCGCACGTCTCGGTTCAAATTGGGCCAGAAAAAGTTTTGTGTGATCCTATGAGCTGTGCGGTGGGAGCCTAGATGGCCCGCTAACGGCACATCGTGCCCAATCCGTAAAATCTCCTGCCGGTACTTGGCAGGTACCACTAGCTGTCGCTTGTGCGGAGGGGTGCTCGGTTTTTGGGACGGTCTCGGGATCCTGTACAGCCTATCCCCCACCCACTCGTAGTGCTCCCCATCTACTCCTTCCTCCCCTGAGTCGGCCCTGGCCCTGTACTTCGCTAACGTCGGGTCTTCCCTAGTCTCCCTTTCGTACATCTCTCGGGTATCCCAGCCTAAAGGGGCCGGATCTAACATACATGTCGGGGTAGAGGGTCTTACCTGGGTCGCAGCAGCAGGTGGGCCGGCTTCGGTGGCACGGGTCTGGGCCCGGGTCGTGACAGCGTCTACTGCAGCGGGGCCCATGGGAGTATAGGCTGAAAGGAGGGGGGCCAAGTCATTGCCAAGGAGGACATCGGCGGGTAAGTCTTTCATAACCCCCACGTTCACTTGTCTAGCGCCCACTCCCCAATCCAAATGTACCCGGGCAACGGGTAGTCGGAACACGGCACCTCCGGCTACTCGTACTGCGACCGTGTCCCCGGTATGTTGGTTCTCGGATACTAGGTGCTTCTGGAGTAAAGTCATGGTCGCACCGGTATCCTGTAGGCCACTGACCTCCTTCCCATTGACCTTGACACACTGTCTGTGGTGCTGCCTGTTATCTCGGTGGGCCGCCTGAACGGGGTCGGCCTCATGCAGAATACCCCAGCATTCCTCTTCCTCCACACAGTGAGTTGCGGGGAGAGGTGGTCGTGGATTGGCCCCTGGGGGTCTCTTCCAGGACTGACTTTGGTTGGCATTGTTCATCGGGCACTCCGGTCGCTTGTGTCCCAGCTGATTGCATAGGTAGCACCGACTGGGTTGGGAGTATTCCCGAGAGTTAAACCGGGGTGAGCGGGGATACTGGGTCGACGGAGGGGGTGCTGAGGGCCGATTCATAGGGGGTTGGTAAATAGTAGCTGCTGTATTCCACCCTGGCGGGAGCCTTGGTGGCTGAATTGTCCAATTTTCGGGCATCCGTATACTCATCCGCCAGGCGAGCTGCTTCATGGAGAGTGGAGGGTTTACGGTCCCTTACCCACTCTCTGACCCCTGTTGGTAATTTGTCGAAGCAATGTTCCAACAGAAACATCTGTAGCACCTCCTCTCCAGACACAGCCTGGCACCCCGCCATCCAGTGTGCGGCGGTGCGGTGCACCTTACATGCCCATTCAACGTAGGAGTCCCCAGTCGTTTTTACAGTGTCCCGGAACCTCCTTCGGTATGCCTCGGGTGTAACGGCATACCGGGAGAGTAGAGCTTCCCTGACGGCCACATAATCCCCGATCTCCTCGTCAGGGATGGCCCGAAAAGCCTCACTGGCCCGGCCGGATAACTTGCCGGATAATATAGGGATCCAGTCCTCCAGGGGTACCTTGTGCAGGGCACATTGCCGCTCAAAATCGGCAAGGTACCCATCGATCTCTCCTTCTGTCTCACTGAAGGCTTTAAATGCTGCAAACGGCACCTTCTTTCTTTCCCCCGTGTCTGCTGTGACTGGGGCTGCTGCAGTGCCGCTTTGGCGTAGCAGGTTGGCCTCCACAGCGGCTTGGACTTGGGCGATAATTTCCGCAGATGGGTTGGGACCATAATGGGCCAGCCTAATTCTTACCGCCCGGTCAAATCTCTCTTCTTCGGGGGTTCTGTCGTCTGGGCTGAGTCCATTGGTTCCCTCTGCTGCTGGTACTCCATCCATTTCCAGCAATAATGTGATAATGTCCCCCTTTTTGAGGTTACTGGCCTGTCCGCCTCTTTGCTCTAATAAATCCTTTAAGGTAGCTCTTCTCAGGTTTTGGTATTGCAATTCCATTTGGTCCTGGTTGTAGTGGTTTCTTTGGGCGCTGAGGTTCATCCCGTCGCTTGCCACCAGTTGTTGCGGTACCTCTCTTCCCGAGCTCCAAAGTACACGAACCGCCGCTAACCGCCGAAGTGCAATAGGTTCCAACCGGCAACTCTCTCCATACACCGTCCTTAGTGGCCAGTAACCCAATCCCCTCCAGTAACGAGACCAAGCTCCATTATGAGGGTAAAACACGAACTCATTTACTGTGGGCTACCCGCCCGTATTTATGCAGGTCTCCCACCTGGTGGACACTCCCCTAGGGGACCAGATGGGAGACTGAAATAACAGACATTAAAATCTATAACTTTATAACTGCCGAACATTTTATATTCATATAACGTATCCCCAGATAGCCTGGAACTGAGGGCATATTATTTATGCAGGTCTCCCACCTGGTGGACACTCCCCTAGGGGACCAGATGGGAGACTGAAATAACAGACATTAAAATCTATAACTTTATAACTGCCGAACATTTTATATTCATATAACGTATCCCCAGATAGCCTGGAACTGAGGGCATATTATTGGGGAATAGCGCCCAGATCCCATCCGCATAGTCCGATCGCCTCGTGGTCGACATACGAATGGGCGACTTCATGTAAAACGGCAAAGCAGACGAACACAATATGTCCAGTATACGGATGGGTCCGTCACACACAGGTTCCAACCCGTCGATCCTGCCAGTAAGAATACACTGTGTTCCATTTGTCCCAGGTGTGCCCTCTCATTAAGACAGCCCTGCTGCCACCAACAAAATCAAGTTAAAAAATAGCTATAAAAAGGATATATTGCCTTTAAGTGCGAGTCAAGAATGATTTTGAACTAAAACGGGTGTAGAGGAAGGTCTATTTTCATTTTCAATCTCCTTTTGCGTTACTATAAACATCTGAGTTGTGTCAGATTCTATCTAGATTTCACTTGTGAATTCCGAGTCAGGATCTACAAGGCTCTGAATATGCAGGATGAAAATGAAGCAAGTGACCCAGTCAACCCAGCCCATGCTTGAGTGACTTTTCTGACATAATTAGTCTGTATCAAATTCTAGGCACTCTAACAATGGTGCTCTAACAGCAAGATACATTGTGCTTCAGAGCTATCACCTTGTAATAAAATACCAAGGGGCATCTTGGTTCAGTGTAACCTGATTATGTATTCTTAGTTCTTTATTGGTTGAAAATTCTCTGGAGTGTACTCAAAAAAACCTCACACAAGTTCCCCACCACTGCCAGACCATTAAAACCATCATGTAAAATCACGCCAAGCACTTTTTTTATTCCCGTAGTGAACACTTTCTTCATCGCAGGAGTTGGCTGAAGAGTGTTATAACAACGTTTGACTATTATTTTGTAGCTTGCAGTCAATTTGGTGGATCCTTGGAGAACTCTATAAACTCTCTCAAAAAGTTTGACGCCAGTTAGGTTTTCGAAGTTACAGCTCTTCCTGTTCCAATGATTTGTACAAATTCAAATCAACTCTTTCAGCTTTTAATATTTTCCTGTTACTTTCAAATTTCCAATTCTGGTTTAATTATTTGTAGCATTAAAAAATCAATGAATGATGGCAAATGAGCACCAATAAATCCACCTTCTGTCAGTTTGTTTTAATGATTAACCACTTCAGCCCCTGAAGAATTTACCCCCTTCTTGACCAGAGCACTTTTTGCGTTTCGTCACTGCGTCGCTTTAACTGGCAAATTGTGCGGTCGTGCAACGTGGCACCCAAACAAAATTGACGTCCTTTTTTTTCCACAAATAGAGATTTATTTTGGTGATATTTGATCACCTCTGCGTTTTTTTTTTTCACTATAAACAAAAAAGGGCGACAATTTTGAAAAAATAGCAATATTTTTTAGGGCTGTTACTGATTAAAATTTTCGTGTTCGATTAATCGATTTTTTTTAATCGATTAATCGACTAATTTCGGTTAATTATAACGCACATACAGATCCAACTACTTTTAGCTGATCTCCTTGCATTGCAACTCTGCATTAGTCAGTTAGGGCCAGATTCACAGACGAGATATGACGTCGTATCTCCTGATACTCCGTCGTATCTCTGTTTCTATCTATGCGACTGATTCATAGAATCAGTTACGCATAGATAGCCAGAAGATCCGACAGGTGTAATTGTTTTACACTGTCGGATCTTAAGATGCAGTACCGCGGCCGCCGCTGGGGGGAGTTTGCGTCGTAAACCAGCGTCGGGTATGCAAATTAGGAGTTACGGCGATTCACGACGGATTTTCACGTTCGCTACGTCGCCGCTAGTCTAGTTTTCCGTCGCAAAGTTAGTTATTTTTTTTTGGTGCATTAACTTTACGAAGCAATCGTATTGCTGTATAAAGTATGGCCTTCGTTCCCGCATCGAAATTTAAAAATGAACGTCGTTTGCGTAATCCGTCCGGGAATACGGAATTACACTACGCGCATCGCCGTTCTAAAAAATGACGTCACGGCGCGCAAAGCACGACGGGAATTACGAAACAGAGCATGCGCAGTAGGTCCGGCGGGGGAGCGCGCCTAATTTAAATGGACACGCCCATTTGAATTGGCCCGCCTTGCGCCGAAGGCCGCCGGCGTAGGTTTTCATCGCAAGTGCTTGGTGAATCAGGCACTTGCGATGAAAACTTGCGGCGGTGTAACGTATCTACGATACTTTACGCCGCCGCTCATCTACGTGAATCTGGCCCTTAGTTTCCACAATTCATGACTTAACTTCACAGTTCACACAAATACGTTTTAAATTCAAATTCTAGAACTGACGCAAGTAATTTTTTCTTATTAAACTTTAAGAAAAACTTAGAAAGTTAGTTTAACTTTAATTATAAAACGTATCTAGTATATTGACTGTCAGTCACTTAATAGTAGGCAAGTAGGTATCACTTTAGCCAGTCACACAGACATACCAGAGTGTTTACATTTTCTGGAAGCAGACAAGATCGCATTTTATTGACAATATACCCTGAAGAACTGAACAGTCTTTAGCATGGAACAAATGTTGTCGATACACAAAGAATTGTCTGCACAAAACTGCCTAGGACAGGAAAACAATGGTTATTTTTGCCCCCTTCCCCTGATAGATCCTGATGCATCCTCCTGCTCCACAGATGCAAAGGTACCTCAATCCAATGGGTGCAGTTTGCTCGCATCCAGCAGGGTAAGTCTCACTGTCCAGGCTGTCCGGTGATGTCAAGAATTTTGATCGATCAAAAATTTTTTGATCGATCAAAGAAATTAAAGATTAATCAAGGAATTAATCTTTAATTTCCCCAGCCCTAATATTTTTTACTTATTCCTATAATAAATATCCCCAAAAAATATATAAAAAAAAACAAATTTCTTTCTCAGTTTAGGCCAATACACATTCTTCTACATATTTTTGGTAAAAAAGATCGCAATAAGTGCATATTGATTGGTTTGCGCAAAAGTTATAGCGTCTACAAAATAGGGAATAGTTTTGTGGCATTTTTATTATTTTTTTTTTTTATTAGTAATGGCGGCGATCTGTGATTTTTATGGTGACTGCGACATTATGGCAGGCACATCGGACACTTTTGACACTATTTTGGGACCATTGTCATTTATACAGTGATCAGTGCTATACAAATGCACTGATTACTGTGTAAATTACACTGGCAGGGAAGGGATTAAACACTAGTGGGCGATCAAGGGGTTAAGTGTGTCCTAGGGAGTGATTCTAAATGTGGGGGGGGCTGCTCTCACTAGCACCTGACAGAGATCACTGCTCCCGATGACAGGGAGCAGTAGATCTCTGTCATGTTGCTAGGCAGAACAGGGAAATGTCTTATTCTACCGTTCCGTGACACGATCACAGGCACCCAGTCACACTCACGGAGCACGCGGCGGGGGCGCGCGCGCCCACTGAAGCCTATCCCACACCCACCTGAGGACGGTACCAAAGCCACCTCCATCAAATCCTCCCCCGCAGTTATTACCTTTTGTACCACGTGCATTCACCTTTGCGCGCGGGCACGGGAGGATGGGGGCACTTTAATTTCTCTTTTTTATTATTATTAATTCATGTAATTTTTGTATTTATTTTTTTCACTGTTGCTTGAATTTTTTTTTTATCACTTTTATCAAAAGGAATGTGAAACATCCTTGTGACATCAATTGGCATGTGACAGGTCCTCTTTATGGAGAGATCTGGGGTTCTTATTCAAAACACCAAGATTTGTGTTTTTGAATGCTTTTGATTTTTAAACACCGGTGCTGATGGTTTCCAAGTTAACCGGAAGTGATATCATGTCATTACTTCAGGTTTAATGTTACGAACTGCCGAGAAAAAATTAGCTTTAGCTTAGCTATGCGGCCAGCCAGGCTGGCCGCTTGGGTCTCCCGGTGGGACGGGAGAGCCTGAGGAAGCTGTGGAAGGCAGCAGGAGAGGGGGACATCCCCTTGTAATAGCAATGGAGTGGCTAGTAAGCTCCTCAGATTGCTATTACAAGAGACAAGAGAGCCGACCACCAGCAACAAAAAACACTACCTGTAGCTGCAGGCATCATCGCGCAACAACCACTAAGAGGAGGTTAAAGAGCTGCCTCTTTTGGAGGCACCAAAGACAGTCATAAAAAAGGTGCATTTGCCAATTTTGGATTTGGCCAGAGTGCTGTGGGCAGGGTCCAAACGTATTGTAGGACTTAAGGTAAGGTGACTAGATTTTTTAAATGAAATCCGGAGACATATTTTTATTTTACTAGTAATGGCGGCAATCAGCGACTCTCTGCTCGCCTCACAGCCTGTGAAGTCTTACTCTCTGGCCCCGTCTACTACTGGGTGGGGTGCGGAGGAAGATCACTCCGCCAGGGAAGGCAAGGAGATAAGCAGGCAGGTGGCTGGCCGGGACTTGAGCCAAGGCAGAAAAACTTGCGAGCGGAGCAGAATGGGCATGCACCTGAAACTGAAGAAATATTCCCTCCGCTCCGACCAGCACATGATCATCAGAAAGGGGCACAGATAATGGAACAAAATACACCGCCCCCTTAAGATAGTAGGAGTGGCCGAGTGGGGGTGTGTAATTCAGATTTTTCTTATTTTTTATTCTGCACTGACTGTCTTTGAAATTGCCCCAGCCCCTTTTCAAATCCAATCCGGGGACAAAACCGGGGACAGACTTGATCTGGGGACAGTGTCCTCAATCCAGGGACTGTCCCCTGAAACCGGGGATGTCTGGTCACCCTAACTTAAGGACACTGAAGCTGCACTTCCTTCTTGGCATAACCACATGTTTTCTCAATCGCTACATTTTACGGATTACTCTTTCTGGGAACAAAAAGGTTTAACTACTCTAGAGGATATCTATAATGGCACTGTCCTTTCATCCTTTGTTGATTTACAGCAGAAATCTGACCTCCCCGTACAAACTTTTATAAATACCTTCAATTTAGGCACGCATTGCATGCTCAGTTTGCGACTAACGTCTCAAAACTTTCTAATTACCCACTCCTAGGCATATTTAAGTCGCAAAGGTCCTGGAGGACTCATATCCGAAGTCTATACATTCTTTTAAATGCCACTGTTAGCAAAAATCCACTGATCCAAATGGCAACAAATCATACCAGATTTAACAAAGGAGGATTGGGAAGCGGCTTGTTCCTCTTATTAACAGGTGTCTAGCCATTAATAAAAAGTTGACACAACTATACATGATACACCAGTCTTGCCTTACTCTGGCGAGGTTGCATGCTATACATTGTATACCCACATCTAACTGTACGAGATGTAATTATACAAAAGTTGATTTTGCACATATAATTTGGGTATGCCCTGTCATAGCTTGTTACTGGAAACAGGTGACAGATCTTCTATCCTCAATATTGACAAAACAGGGAATGTGGTGCTTACTAAAAAATAAATTAAATAATTAATCATCATAAGATAGTATAATCTCACATGTGTAGATAGTTCATATAAATAAAAGTGCATACAGTACAAAAAATATATATGTGCAAACTTTTCAGAAATGTAAATCACAGTGCCATCAATAGTGGTTCCGAAAGAACCTGTGCAAAAAGACCCATTAGGTAATCCAAGGTAATCCAACATTAATAGTATCATGTAGACGTATCAACTTGTGCAAAAAAATACATCCCAGTAAGGTGCAAGTGCCAAACACCCATCCAATGTGCGCAAGACGGTCTGCCTCAGCCTCTCACCTCATATAGGTCAGAAAATAAGCCTCTCTGATATTTCCTCAATGACCGATCGTTTCCCAGGACGTCAAAGATAGGATTACAATCACAGGGTAATTAAAGGAGTTGTAAAGGTAAAAGTTTTTTTACCTTAATGCATCCTATGCATTAAGGTAAAAAAACATCTGACAGCACCGCCCCCCCCCCCGAGCCCCCGTTTTACTTACCTCACTGTTCGAAAGTCCCGGGCGCGTGCTTGTCGTCCTGCTCGGTTCCCAGCCTGGCCGTTGATTGGCTAGGCTGGGCGGATTGATAGCAGCGCAGCCATTGGCTGGCGCTGCTGTCAATCACAGCGGATGACGCGGCGCGCCGGGGGGCGGGGCCAAGTGATACAGTCGGCGGCTACGGCCGCTGCTGTATCACGGGAGCGCGCTCGCAAAAGCTTTCCACCATGCGAGGGAGCTCGCATGAACGTGGAAAGCTTTTGCGAGGAGGAGCCGAGACAGCCGCCGAGGGACCCCAGAAGACACGGATCCGGGTCACTCTGTGCAAAACGATCTGCACAGTGGAGGTAAGTATAACATGCATGTTATTTAAAAAAAATAATAATTGTACCTTTAGTGTTCCTTTAATCTCCCAATATGTTCACATGTTAAAATAAGAGGGGGGCTCCATGGTGCGGTATTTTCCAAAATAATATAATGTTAAAACGTAGCAACTTACAGTTCAGGATAATAACAACCAGCATAATAAACATGGAGACTTCCGGCCTCGGCCACGACTGGAAGTGACGGCACTCGGCTCTTTCTCTGACGCGTTGCGTCACTGCTCACGTGACTTTTTCATAGGGTATTCTCAATATTGTCATACCTGTTATCTGTACCTGTTACCTGTACTTCCACAGTATGCCTCTTGGGTATTCTGGGTGAGGAACAATGGCAAAGGTATTACAGAGCTCTACTGAAAGAGACGTTGTTTCTGGCTAGGAAAGTCATTGCACTTAAAGGGGTTGTAAAGATTTGTTTTTTAATGTCTAACTAACTTGCTATAAGCTAGTGCATTGCTATTTCACTTACCTGTTCCTTAGTTTTCCCCTCAAAATGTCAATAACCAATGTTTAAAAAAGTCACTTCCTGTCCCTCTTCCTTCAGCTTTCCCCCAGCATCTGAGCCGTTATGCTTGGTGGAAAGTGATCGCGCTCACTCCCTCTCTTGAACTACAGTGCTGCGTGAAGACGCTGTGGACGTTTCACAGGCACGGAGGCAGGGGATAAGTGGGCGTGTCTATATGCTTTAACTCCGCCTCCCGTGCATTGGTTTAAGCTTTACTGGCCCGCCTTAACCCCGCCCCTTGCTGCCTTCAGTCAATGGGCGGCGTGTGGACGAGAACGTTGCTCGTTCTCATTAGGCGAAAAAATGGCAATGCGCATGCGCAATGATGCTAAGCCTAATGGGAAATGTAGTTCAGTGCTTGCCGTGACGTCGCTTTAATGCACGCACACCGCAAACCCAGAAATAGGGGAGAGTAACGATAAAGGAAAGCAGGAGGAAGAAAAACAAGCTCTATTTTCACAGGTAAAAAAAATAATTTTAATGAAAGTTATTACATTTTTCGATATGAGTACCTAACATAGATTAATTAACAGTTAAAACATTTCTACCTTTACAACCCCTTTAAGTGGCTTCAACCCAATCCTCCTTCTATGTGTACGTGGATAAAGATGGTAAACCAAATACTGCCATATGAAAAACTTGTATATGTACACAGAGGGTGCCCATCAAAATATAATAAGATTCGGGATGTGTGGTGGGCATCCACACTTACCATTTCCAGTTATTGAGAAGCCCATTGACTCAGACATAAACTATAACAACTGTCAGAATTCAAACATCCTAATGTTGATTTTTCATACCCAGGGAAATAAGGGTGACTCATTGAAAGCTTTATATCTTTTATTTTCTGATCCAAGCAAGCTGTATATACATTTTCAAATAACCTGATACATGTTGGTTCAAATATACTTTATCTGCTATCGTGTTCATGTTGAACATTGTGTTGGATTTGTTACTGTAATGCACGTTAGTTAATAAAAAGTTTAAATAAAAACAAAAAGATCCGCCTCTGCCCTTCTGCCTGGGAGCGGCGCCGCCCCCTTGTAAAATGTCGCTCGAGGCAAATGCCTTGTTTGCCTCATGGTAGATAAACCCCTGGCCACACCCCAGCTTAAAGTATATGTCCAGCCAAAACTTTGCTCTTAGTTTTGGACAGAATGGGGAAGAGTTAAGCCCCATACACACTATCAGTTTTCCTGTCAGTTTTCTCTTCAGGTTTACCAAAACCATGTAGTGCAAGGGCCTGCCTGATTGCATACAAATTGAAACTCTTGAGGTTTTACCTCATATTAGATGGTTTTGGTAAACCTGAAGAGAAAACTGTCAGGAAAACTGATAGTGTGTATGGGGCTTAAGACCCACTCTAACTTTTACTGCTAACCTGATCTCCACTAGAGAGCCTTTCCTTCATTTTCTGTCCTGCTGCTAACATTTTAACAGACAGGAAGTGAGGGGAACTCTCTGGGGTAGATTCAGAGAGAATTTACGCCGGCGTATCTATAGATACGCCACGTAAATTCAAATCTGCGCTGGCGTATCTTCTTTCTGTATTCAGAAAGCAAGATACGCCTAAGATACGACTTGCATAAATCTTACGCCGTCGTATCTTAGGGTGCATTCTGACGCTGGCCGCTAGGTGGCGCTCCCGTAGTTTTTGGCGTAGATCATGCAAATTACCTAGTTACGCCGATTCACAAACGTAAGTGCGCCCGGCGGTAGTTTTTTACGTCGTTTGCGTAAGTCGTTTTCGGCATAACGTTGCTCCTGCTATTAGGAGGCGCAGTCAATGTTAAGTATGGACGTCGTTCCCGCTTCGAAATTTGAATTTTTTACATCGTTTGCGAATAGGGCTGGACGTAATTTACGTTCATGTCGAAACCAATTCCTTCGTTGCGGTGTACTTGAGAGCAATGCACACTGGGATATGTACACGGACGGCGCATGCGCCGTTCGTAAAACACGTCAATCACGTCAGGTCATAATACATTAGCATAAACACGCCCCCCTTCCACATTTGAATTACGCAGGCTTACGCCGGCCCCATTTACGCTATGCCGCCGCAACTTACGGAGCAAGTGCTTTGTGAATACTGCACTTGCTCCTGTAAGTTGCGTCGGCGTAGCGTAAATACAATACGCTGCGCCGCCGTAACTAGGCGCGCAGGTACCTGAATCTGCTCCTTTGTCAGCAACACTGACAGAAATAAAAATGTTTTTTTTTTTAGTAGAGTAGGGGAAGGCTAGAACTCCTGTATGATTGTTCTTACTTAGAAAAGACATAGAGAGTTTTTATATTGAGCTGGCAGCTTCTACACACAATAGGAATCCCACGATCACCTTGGCTCAGGGTAGCTATAAGTAGCAGTGGCGGTGCGTCCATAGAGGGCGCAGGAGCGCCGCCCCCTCTCGCTCCTGCGCCCTCTGCCACTGAATACAATACACATATTCATGTATTGCATGAATCTATGTATTGTCACTGCCGCCCACTATTCAGATGGCCGGCCCCCTGGTAAGCGCCGGCCATCAGAATAACAGCAGCTGGTTGGCTTTGGAAGTGCCTATCAGAGCCAGCTGCTCTGATAGGCTTTCCGATTACAGCCTGAGGGCTATAATCGGCTTCCAAATAGTTAACCAGGGGACGCACAGGGTGTGCGTTCCCTGGTTAACACTGACAGGCATCTCAGCCAATCAGGTTCACCGGTTCTGGTTACCGGTAACTTAATTGGCTGAAGCGTCATCGAGGGCAGGAGAAGACGTCGAGGGGCGGTGGAAGGAGAATGGCTGACCCCAGAAAGGTAAGTGCCGAGCGGGGGGAGGGGGCAATCTGGCAGCATTTTACAGGGCACAGTGGCGACAATTGATGGGCACAGTGGTGACAATTGATGGGCACAGTGGTGACAATTGATGGCACAGTGGTGACAGTTGATGGCACAGTGGCGACAATTGATGGCACAGTGGTAACAATTGATGGCACATTGGCTGCGTTTGATGGCATGGCACAGTGGCTGAGTTTGATGGCACAGTGGCTGCGTTTGGCATGGCACAGTGGTGACAATTCATGGGCACAGTGGCGACAATTGATGGCACAGTGGTGACAATTCATGGCACAGTGGCGACAATTCATGGCACAGTGGCTGCGTTAGATGGCATGGCACAGTGGTGACAATTAATGGGCACAGTGGCGACAATTGATGGCACAGTGGCTGCATTTGATGGCATGGCACAGTGGTGACAATTGATGGGCACAGTGGTGATAAATGATAGCACAGTGGCTGCATTTGATGGCATAGCACATTGGCTGCATTTGAAAGCATGGCACAGTGGCGACAATTGATGGCACAGTGGCGACAATTGATGGCATGGTGCAGTGGTGACAATTGATGGCACAGTGGCGACAATTGATGGCATGGCACAGTGGCGACAATTGATGGCACAGTGGCTGCATTTGATGGCACAGTGGCTGCGTTTGATGGGCACAGTGGCTGAGTTTGATGGGCACAGTGGCTGCATTTAATGGGCACACTGGCTGCCTTTGATGGGCACAGTGGCTGTGTTTGATGTGCACAGTGAGGCTGCAATTGTTTTTTTTTTTGTTTGTTTGCATCCCCCCAAAAATTTGGAGCACCAGCCGCCACTGATGAGTAGTTAGGAAACGAAGCACTACACCATATTCCAGTCCAAGTGCAAATGTATTCCAATGATAAAATGTTAGCAAAGCCAACGCATTGTGGGGGTTGCTTCTCTGCTCCCCTCTTCAGGGATTTACTTTTGCACAGCAGTCCATCAGCAGCTGCCTCAAGCTACTTGAACCAACTGCTGATAGATTGCTGACAGATTTTATTGATTACGTTTACTTTTACTCTCTTCCTGTTGGATAAATCTATTCTAATCGAAAGTTTCTAATTTTACTTTCACTTTAAAGTGGAAAACAGGCTTGCAGTAAGTGTGGTTCCGCTCTGATTTACAGCATAAGCGCACTTTTAGTGCTTTCCTTTGCTTTACCTTTACTCTATCTTTATTTTTTATTTAATGTACCTTTACTTGACTTTTTACTTATCTTTACTTTTTCTTTTTGCATTTTTTAACTTTTTTATTTTACTTACCTTTACTTTACCTTAAATTCTGTCCCTCCACATTGATGTGGTGATGGGTTAATGTTCTATTAAAGCTTTGGATTTTTTACATTAAAATAAAAAACATGTCATACTTACCTGCTCTGTGCAGTGGTTTTGCACATAACAGCCTTGATCCTCCTCTTCTTAGGTCCCTCGCCGGGGCTCCTGGCCCCTCCCTCCTGCCAAGTGCCCCCACAGCAAGCAGCTTGCTATGGAAGCACCCAGGTAGGCTCGCTCCCAAGCCGCTTCTCTGCGCGTCCATTCACACACAGAGCCACAGCTCGGCCCCCAACTCTCCCTCTTCTTATTGGCTCACTGGCTGTGATTTACAGCAGTGGGAGCCAATGGCCAATGAGGCAAGAGAGTCCCTGGAATGCCTAGGCTCTCGTGCACAGCGCTGGAGAAAGATAAGGCTCAGGTAAGTATTAGAGGGAGCTGGGGGTTCTGCTGCACAGAGAATGTTTTTACCTTCATGCCTTTAGAACCACTTTAAGTGTATCTGTAGCCCTGGACCTGCATGCTTTTTTGGATACTACAGATGTTTAGTCAGTATTTTATAGTGAAATGATTTGTGGGTACTGTGACAGTGTGAGGCCCTACCACTTTGAAAATATAGAAGAAAATGACACAGGATTTGCATTAAGGCTTTATATGATTTCTGAGCAGAGAAAGCTGTGTTTTTGTCTTTTCTCTGGATTCTGTAAACCTGGAATGGGGCCTGGAGCTTGAAGGCTCCAGAGTGTCTTGGGTGGGAAGGAATTTCTTAATCCTGTGTCTGGATTTTGCTGGATGCTTGCAGCCTGTGTGAGTATACAGGTATGAAGGATCCTTATATACTCAAGCCTGAGGATAGCTCAAGCTCCCAGTTTGGAGACAGGAGGTCTCACCAAGGAGTCAGGTTGGTTCTTATCGGGGAGTCAGGAGAACACCTTTTCAAAGGCTAGGAGTGGGTCACGCAGCAAGGCACTGCGACTAAAGGTTGAGCGAGCCAAGAGAACCAAGAGAGCTGGACAATACAGTCAAGCCTCATACACACGACCGGTTTTCCTGCCAGGAAAACTGCCAGGAGAGCTTTTGGCCGGGAAAACCGGCCGTGTGTATGCTTCCTCGCAGTTTTCCTGACAGGAAAACTCCCGGGAATCCCAGTGGGAAAATAGAGAACCTGGGATTCCCGGCGGTTTTAAACCCAGTAGTTTTCCTATGGGGAAACACTGCGAGGGAGCATACACACGCCCGGGATTCCCGGCCAAAGCTCTCCCAGCAGTTTCCCAACGGGAAACCCGGCCGTGTACACGGGGAATCTCACTGAGCAGGTTCTCAGTTTTCCCGTCTGGATTCCCGGCGGACTTTATACTGCCGGGAATCCCAGTTGTGTGTACAGGGCTTTAGAGACACTGGTAAGAAGAGCAGCAGTGCTGCTGACCGGGGAGCATTTTTAGTTGACTACAGGCATACCCCACTGTATTCATGTTGATGTAGAACAGGGATCTTCAAACTACGGCCCTCCAGCTGTGGCGGAACTACAAGTCCCATGAGGCATTGTAAACCTCTGACATTCACAGACATGACTAGGCATGATGGGAATTGTAGTTCCTGAACAACTGGAGGGCCATAGTTTGAGAATCCCTGATGTAGAAGAACCCCTGCGTGGGCAACTGATGTTTATGTGAATTTTTTGTATTGTTCAATAAAAGTGGTTTGCCTTGCGCTTAAATACAGTTTGAACTGGCACAACTCTAGACATTGCAAATGCTGAATCCTACAGAATATATTTGATTTCTTTCTTCTGAATATGCAGACAGCAGCACTGGACCAGATGCTGTAGACAACAGACAGGAAGATGTCAACATGTTAAGACAGGGGCCACATGTGGCCTGTGGAGCCCTCTGATGTGGCCCGCGACCTCCTGTTCTGGGATGGAATAAAATAGAATAGAATACTGTTATTGAAGGTAAGTTTATTAGTAAAATCACAGTGTATATATGGGCATATCTGTTCTGCAGTGGTTACTGGGCTGCTTTCAAACTGATCCACAGGTGCAGAGAAGTTCACCTGTGGGTTACCTGCACTGAGCCAAAGACTTCAATTACCTGCGAGTTTGGTGTGCTGAGAGTAGAGTGGGCTCTATAGAGCCAAGTGGGCTGCCATCCACCCGCTGCGCTCATTGTGGCCCCTGACCGGTTACCAAGTCGCTTAAGTGGCCCTTGCTCTTCAAAAGGTTGGGCACCCCTGGCCTACATACTGGACCAATCACTCAAGCCTAATCAGTTTGCCACACAAGTGTTCTTTTGACCACCCTTCAAGTGCTTTTTTTTGAGAAAGCATTTAGCTCAGCAGGTGGGATTGTCACTAAGATGCAATTTCCAGCAAACTGATTGCCACTAAGCAATTGACTTGTGTGAGAAGGTTAAAGGAGAACTGCATAAAGGATAACAACAGGAAACATGCATTATTTCTGGTTACATGGTGTATTTGAAACATATTCTTAAAATGTACATATAGCCATTTTTTTGTTTTTGTTTTTGGTATGTAAGGTACAGGTAAAAAAAAGCCTGTTAATTTATTTGTTGCTGTCTGTGTTGTGTAAGGCCTCGTACACACGACCGGACATGTCCGCTGAAACTGGTCCGCCGACCAGTGTCAGCGGACAGATCCGATCGTGTGTACAGGCTAGCGGACAGATTTCCAGCGGACAAATGTTTCTTAGCATGCTAAGAAACATGTCCGCTGGGAAGCTGTCCGGCGGACATGTCCGCTGGTTAGTACGTCTAACCAGCGGACAGAAATCCTGCGCATGCGTCGAATTGATTCGACGCATGCGTGGAAGCATTGAACTTGCGCGATAGAGAACATTGGTGTCGTCTACATCACCGCGTTCTCTGTCCACGCGGATTTCGGTTTGATGGTGTGTACAGCCATCAGACCGAAATCTCTCAGCGGACATGTCCGATGAAAACGGTCCGGCGGGCCGTTTTCATCGGACTGTCCGCTCGTCTGTACGGGGCCTTAGGAAGACTTCCCTTCACATTTTATCCTGGAGATGCAACAGCTTTCTGTTGCATCTCCAGGATAAAATGTGAAGGGAAGTCTTCCTTACACAACACAGACAGCAACAAATAAATTAACAGGCTTTTTTTTTACCTGTACCTTACATACCAAAAACAAAAAACAAAAAAATGACTATATGTACATTTTAAGAATATGTTTCAAATACACCATGTAACCAGAAATAATGCATGTTTCCTGTTGTTTTCCTTTATGCAGTTCTCCTTTAACCTTCTCACACAAGTCAATTGCTTAGTGGCAATCAGTTTGCTGCCTCTAGTGGCAACAACCCAACATATGAAATGTATTTATGAAAATATGATGCAAGAAGCACATTAACATACGAAAACCATATAACAACATTTTAAGATAAATTTTACATTAACAAGCCAAAATACTTGGACGACACATGATAGTTTTTCCGTTAAAAACAAAGCAATTTCACAAAATTTTAAATAAAAGAACAGTAAGCAGAACACTGCTCTATAAAGAGGGAGCTGGCTGGAAGCCTGGGTCTCCCACTGTGCAGACCATAGCTCTAACCACAAGGCTATTCCTTCACCCAGGAATGTGTAATTTATTCATAAAATGTAACTTTAGTCCTAGGCTGGAATGGTTTTGCAGTGTACATCCTTCCTCTACAGGAAAATTTCCCTGCTCTGGTCCAGATACATGCCTTCTGAGCGTATTCCCGGGACAGCGCTGTTTAAAACTTGGCAAATGTCTCCCAGGCCTTCCTTCTGGCAGACACCTAGGCCACTGCAGATGGGTTAACTTTCACTCTGCGGAATTTGGTAAGCGGCAGTAAAATACAAGTTGATCTATAAAACTTGTAGCGTGATATCACCCCAATGGCACACAAAGAGCTGTCTCCCTCGATTATGTTTCAGAAGTGTGCATTGCTTATGCCCATATTTTGAAAGGAAACCTAAATGGACAGAATTATGTTTGAGCTAAAATGCTTTGTGAGCTATATTACTTAAATGAAAAGTATCCGTAAAGGAGAAAGCAGATGTGGGAACTCTATTTAGTCCACGCACGTATTTACTAAATTGTTGCTACAGTTTACTACAGAAACGGGGCATAAGTATCCCATTAACCACTTAAGCCCCAGACCATTTGGCTGGCCACAAAGACCAGGCCACTTTTTGCGACTCGAACTGCGTCAATTTAACTGACAATTGCGCGGTCGTGCGACATGCCTCCCAAACAAAATTGACGTCCTTTTTTCCCCACAAATAGAGCTTTCTTTTGGTGGTATTTGATCACCTGTGCGGTTTTTATTTTTTGCGCTATAAACAAAAATAGAGCGACAATTTTGAAAAAAAAAACAATATTTATTACTTTTTGCTATAATAAATTGCCCCAAAAAATATATTAAAAAAAACTTTTTTTTACCCTCAGTTTAGGCCGATACGTATTCTTCTACATATTTTTGGTAAACAAATCACAATAAGCGTTCATTGATTGGTTTCCGCAAAAGTTATAGCGTCTACAAAATAGGGGATAGTTTTATGGCATTTTTATTAATATTTTTTTTGTTTACTAGTATTGGCAGCAATCAGTGATTTTTATCGTGTGACATTATGGTGGAGACATCGGACACTTTTGACGCCATTGTCATTGATACAGCGATCAGTGCTATAAAAATGCCCTGATTACTGTAAAAATGACACTGGCAGTGAAGGAGTTAACCAGTAGGGAGCACTGAAGGGGTTAAGTGTGTGCTAGGGAGTAATTCTAACTGTAGAGGTGATGGGCTGTGTGTGACATTACACTGATCACCGCTCCGGATTATAGGGAGCTGTGATCAGTGTCCTGTCACTAGGAAGAGGAAATGCTTGTTTACATCAACATTTCCCTGTTCTTCCTCTCCGTGAGACGATTGCAGGTATCCCCACGGACATCGAGTCTGCAGGACCCTCGGTCGGACTCACCGAGCTCACGGCGTGTGCGCGCGCGTGCCCACAATGACGCTTCTTAAAGGGGACGTACATAGTCGTGCGCTGGTCGGCAAGTGGTTAAAGTGGAACTAGAAGCGAAACTTTTTTTTTATTTGGGGTACAGTAAGGGAGGGTTATAATTCTATTCGTTTTTTTGTTTTGTTTTGTTTTTTTGACATCTGTTTCCCATTGGTGAGATTTCCTTTCACTTCCTGTCCAGAACTAATTTCTCTCTTGGACGATTTCCTCTATTCTTGTTCTAATGACAATTGAAAATTCTGGGTTTTCTTTCGCTCTCGATGATAATGGTCACCAGGACAAATAGAGAGGGTGAATCTCCCTCACAAACATCATTAAATGTAACCTTATTGCTACACTTAGAGGCGCCTCTCTTCTCTTTTATACCCTGTAGCTCCTGCTGGATTTTGCTTCCAATCCCCTTGGGAAGGCTGTCATTTGTGGATGGACATGTTATTGTTACACAACCTATCACATTGCTATAATCTTTTTATAAGGACTATAAACTGAAGGACTTATGAATAAATGGTTGTGGAACGAATAATTTGAGTTTCCATTATTTGTTAAGGGAAAACTTGCTTTGATATACAAGTGCTTTGGATTACAAGCATTCTTCCGGAACTATTTATGCTTGAAATCCAAGGTTTTACTGGTACCTGGTAACCAAGATTATATCCATCTTCCAGATAAGGTTAACAGGTAGAGATATAGGAGTTGAAGAAAATATTTTAAGAAATGTAAAGGGGGAGAGACTTTGGGACTAGGAAGAGCATATCAAGCAGTAAGAACAAAGAGCAAAGATAAGGAAAGAGAAACGAAAGGCAAACAGAAGAGGTCATGGAGAAAGACAACAGAAATGGCAAAGGGGAAGGGAGAAGACCCTAGAAAGTCATCTCATTTTAAATTCAAATGTCAATAGGGAATCATGGCATGAGTATCAGATATCATTATTCATAATGCCAGTTAATCTGCTTTTTATCACTTCAAAGCTTAGTGTGATAATCTTGAGAAAGGTGCGCGCTGTGATCCCCCAGAACTCACAGTGCTAGCACTGAAACGCGTTGCATTCTGGGTCCTGTGACGTCATCCCCCCTCTCTGCACGCCGTTGTGTCCCAGTGTGCACTTCAGCCCTCTATCTAGCTGCCGCACAGTTTACCTGGAAACTTCCTGTTTGGGAAAACAAGCACCTGCATTCATCTCTGCAACACACAGCAGCTGCTACAAGTGGACTTCACCAATATGGCCAAGAGACTGACTGTCCTATGGACCCCATCTTTATGCCTAAATACAGTAACTTCTATGTGAGTAACTTGATGCTGTTTATACATTAAAAGTTTACGGTCTTTTCTAAGTGGCGCCTGTTGTTGTTTTCTTTCTTCAATTTGATGGTGCCTGCACAGTTGGACCTCACCTTCCTTCACGAGGCATCTCGTCTTCCATTCTGGGACTTGTAGCTCCTCATTATTGTTGGATGGACTTTTTCTCTCAATTTTTATTTCGCTGCACTAATTATTTTCTTTGTGTACATGTTACTGGATTTGGGTTAGGGCTAGGCCCTGTACACACGAGAGGATATCTGTTGGAAACGGTCCGTTTCCAGCGGACATTTCTGCTCCCGATTTTGATCTGATGGCTGTACACACCATCAGATCAAAATCCCAGCGCAAAACATACGCGGTGACGTGGCCGCGCCGTCGCCGCGACGATGACGCGGCGACGCGCGCGACCCTGGAAGGTAAATACTTCCACGCATGCGTCAAATCACTTTGACGCATGCGAGGGATGGGGATCGCTTGGACTTATCCGGTGAGTCTGTACAGACGACCGGATCAGTCCAACGGACAGGTTTCCAGCGGATAGATTTCTTAGCATGCTAAGAAATTTTTATCCGCTTGAAAACCGTCGGCTGGAGAAATGTCCGCCGAAAAATGTCCGCTAGGCCGTACACACAACCGGATTTGTCTGCTGGAACTGATCCGCGGATAAATCCCAATGGACAGAACCGGTCGTGTGTATGAGGCCTTAGGGGTTAGGGTTAGGGGTTAGGGTTTAGGGTTTAGGGTTAGAGTTTCCCATTGAAGAATATGGCTAGGACTCAGGAATTGGATCAGGGACCTCCCCCAAAGGTCAAAGGTCAGAAGGCGGGTTCCCAGAGGTCAAAGGTCACAGGGCGTGACTGACCCACCCCCACCAAAGTGTACCACCTACCCCAACTAAGTCGGGGAAAGCGTCTTGGTGAGGTGGGGTCCAATCCACTGGTGATAAATAGGTGACAGACCCCTCCACCACAAAGCCAAAAACGCTTACCAGAACAGGTGGACCTCTGTTCACCAGAAGATCGTATGCACTTGTATCCACATACCGATGATGGTAATCTCCAGCACGGCGGTGGTGATCTCCACTTTCTCCAGCAAGGTGGTAATCTCCAGCACAGCAATGGTAATCTCCAGCATGGCAATGGTATTCTCCAGCACGGCAATGGTTAGCAACATGACAGTAGAGCCAGACCATCCACAGTGAGTATGAAAGGATAGAAATACACACTCTAAGTGTACTCCGTAGGTTTATTAAAAATAAAGGGCATATAATACTAGCGTACAGTGACGCCCTTAAAGCGGGGGTTCTGCGGGTTTTCTTCTTTTTTTTATTTATTATTCTGCCGGAGTTACCTTTATTACTCCGGCACTTGCGTGTCCTAAAATTACAGCTGTCCTCATAGTCATGCTGCAGGAAACGATACTTTATAAGAACTTGTAATGGACGTTTCCATCTTGCTTGTGGGCAGTCTGAATCCCCCAAGCAAATGCTTCCGGGATACAGTGAATGCGCCCTCGTCACATGACGCGCTTTGCGAGTCATGTGACCCGCTTCCCCCTTTCACGTGACACTCGAGCTAGCGCGAGAATACGCGCCTAGCTATTACGGTCGAATGGTCTCCTGTGAGTGTGGATACGTCACTCCCAGGAGACCTTGCGCACAGCTCGCATTACGCATAGAGTCGTCGGGGAAAAGGAGCGACACGCCCACTCCCCGCAGGGAAGAAGACCCGGAAGTCAAGCAGAATACAGGTAGGGGTACAGATTGACAAAAAAATGACAACGGTACAATCCTTTATTCTGCATTCGGATATGATTAATAGAAAGTTATGTTTGAGGGTGAACCTCCGCTTTAATGTAAAATTGCCAGTAAAACAAAGTAGCAAGATCCAAGGATCTAGAGATGGCAGCCGGTGACGTCTGTGCACTAGCTCCTCCCTCCATACACAGCGTTACGTCCTTACGGGACTTCGTCAGCGAAGAAATCTAGTAACATGACACTAATTATTGTTTTAATTGTGCCATTTTGACCACCACTGCCGGGGTTTCATTCTTTTTATTGACCACTGATATAAGAGGCATTTTTGCCATTTGCCCCTAATGAATTGGTTTTGGTCAGGGTTCCCCAAGACCGGAAAATTATTGTAGGGGTTCCTCCGAGGTTAAACTGTGTGTCTAGTAGTTGTAAAAATGTGAAGGACCAACATTTGTTCTTTACAGGAAAGATTACCTTTGCTGACATTTTCAAGAAGCATGCAAACCATTCATGCTGAGACTTTTGGTCATGTGATGAGTAATGGACAAATCCTGGAGAAGAATTTTGTCCAAGAGAGGTATTACATGTTATTTATTCATCCCAGCAAGACTGCCCACATCTCTTTAAAGTGAAAGTATAGCAAAACTTTTTTGTGATAGTGTAAGGAAGGATTGGAAGCCGAAAAATAGCTCCAAGTTGGGATTTAAGCTTATATTTGAATCTAGGTCCAAGTTCACAAAAAAGAAGCTCGAGGGAAGACTGGATATATCTTAAGGTATAGTAGAAAACCCCCTTTGAAAAGGCAACACTGTCCACCTTATACTTTGTGTGTGTTTTTAATACTGAAAAGTCAAATACTCAGTTTTCTTTAGCCAGTAGAATAATACGTTCAGCTTTAGTCAAAGTAAAGACAGTCACATTTTTACAACCCACCATGAGCTCACTAATGTAACCAGAGTTCTCTTGAGCCCTTAAACAGTATTTTTTTTTCAGCAGCCACTGCAAAGATCCAGTGTTTTTCCATTGATTTATTTTCACATTGCTTATTTTTGAGGATTTTGTTATGAAAATGTTCTCCTCTTTTCCCAAGAGGAGAGGTGTGCAGCCAAAAACATATGCTCCCACTAGAATGCATCTTTCATTGATAGCCAGGGAAGGCCTAATGTATAAAGGTCTTATTAAATAAGATGTTTATGAAATAACCCCTCGAAATTGGAAAAATCACTCTGCTCCTCGGCTAAGCTAGGGCTCTTGTTCATTCTTTTTCCGCAAATGGTAACCATCGGGCTGTGGCATCTCATGGGCATCGTTATAGTTTTATGATGATGAAGCGTGATGTTACATATGAAACTTGTGTTATTGCAACTTGTACACGTATTTATGTGGGGAAGTTTGTTTGGAAATAAATGACAAGGTAACATAATCATTTCTGAGGGACAACTATGAAATATTCAGTTTTTCATTCACAGACATGAGATTATCATTGCCGGCTGATTAGGGGTGGAGTGGCAAATGCTGCAATGTCGACAGTCTGTCAACTCTGTAGACGCCAACCAGCTGATAGGTCTTTGAAGAAGAATTCAATGGGGTTGATTTTTTTGGCAAACTCATTTTTATGCCACAAGTGTTCTTATTTAGGCCCCATTCACACCCAAGCATTTTGTAGCTCGAAGCTCCAAAATACTCAACATCCAATATCAGATGAAAATAAATGGTGACTGCATAGACTCAGACTCCTGTAGCTCGGCACCTGAAGCTTCGAAAGCGACATGAGCTACTTTTGAGGAAAATTTGGTGTTTTTGGCCCAACAGACTTTAATGACAATGCCTGGAAATGCTTGAATTTAGCATTTTTTATCGTTTTTTTCCAGGTGTATTTCAGGCAGTTTTGAGCCTGTTAGAACAGATCTCTTGGCTCTAGTTTTTTTCATTGGCTAGAGTATTTTTTCTATATACAGTGTAAATTTTGGCAGCAAATTTCGATTTAGTTTACACACGCACGTTTTTCTCAGCAAAAAAACTGCTGGCAGAGCTTTCTTGCCGAGAAAACCGTTTGTGTGTACAAGGCTTTGAGGTTTCTCGTCAAGACAACTGCCCAGAATCTCGACGAGAAAAATAGAGAACCTTCTCTCTATTTTCTCATCATGAAATTCTCGGCAGTGTTTTCTTGACGAGAAACCCAAACGTGTGTATACTTACCTCTCCATGGAAACCCATGCTCGAAATGATTTTGACGCATGTGCGGTAGCTTCCAAGGCATAGGTAGGGTGAAGCCAAATCGTGGTGACGGCATCGAATGTGACGAGTGCATGCTCGTCGTAGTTGATGACATCACCACGTTCGTGCCTGTCAAAAGAACGGCGGTTCTTTTGAATGGTGTGTGTGTACACTTGGCCCGGCAAGAGAATCTTGCCAGGAATCTCGTCAGGAAAAATAATGCCGCGTACACACGACCGTTATTCAATGTGATTCCTCTCAAGCCTGCCTTGCATACACACGATCGTGATAAAAAATTCTCAAGCAAAGCGCGGTGACATACAACACGTACGATGGAACTATAAAGGGGAAGTTCCATTCGAATGGCGCCAACCTTTGGGCTGATTATGCAAATTTCCCTTCTCATAACTTGCTTCTGAGCATGCATGTTTTTTTCCCGTCTTTAAAGCCTACACACGACCGTTTTTCACGACGAGAAAAACAACAACGTGAAAAATGATGAGAAAAAATAGAGCTGGTTCTAAATTTTTAATGGCCATTTTTCTCGTTGCAAAAAATGTTCTGCAGCCTACACACGACCGTTTTTCACGACCAATTAAAAAAATTGCATTTTTCTCGTCATGAAAAACGGTCGTGTGTACGCGGCATAAGTCTTTTGACTAAAATGGCATTTTTGTTTTAGTCGACAAAATTAACACTGTTCAGAATTATCTCCCCTGTATTAGAGCCATTGGATCACTATACCAGCCAGGCAATTTACATTTTTAGAAAGATTGTTCAGCAATGGCAAGTCTCATTTTTGCTTCCAGCAAAGAGTTTTTTAAAGTGACAGTCATCCAACAGTCTCAGACAGAGAGACTCTTTTTTGCAGTGATATAATGAGGCGTAACAGTCATGTTATGTGTCACCTCTTCTACACAGAACATTTTCCTGTTTTATTGGTCCTTAAATTGATACTAAAAGGCTTTTTGTTTCTGGTACAATATTTTTACTCCCACGGGGATACAAGCTATAAGGCTTTTTATAAAATTACAATAAAAATGTAAGAAATATAATAAAGTATAAATCTAATAAACAACAATGACCTTGTGGTGTGGGCCAGGGGTCAACACTGCGCACCTGAGTCCTGGGATTTAGGGGCTGGGGAGGGAGCCGAAGGTGTTGACAAGTCAGACCAACCCGAAAATAGGGAAGACAAAAACCATACCAAAAAATATAATAAGAATAGGAAAAAAAAAAAAAAAAAAGGTGGTATCAGCGAAAGAATGAGAAGAACGAGGAAAAAAAGAAAGCGAAAAGGAGGGTAAAGCAGAAGAGAAGAGATTTCCCACAGGTTGGAGGAAGAGAGATAACTGGGAATTTAGCTGGGAACATCCAGACTGATCGGGTACAGAGTAGGAAAAGCATAAAGCTCTGTACACACGATTGGATATCTGATGGAATCTAATCCGATGGATTTTTTGTCGGATATCCGATGAAGCTGACTTTCATCAGTCTTGCCTACACACCATCGCTCAAAAATCCGACCGTGTTCAACGTGGTGACGTAAAACCCTACGACGTGCTGAGAAAAATTAAGTTTAATGCTTCCTAGCATGCGTCGACTTGATTCTGAGCATGCATGGATTTTTGACCGATGGACCTCCACACAGACGATCGTTTTTTTCTATAATTTTTTTATCCATAGGTACATTTTAAAACATGTTCTATTTTTTCTCACCGATGGAAAACAAACCGATGGGGACCACACACGATCGGTTTGTCTGATGAAAACGGTCCATCGGTCTGTTTTCATCAGACAAACCGATCGTGAGTACAGGGCTTTAGACCACCAAGGGGCCCACACTTTGAGAAACTTGAGAAAAGAGTGGGAATCATGGATGATACTTTTCATTGACCATTAAGGTTGCAAAAGATGCTCTTCACCTCTGCAAACAGAACAGTCGTTTTTTTCCAGGCCCTGGCTATTGAGTGTTTGGTGCCAAAAAATAGATAAGTGGCCAGCTTCTGCTGACTGAAGAAGAGGCCTGGGGTTGGACAGTGGAGAAGCTTACGAATGAGAATATGAAAAAGGATGAACAGAAGTCCAAAAACCCCCAACCAAAACCCCACTAGACGCCGAGCAAGATCACCAAACTTGGGTCTTGTCTCCGCGCTGACCAGCACACTGAAAGCATCTATCACTATATGACGGGTTTGAGTTAACAATGTGGGCCGTAACCCTACTAGACATGTGCGGCTTGTTTCATCCCAAATAAATATTCAGACACATTTTTTTTTATTTTGAGGTTCAGATATATCTGAATCCCCGAATTATAGTACAAACAAATTGTACCGAATTCTGCGAATAACGAAATTTCCGAATATCGACCCAAATTTTACATTGAATTCCATTTGATTTCGAACTGTTAACTTATTGTCGAAATCAAAGACTGTGGGTCAAATCCACAAAAGAGATACGCAGGCGGAACTGCTGTTCCGCCTGCGTATCTCTGTGCCTAACTTTGGGAGCGATCCTCAAAAGGATTTTTCCCAAGTTAGGCAGAAGATCCGACATCCGTAATTTAGTTACGCTGTTGAATCTTCGGATGCAGTACCGCATCCGCCGCTGGGGGCATTTCGAGTCGAAATCCCTCCTTGCGTATGCAAATTAGTACTTACGGAGATCCACAAAGCTTTAGGCATTGTGTGATTTGCGTAAGTTACGAATTTGCTTGCGCAAAACTAAGGTTGGTTTTATATGGACTAACTTTAGTAGACCATGCAAAACCATACCTTTTTTTCGATCGCCGCGTTTTTTTTTAAAATTTGATTTTTTTTTCCCGTCGCGTAACTTTTTTTTTTCCCGTCGCAACTTTACGAACCCGTCGCTATCCACAAAGCCCGACGTAAACTACGTATGCGCGATGCACGTCGGGAAAAATGACGTCACACGCATGCGCAGTCCGTCCGGCGCGGGAGCGAGCCCTAATTTAAATGGGAATCGCCCATTTTAATTAGGGATCGCTTAAGATGCAAGGAGATCAGCTACACTGGCGCAATTTTAGAGGTAAGTGCTCTGTGGATCGCTACCTAAAATACAAAAATTGCGCCAGTGTAACTTTTCTGCCTAAAACTAAGATCCGCAATTTCTTTGTGGATTTGGCCCTGTGTGTGTTATTAGAGTCATTGTAATGATTTGATGAAGATTTTTCTTTTTTTTCGTTCACTTAGCAAGTGTAAAATTGATAAAAAGAAACCAGTAAAATATAAATATTTAAAAGCATTTGTACTTGACATTATTTTTTCTCAGCTGGCTAAAACTTCTGCATAGTATTGTACATAGTAAAATATTGAAAGTAAGATACTACTTTTATTAAACACTTTGCATATTTTGAATAGACGTATTATTAATACAAACAAGATCAATGTGTATAAATATCAAACAGAAGTTTGGTTACTTGGCTGCCACATTCGAATCAAAGAAAAAATCAAAAATTTTCGATTCGACTGTTTCAAAATGTATTGTTTCGAACGTTTTGAGTTGAAAAATAATTTTGTAAATTTGAATAAAAGTCATAGAAAATACATACAAACTAATTCCAAATACGAAATGAACGAATCAACCACATTTAACCACTTAACCCCCGGACCATATTGCTGGTCAAAGACCAGGCCACTTTTTGCAATTCGGCACTGCGTCGCTTTAACTGACAATTGCGTGGTCGTGCGACGTGGCTCCCAAACAAAATTGGCATCCTTTATTCCCACAAATAGAGCTTTCTTTTGGTGGTATTTGATCACCTCTGCGTTTTTTAGTTTTTGCGCTATAAACAAAAATAGAGCGACAATTTTGAAAAAAAAATAATATTTTTTACTTTTTGCTATAATAAATATCCCCCAAAAATATATATATAAAAAAAAAATTTCCTCAGTTTAGGCCGATACGTATTCGTCTACATATTTTTGGTAAAAAAAAAATCGCAATAAGCATTTATTGATTGGTTTGCGCAAAAGTTATAGCGTTTACAAAATAGGGGATAGTTTTATGGCATTTTTCTTAATATTTTTTTTTTACTAGTAATGGCGGCGAGCAGAAGATTTTTATCGGTACTGCGACATTATGGCGGACACTTTTGACACATTTTTGGGACCATTGGCATTTTTATAGCGATCAGTGCTATATAAATGCATTGATTACTATAAAAATGACACTGGCAGGGAAGGGGTTAACACTAGGGGGCGAGGAAGGGGTTAAGTATGTTCCCTGGGTGTGTTCTAACTGTAGGGGGGTGGCCTCACTAGGGGAAATGACTGATCGCTGTTCATACATCGGTCAGGCATTTCTCCCCCTGACAGGACCGGGAGCTGTGTGTTTACACACACAGCTCCCGGTCCCCGCTCTGTAATGAGCGATCGCGGGTGCCCGGCAGTGATCGCGACCGCCGGGCACGCGCGTCGGCATCAGGGGCGAGCGGGGGCGCGCGCACCCCTTTTGGCTGCTCGGCGAGATGACGTATAGCTACGTGACCTCGCCCAGCAGAGTCGACCTGCCGCCGTATAACTGCGGCGGCTTGTCGGCAAGCAGTTAACGAAACTAAATAACTAGATTAAGGAATCTAAATTAAAGGAGAAGTCCAGCCTGAGCATTTTAGGCCTGGGCTTCTCTTAACCTCCCTGGCGGTGTGATTCTTTCTGGTTTTAGGTGCTGAAGCGGTAAAATGATTTTGCATGGAAATATGGCGTTTTATATTGTAGGACTGTAATTCTTAGGAATAACTCACTTAAATCTGTCCAAACAAGAGTCTAGTAGATGTCCCGGGTATGATAAAGTTTGAAACACAAAATCATAAATTATAATATAATAAATAGCTATAAATAATTATAACAAATAATCATAATAAAAATTATTCAATAATGTAATCAAATCAAAATCACTGAAATTTGCTCAGTTGCAGAATTGTCGCTGTCATTACTTTCAGTGTTTGATGACGAATTTCCCCACAAATCGCTATCACTCAATTCTGCAAGTGATTCTAATTTATTATCGCTGTTTTCTAGCTGCTCTAAAACCACTTTTGACATAAAGGGACACTTTTTGGTTGCTATGGACAATCTACAGTTTACAGGGAATCTGTGAGAACCGAGCCATCGGAGGTGTTCAGTGGCTCGGTTCTCAGTGCAGAGACGCCGGAGGACAGATGGAGCGTTGGTCTGATGATCCATCCACCAAGGTAAGTATGAATCTAAAATAAAGCTAAAACCCATACTTCTCTTTTAAACAATTATTTTTTTCGGCATGCACATGTCTACCCAGTACCAACGGAGGAGAACAGTATATGCCGCTTACAATGTAACAGTATTAAAGGAGTACTTTGCTATGTGTGACCAGACTTTACCACCATCTTTGAGATCAATGGAGGATGTTAGGTCTTGTTCCCACTTGGACAAATATGAAAGAGATGCAGAGGAACCACAAGCATTTAGAGATGAATAGATTGTGTAGCTGAACCAAAGCTGAACACTTTTTTTTCATACACTAGTATACACTATAGGATTATAAAAGATCTGGGACATCTTTGGGTGCCCCAAGAAGAGTGGTAATGTAGCGCGCTGTGGCAAACAGTGGATGCGGTCAAACTGCTCTTGCTGACATCATCGCCCCCGCCCCCAGTGCCCCATTAATGTCAAACCTGCCCCCGCAGACAGTGGCCCACTGCTCCCAGATAGAAACAGATTTTTGTGTTACTATCTCAGTTACTTGGGGAGCCGCAGCCCAGTCTGAATAATGTGTCCGGGTTTCAGGCAGACTAAAACCCGGACACATAATTCAAAACCTGGACTATCCGGGTGAATTCTGGACAGGTGGCAACCCAAAGCACCAGGAGAGTGCAAAAGGTTTTTTTTTTAAAATAAAAAGGTTATAATTACTTGCTCTGTGCTACGATATTGCACATAAAGGTGGCTTTCCTCCTCTTCTGGCAGTCACCAGCCAACGTTGTCAGCTTCTCTCTTCTCTGGGTGCCTCCTGCAGTAGGCCGGGTGCTAAGGAGGCCACAGCACCTGTAAGTCACGTGCCCCTCTCCCTCCTCACAGGGGGTAGGAATTTGACTGACAGCAGCAAGAGCCTATGGCCTCAGTTTCTCCTGTGAAAGCAGGAAGTGAAGGCAGTGGTGCTGGAACGGTGACATGGGGTCAGGTAAGTGTTTTGGACCGGGGGGGTTAGGAATGTGGGAGGTAGGACAGGTAGTGGGGTATTTGTTTTACCATAATATGGAGAATGCATTAGAGAGTAAAAAATATTTAGACTTTAAAATCACTTTAACTACTTAAAGGGGCTGTAAAGGTAAACGTTTTTTCACCCTAATGCATTCCATGCATTAAGGTGAAAAAACATCCGTCAATACTGGCCCCCCCAGCCCCCCCGTTATACTTACCTGACCCTTTGAAAGTCCCACACTCGCCCCCGACATCCTCTTCGCGGTTCAGCCTGGCCGTTGACTGGCTACATTGCATGGATTAAAAGCAGCGCAGCCATTGGCCGGGGGGCGGGGCCGAGTGATACAGTTGGCGGCTATGGCCGCCACTGTATCACGGGAGCGCGCCCGCAATAACTCAACAACATGCAAGCTCGCTTGCATGAAGGTGTTGAGTCCTTGCAGGAGGGAGCCGAGACAGCTGCCGAGGGACCCCAGAAGACCAGGTTCGGGGCCACTCGAGCAAAACGAGCTGCACAGTGGAGGTAAGTATAACATGTTTGTTATTTCTAAGAAAACATAATTTTTCTTTAGTGATCCTTTAAGGAACGGGCCTGTTTTTCAGACTCAGTGTTAACAAGTTAACCACTTACCCCCCGGACCATATTGCTGCCCAAAGACCAGAGTACTTTTTGCGATTCGGGACTGCGTCGCTTTAACAGACAATTGCGCGGTCGTGCGACGTGGCTCCCAAACAAAATTGGCGTCCTTTTTTTCCCACAAATAGAGCTTTCTTTTGGTGGTATTTGATCACCTCTGCGGTTTTTAGTTTTTGCGCTATAAACAAAAATAGAGCGACAATTTTGAAAAAAATGAATATTTTTTACATTTTGCTATAATAAATATCCCCCAAAAATATATAAAAAAACATTTTTTTTCCTCAGTTTAGGCCGATGCGTTTTCTTCTACATATTTTTCGTAAAAAAAAATCGCAATAAGCGTTTATTGATTGGTTTGCGCAAAAGTTATAGCGTTTACAAAATAGGGGGTATTTTTATGTCATTTTTATTATATTTTTTTTACTAGTAATGGCGGCGATCAGCAATTTTTTTTTTCGGTACTGCGACATTATGGCGGACACTTCGGACACTTTTGACACATTTTTGGGACCATTGGCATTTTTATAGCGATCAGTGCTATAAAAATGCATTGGATTACTATAAAAATGCCACTGGCAGTGAAGGGGTTAACACTAGGGGGCGGGGAAGGGGTTAAGTATGCCTGGGTGTGTTCTTACTGTGGGGGGGGGGGGTGGCCTCACTAGGGGAAACACTGATCCTCGGTTCATACATTGTATGAACCGAAGATCAGCATTTCCCCTGCTGACAGGACCGGGAGCTGTGTGTTTACACACACAGCTCCCGGTCCCCGCTCTGTACCGAGCGATCGCGTGTGCCCGGCGGCGATCACGCCCGCCGGGCACACGCACGGGAGTCGGGGGCGCGCGGCCCTAGTGGCGGCTGGGAGAGAGGACGTCATACTACGTGCTCTCGCCCAGCCGAGCCACCTTGTGGACGTATAACGACGGTGCGCGGTCGGCAAGTGGTTAAAAACTATTTTTTTGCTACAAAATTACTTGGAACCCCTCAAACATTATACATTTTTTTTCTAACGCCATAGAGTATGAACTGGCAGTCATTGCAATACTTTTTGTCACACCGTATTTGCGCAGCGGTCTTACAAGCGCACTTTTTAAAAAAAAAATCACATTTTAGAAATAAAAAATAAGACAACAGTAAAGTTAGCCCAATTTTTTTTATACTGTGAAAGATAATGTTACGCCAAGTAAATTGATACCCAATTTGTCACGCTTCAAAATTGCGTCCACTCGTGGAATGGTGTCAAACTGGTGTTCGCATGTGTTTTTCAAACACATGCGAACTGAATCGCCTCTGGGCGCTGTATCACTTCCGTGAAACCCTATGACCCTAGAATAAATGGGTTTTAATCCCTCTCCTGAAGGCCAAGTGGTCCGACTCCAATCGGATGGTGGTTGGTAGGGCGTTCCACAGTCGCGGTCCCTGGACGGCAAACCTTCGTTCTCCTTTGGATTTGTATCTGGCTTTGGGAATCTCGACCAGGTTTTGATTGGTGGATCGCAGAATGCGCCTGGGGTTATAAGTTTTTATTTTTTCGCATAGATATTGGGGGGTGTTTCCTTGAATACACTTATGCATTAGGCAGAGTGCCTTAAAAGTGAGTCTGTCTTTTACCGGCAACCAATGAAGGGATGTCAGTGAAGGTGAGATCGATTCCCATGTTTTTTTGCCGGTCACTAATCGAGCGGCTGTATTTTGCACGACTTGTAGACGAGTGATTTGGTATTTCGGGAGTCCGAGATAGAGGGCATTTGCATAGTCAAGTCTGGAGTTGATAATTGTTCCCACCACGACTGCAATGTATTCTTTGGGGATAAAGGGCGTGAGTCTGCGTAGTAGGCGCAGCAGATGGTGTGATCCGCTGACTACTGACCCTATTTGTGCATCCATTGTCATGTTGGTGTCAAAAATGACTCCGAGACTTTTGACTTTGGGGCTAGGGGTAATAGTTTTACCCAGAATGGGCGGGGGGGGTCCATGTTGTCGCGTGATGATTTTTCCGGTTAGCTTGAAACAGGAGAAGTTCTGTTTTTGAACCGTTGAGTTTAAGATAACTCTTTGTCATCCAGTTTTCTATTAAAAAAAGGCATTTCTCTAATCCAAGAGAATGATCCTTTTTGTTGCAGACGCAAAAAAAATACAATTGTGTATCATCTGCATAAGAATGATAAAGTAACTTCTGGTTACTGATGATTTAAAAAAGAGGGCGCCGATAAATATTGAAAAGAACCAGTGACAGAGGGGATCCCTGAGGGAATCCACATGATACCGTCCGTTTTTCAGAAGTGAAAGGTCCCAGTTTCACCGTTTGTGATCGGTTTTCCAAGAAGAAGTAGGAGAATCAAGCTAAATCACATTCCGCGACTCTGGCTACTTCAACTAGCCGAGTCAGAAGTAATCCATGATCTACCGTGTCGAAAGCTGCGCTTAGGTCCAACAATACCAGCAGAGAAGATTCTCCTTTGTCTGCTGCTTCGAGGGCGTTGTCCCATATTTTGAGCATCGCTGTTTCTGTACCGTGACCAGGACGAAAACCGATTGAAACGGATCGAGTAATTTATGGGTGTCTAAATGATGTTGTAGCTGTTGTACAACTTCTTTCCCCATTATCTTGGAGAAAACATTTAGGCCTGTTATGGGTCGGCGGTTGTTAGGATCTTTTGGGTCAAGGGTGTTTTTTTTTAGAATTGGTTTTATTGTACCTTGTTTCAGCAGGGGGGGGGGGGGGGCACCGTGCCCTCCTTGAATGATTGGTTTAAAAGCTGCACGATCGTTGGTGCCAATATATCGGCACATTCTATCAGCAGTTTAGTGGGGATGATATCAGTGGGCGCTGTGCTATTTCGCACAGCGCTAATGATATTTTTAGTGGCCTCGATGGATATGGGTTTTAGAGAGAAATTGGTTGATTGGGATGGTTTTATGTGGGTATGTGGTTTGGGCTTTGGGGAGGGGTTGATGAGGGGTCTATTTTGCAGAATGCTTGCACGGATTTTTTCAATTTTATTAATGAAGCAATCCGATAATTCGTTGCAAAATTGTTGTGAATTGGAATTGGGGGCCTCAAAACAAGCTGGGTTCATAGTCTGAGTGACCAGTTTGAAGAGTTCGCGTGGGCAGTTTAGGGCATTTGAGATGGTGTTGGAGATGTGATTTTTTTTGCCCATAAAGATTTCTTTGTGGTATTTCTTGGTTATTATTTTATATGTGGAGAGGTTTACCTCTGAAGAGCTTCTTTTCCAGGCCGCTTCTGCTCTTCTACACTCTTGTTTTAGCAGCGACAGCAGCTGGCGTTGTTTTCCCGGAATGCGCGTTTTGCGTTTTGGTTCTACTAAGTTCGCTGACTGTAGTAGGGCCTTGTTGAGGGCGTGGAGTGTTTCCGTGGCTGTTAGCTGTGGTTGGATTGTATTTATTTTGTTCCCTAGTGTTGTTTTGAAGAGTTCCGAGTGGAGCTTCTTCTGAGATCTAGCTGGCTGCTACCTAGCTGCTACCATAACAACGGTATTCCTCTTCAAACAGATCACATATAATGACGGTGGGCGGTCAGGAGGGGGTTAAAACAATACCACAGGAAAAATGTCATTTGTTTTTTTCTTTTTCAAATGAATCAATGAATTTTAAAAAAATGATGTATAAATCAACCAATTTTTTTTTTTTTTTCCGAGGGCGTTTAATGGATCTAGAATTACTGTCTCAACCGTGAACTTGAACTTCCACATTTAAAAATATTTCATACACATGTTTAAGCCACATGCTTGGGTGAGAATGTCAGTCCAAATAAAAAATCTGCAGACTTTATCTTTCTGACCATTTTGCTTCAAAGAAAAAACAATTATGTCAGTGAAAAATGATATTTTTAGCACGCTGCAGTAACTCCAGCAAACATACAAATTGGTGAAAATTTTAAATACAATTTCGAAGAAGTGGAAGTAGCTCTTACTGAGCCCTGTAGACTTTTTTTTTTGTTTATTACATTAAGATACATTTTATTCTACTGACTACAGTGTGGATTGCTGTCAAATTGTAGCAATAGTCTGAAATGTTTTTCTTGAAGAGGAAATTCTTAAATGAATGTGGAGGAACAGACACCGACCATGTACGAAAACCAAATAAATAGAAGACAAACTTAATAAAACAGGGCAGGACTCAGACTGTCAGATGACAGCAATCTGAAGCCTCGTACACACGATCGGATATCTGATGGAATCTAATGCGATGGATTTTTTCGTCGGATATCCGATGAAGCTGACTTTCATCAGTCTTGCCTACACACCATCAGTCAATAATCCGACCGTGCCAAAACGTGGTGACGTACAACACTACGACGTGCTGAAAAAAAAGTTCAATGCTTCCGAGCATGCGCTGACTTGATTCTGAGCATGCATGGATTTTTGACCGATGGAGTTCCATACAGACGATCTGATTTTTCTATCTGTTTTTTATCCATAGGTAAAATTTAAAACATGTTCTATTTTTTTTCACCGATGGAAATCAAACCGATGGGGCCCACACACGGTGGGTTTGTCCGATGAAAACAGTCCATCGGTCTGTTTTTGTAATATTTTGTACTTTTTGCTATAATAAGCCACAATTCGCGGTGTTGACCAGAAGTGACACAAAGATGTTCAGAAAATCCACCCTACGCGTTTCCTCATCAAGACGTCATCTGGAGTGCAGATGTAGATGACAGTTTAGTGTACCTCGGAAGAAACCTGTACAAAGAATTTCCGCCTGTCAGTTTAGGTGGACGGCCATGTCTTGGTAGGTTTGCAGTTGTGTCATACTCTTTCCATTTTCAGATGATGGATTGAACAGTGCTCTGTGAGATGTTCAAAGCTTGGGATATTTTTTTTATACCCTAACCCTGCTTTAAAGTTCTCCACAACGTTATACCTGGCCTGGCCTGTCTGGTGTGTTCTTTGGCCTTCATGATGCTGTTTGTTCACTAAGGTTTTCTAACAAACCTATGGGGGCTTCACAGAACAGCTGTATTTATACTGAGATTAAATTACACACAGATGGACTATATTTACTAATAGGGTGACTTCTGAAGGCAATTGGTTCCACTAGATTTTAGTGAGGGCTTTTGGAATAAAGGGGCTGAATACAAATGCACGTCACACTTTTCACATATTTATTTGTAAAACATTTTGAAAACCATTTATCATTTTCCTTCAACTTCACAATTATGTGCACTTTGTGTTGGTCTATCATATAAAATCCCAATAAAATAAATTTATGTTTTTGGCTGTAACATGACAAAATGTGGAAAATTTCAAGGGATATGAATACTTATTCAAGGCACTGTATATATATATATATATATATATATATATATATATATATATATATATATATATATATATATATATATATATATATATATATATATATTAATTCCTTGAATAATCTTAAATTTTTCCAATCAATCAAAAATCTATTGATCGGTACTCACCTCTCCGCCGACTTCCGGGTCTTCAGGTAGTTCCGTCGGAGATCCGGTAACGTCACGGACGCCGGCGGGGCTTGCCGTGTCCATCTGAAGGGCTCCTTTGCTGTGCCTTCATATCTGCATGCCGGTGGGACCTTACTATCTGCCACATGCGAGGGCTGTTACACTTCCCTCTAGCCATCCACTGGGAGTTGTGATAGTTCCCTTCACGGGACATCTACATGCCGACGGACTGATGTTAACCCCTCCTTATCTGGATTCAGCAGTGGTATCGTTGTACACATTTTTATACCAGTATCATACTTAGCTACATGTTTTTATGACTGCTTTTGCTACCGTTTGGTATTACTCGCACCATTTTTACAGTTTATGTAGCTACATCGATTTTATCTCCAGTGCAATATTTATTTGGTTACCTACTTGAAGATTATAAAAGTTTTGATGCTATTCCCATCGAGCGCCGCCTTTGTGTGTTTTTTGCATCCTGCTATCCATTTTTCCAGTGGTTGGTAGCTGCACTGGTTATCAGCCTGCAAGGAGATCAGCTAAAAGTAGTTGGATCTGTATGTGCGTTATAATTAATCGAAATTAGTCGATAAAAAAAAACGATTAATCGAACACGTAAAATTTAATCAGTAACGGCCCTAATATATATATATTATTTTTTTTTTGTTTTCCCCAAACATAAGCTTTATAAGATTATAAGGGGTTATAGTGGTTGGATCTACATTTACTTCAAAGTAGGAATTCCTGCATATCGCTCCATATCAGTTCTCGGATCCGTGGAATTTCAAGCAAGTAGCACGCTAATTGAGACTTTTTAAAAATCAATCACTTTGGATGCGCAATCTGAGCTTCCCCTCCACATGGAATTTAGTTGTGATACTCCAAGGCCTTCAGACACCTCCACACCTAGGGTGGCTTTTAACTCCACAGTGTTATCAAGTGTTACATACAGTTACATGGTCCTCCTGTGACAGCTCTGTACCAGAGCTAATGGCAAATGTCAAAAGTGATAAGGCCCATACCTCCCGGCTTGCTGGGCTGATTGAAGGGGCCTATGGTTGTGTAGGATTTATCAGTGACGGTCCTGTTTCTGATAAGTATGACTGTCTGGTGCCATTATTGCTGGTAAACCTCCTTCAGAACAATACTCAGGAGACAATCAGAGTTATGTAATCAGCCTTGTGATCGGGCTCTTCACATTCCAACTCTTGGGCCAGTTTTGTTCTGGTTGTTCTGTGTGTCTAATTGCTTTCGATGTCTCCTTGTAGAAACTGGAAGCAACAAAAGAGGATTCCTGCAACTGTTTCAATCTTTTTTCCAGCGTTTAGCTTTGTGGGAAGCTGCCTATGGAGCGTTCTCTCTTCACTTATTGTTATTCGCCTGTACAGTACAAGACAATGTGATACTCTCCCGGGGAGGAAGCATTTATATGTCCAAAGGGTTACCAGATGTCCTACTTCTTTTAGGAGTTTCAGCTTACTGCCTGGCTTAATTGTCTCTTCTTCTCCCATTCACCATACAAATCAATGTTCCAGTAACGGGGCACAAAAATATGTTGCCCAGGAACTAGATGTTATGATGGGGAAGTATTATTATTTGTTTATATTGTTGATTTTATTGTTTTGTATTCTTCAAAGTTGGAGTTTAGTTATGGCCATTTTTGCAGCTTGGATCAATGTAAGTATGTATGTGTCATACCCAGGCCCGGACTGGGACAAAAAATAGGCCCGGGCATTATAGGCTGAGCAGCCCATTTTTTTTTTTTTTTTTTTTTTTAATACAGATCGGGGAAGCGTGACATGTTTGTTATTTAACCACTTGCCTACTGTGCACATACACCCCCTTCCTGCCCAGACAAGATTTTAGCTTCCGGCACTGCGTCGCTTTAACTGACAATTGCACGGTCGTGAGACATAGCTCCCAAACAAAATTGACGTCCTTTTTTTCCCCACAAATAAAGCTTTCCTTTGGTGGTATTTGATCACCTCTGCGGTTTTTATTTTTTTGGGCTATAAACAAAAAAAGAGCGTCAATTTTGAAAAAACACACAATATTTTTTACTTTTTGCTGTAATAAATATCCCATTTTTAAAAAAAAATATATATATTTTTCTCAGTTTAGTCCGATGCGTATTATTCTACATATTTTTGGTAAAAAAAAAAAATTTGCAATAACCTGGTTTGCGCAAAAGTTATATTTCCTACAAAATAGGGGACATAATGATTTTTTTTTTACTAGGAATGGCAGCGATCTGCGTTTTTTTTTTCGGGACTGCGACATTATAGCGGACACATCGGACACTTTTGACACATTTATGGGACCATTCACATTTATACAGTGAACAGTGCTATAAATATGCATTGATTACTGTATAAATGTGACTGGCGGGGAAGGGGTTAACCACTAGGGGGCGGGGAAGGGGTTAAATGTGTATCCTGGGTGTGTTCTAACTGTGGGGGGTGACTGGGGGAGGTGACCGATCTGTGTCCCTATGTACAAGAGACCCAGATCGGTCTCCTCTCTCCCTGACAGGATGTGGAGCTCTGTGTTTACACACGGAGCTTCACGTCCCTGCACAGTTACTGGCCAATCGCATGCGCACTGTGTTCCCAGTGACGCGACGTGTGCGCGCCCTAGAGGCTTTAAATGACAGGACGTCATATGATGTCCTGTCAGAACAATAGAGCATTCCGCCCGCCGTCATTTAACGGCGGGCGGGTGTCAAGTGGTTAATCAAACCCCGGCCCCCTCCTGTCATAGTGCGCCCCAATTGTAAGCATCTGAGACATTTCATGGTCTGCAGCTGTACATATACAAGAGGAGTGTGCAGCTGCAGGGCTATCCTGGCTGGAAAGCTCAGGATAGTTTAGACTGGGATCCATACACACCTGAGCTCACTCCTGCCAAGTGAAATGCTGCAGCTGGCTTTAGGGCCTCAGCTCGGGTTCACACTACTGCGGTGTGAGACACCACATGTAATTCGCACAGGAATCACAGCACATTCCTGCGTGAATTACATGTGGTGTCTCTGGGGTGCGATTTGAGCCATGGATTTGTATGGCTCAAATCGCACTGCATTCAAACCAAACTGGTGCAGGACCCTTTATTGTCCACACCAGAATCAGATTGCATGGGTGTTCACACCCATGCGATCCGATTCGTCAAACTGAGCTGCGTTTTGTAAACCGATTGCGGGGTGTCGTTAATTTAACATACACTCTGCAATTGGTTCACATGGACAGGTTGTGATTTTAGATTCAGTGCTGAAACCGCAGCAAATTTTCTGTGAATTCACATCTAGTGTGAACCCAGGCTAAGAGACAACAGTTAATTAAGGGCACATTAAAAATATATTACCCAAAATTATATATAAAATAATCCATTTAAAGTGTATATACTGTATGATTTTTTTGTTAACACTGCACCACACTTACCAAGCCAACCAGTACTAAATATACCACAATTACAAACACAAAAATAAAATTAAAAATCACATATACACTTTAAATGCAGGACACATTTTGTGCCCAAGAACTGTCCCTCTCTCACACAATGTTTTACACCCGCATTTACACAGCACGATGAGAGCATGCTTTGGTCTGGCCAGTGGTCTCTTTTACACAGTAAAGAGTGATGCTGAACTATTTTTTACTGTGTAAAAGAGACCACTGGCCAGACCAAAGCATGCTCTCATCGTGCTGTGTAAATGCGGGTGTAAAACATACTTTTTTGCAAAAACAGACATGCTGCCATCACTTACGTTTTAGCAGTCTTTTCCAGGCCCTGGTATCTGTGGCTGCAGATACATCTTTCCGACATCAGGCAGAAGGAGATTCCTCCAGGCATCTCCTCCCCCTTAATGGTCACATGACCGGTCTTGACCTCTTAATTTCCTCCTTCTAAGCTTGAGAAGAAGGCTGGCTGGACAGCCGTGGAGCTGGCCGTGGTGAGCGGCGCCAGCACCGGCACAAGGAGAAGCCAAGCTCGCTTCCTTGAGAGTGGGGACCCGGCCGGAACTCTGCCTGAAATAAATGCGGCCGTCTCAGCAGAGTCGGCCGCGGAGGCGGCCGCGAACGTGTCGCTGAGAGGCCGGCCAAGCAGCTGAGAGTGGGGAGACATGAACTCGTGGCCCGGCGGCTACCGGCCCACCGGGCAAATGCCCGGTGTGCCCTATGGCCAGTCCGGGCCTGGTCATACCTGTGGGATCCCCATGGAAGCTTGAAATCACGGTAGTAGGCACCTCTTCCGGGTAGGTGCACCGTGATGTGGCTGGCAGAAAATACACAAGTCCAAGTGCAGTAACAGGAATACAGTAAAACCTTGGTTTGAGAGTAACTTGGTTTGAAAGCGTTTTGCAAGACAAGCTACATTTTTAAATATATTTTGACTTGATATACAAGCGATGTCTTGATATAAGAGTAGCGTCATGTCACAACTGAGTGTAAAACAGAAGAGAGGCACCTCATTTGGCAAAATATTGCTTCACTTAGAGGCGTCTCTGTTCTCTTTTGTAGCCTCGTACACACGGATGTTTTTCCCGAAGGGAAAACTGTGAGGAGAGCTTTTGGCCAGGAATCCCGGCGGTGTGCATGCTTCCACGTAGTTTTTTCAATGGTAAAACCTGCAAAATCGGCCAGACAAAAAAAAAGAGAACCTGCTCTCTTTTTTCCCGGCGGGTTTCCTGACTGACTTTTATCCGTCAGAAAACCCGGCCGTGTGTAGCAAAAAACTGCCATTTTTGGCAGTTTTCCTGTGGGGAAAAACTCGGATGGAGCATAAAACACGGTCGGGGTTCCTGAGGAAAATCTCTCATCGGAGTTTTACCGACGGGAAAACCGAGTGTCTGTACGGGGGAAAAATAGAGAGCAGGTTTCTCGGCTTTCCCCCTTTGGGATTTCCGACGGAACCAACGAAAATCCCGCTCGTGTGTTCTAGGCATGTAGCCCCTAATGAATTTTGCTTCTAATCCCCTTGTGGATGCTTCCATTTGTGAATGGGTATTTTATCGTTACACAACCAATCACATTGCTATAATCTTTTTATATGGACTATAAACTGAAGGACTTATGAATAAAGGGTTGTGGAACGAATCATTTGAGTTTCCATTATTTCTTATGGGGAAATTTGCTTTGATATACAAGTGCTTTGGATTACAAGCATGTTTCTGGAACGAATTATGCTCGCAATCCAAGGTTTTACTGTATTGTATTGTAACAGAAGTCCAGCAATATAGGCAGACCAAGCAGGAAGGCATCCCAACAGGGAGCAGACTGGTGATTCAGAGTTGCCGACATAGTCTGTCTCAAGGAGCGGAATGCAGCCTTGCCAGTCTTTACCCAAATAGGGAGTGTCCTTGCACTTTCCCTACTCCTACAGAACCTTTCTCTGATGCTCAGCACTGTCCCTGACAGACAGGTGACCTGTCCCTACTCTGACAACTTGCAAATGTGTACCACTCCTGGGAACCAGTCTTAAATAGAACTTACTTGACCCAAGATGGCCACCGAAGTCACAAGCATCCAATAGGACAACTGTCTTCTTGTGACTGAGGAAACCATAGAAGAACTGAGTTCCTTTCAACTTCCTCCCCATCTGCATTGTCACTGTGGATAAGCACCACCTGCAGTAGCGACAATAGACTGCACCTGCTCACACGCTAATATAATGATCTCCTCTAAATTAACCGCTTGCTGGCCCACCAGAGACTGCGACATACTGGTGCATTGGTGCCTGCCTAAGTGTGTACCCCCGCCTGCCTACTTTGCTGTGATTTGACACAGCGGAAGTTCATCAACAAACCACGGCCAATGATTTATGACCAGGACCTGCTGATCAGCTGTGTCATATCACATCCTAGAGCCCTGTGTTGATAAAAAACACAGGGCTCTATACAGAGGAAACAATAACTTTGTTTCTTTTCCCTGCCAAGCTTCCAACCATGGCACTACCTGCCTGGAGTTTGCATGTTCTCCCTGTGCCTGCGTGGGTTTCCTCATGGTACTCCGGTGTCCTCCCACACTCCAAAACCATGTTGGTAGGTTAATGCTCTAAAATTTTCCCTAGTATGTGTATGTAGGCGTTAGGGACCTTAGATTGTAACAGCTATAACAGCTTCCTCTGGGAAGTCTGTCCACAAGGTTTAGGAGTGTGTCTATGGGAATGAGTAAGTGTGAAAAGTACATCCGCTCTAGGAAATAAAAATGAACAGCAGCTGTGCGCTATAACCTAGATACCAGGCACAAATAATAATGGATAAATAAAGTGCAGCACTAAACAAATAAAGTGCAATTAGTGTGTATAACACAATGCAAGCTACATATGCAAAAATCAAACAAATAACAATATATACTGTGCAATTAGTATATAGACAATATAAATCAAGAATAAAGACTGTGGGTATAGTCTAAAACGTATATGTAATATTACATCACATATGAATAAGGTGCAATTGAGTGCAAAAGTTCATATAAAGCTGAATTCAAAGAGTGAAAGTCCCATAGAAGGAGAGTGTGTTGGAAATGACGATCATACACCTGGCGATGTGACACCCATCACCACCACAACAAAATTGGAGGCTTACCAGAAAACCAGCGCTTGGTCTGGACGTTTCTCTCCTGTGGCTGTGAATGGCATACACCAGAAGGTTCACAGCGAAACAGGATGTGGTGTTTAAGAAAGCTCAATAACAGAATGTATAGGAGAAGAAAAAAAAAGAACATAGTGTAATAATTTGATAATATTAACCACTTCTCATTGTGAGACGAAACGATCGGGAGGTTGACGCGCTGACGTCTTCGCCCATAGGACGGGTGTCCGCTTGCTAGCCGGCTCTTTGTTTTTTAATCGTGATTTTATTCAGATGCTTTTGTAAGTATATCTGACTCCTTTTTATATTAAACTCTGCATACAATATTATGCTATGCAAGTATTTCTTCCCTCGGTACTGTACAAGACATCTGCTGTGATTGAGGTGATCGTTTCTACTCGCTCGGATTACTTCTATTCACCCTTCAGCCGCTAAGATCGAGGTGATCGGTCTGCATCCGTCCGGATTACCAGTGTTCATCTCCCTGTCGTACGACCAATACCAGCCAAGAGTGGGGTTGATTCCCAGGCTTATATAGTATGTGTTCTGGTAAGCAGGCTTGTACATCTGGTGTAGGTGCACGTTTGATATTAGTGTCATCACAGGCTTCTTTTCACATTTTCACTCATTTTGGTTTGACACTTATTAGGACATTTTGCTGCCATTTCCATTGTTGGCAATTGGACTTCTATGTCATAAATGATATGGTTTATATTTCCACTTATGCACTTAGGGCCAGATCCACGTAGCCCGGCGTAATTTTAGGCAGGCGTAGCGTATCGTAGTTACCCTACGCCGCCGCTACTTTCAGAGGCAAGTGCTGTATTCTCAAAGCACTTGCCTCTAAAGTTACTGCGGCGTAGCGTAAATCTCCCGGCGTAAGGGCGCGGAATTCAAATGCTGAACAGGCGGGCGTGTTTTATGTAAAACAAGCTTGACCCCGCGTAAATGACGCTTTTTCCGTATGGCGCATGCGCGAGCATGCTCAGTATCACGTCGGATTTTCAAATTAAATTACGCCCGCTCAATGCCTAGACGACGTGAACGTAATTTACGCAAAGCCCTATTTGCGAAAGTTTTACACAAACGACGTACACGGCGGAAAATTCTACGCAGGCATCTTCATTCAAAAAAACGGCACTGTCTCGACTGGGAAGCCGAGATCGTCTTTCTTTTTATTATTTCAGGCTAGAGGTGAAATATGGGGTCTTACTGACTCCATATCTCACTGTAAAGAGGACATGTCATGTCATATTCCTATTTCAAGGGATGTTTAATGTTGAATAAAAGTGATCAAATTTTTCATTACATTTTTAGTAAAATTAACAATAATTATTTTATTTTTTTTAGAGCGTTTTGAGCCCTAGACCTCCTCCTTAACTCACAAAATGTAACCAGTAAATTTTTTTAAAGCATCGCCTATGGGGATTTTTAAGTACCGCAGTTTGGCGCCATTCCACGAGTGTGTTCAGTTTTGAAGCGTGACATCTTTTTTTTTTTTTTCTCAATCAAAGGACGTGACATCTTAGGTATCTATTTACTCGGCGCAACTTCATCTTTCACATTATGAAAAAAAATTGGGCTAACTTTACTGTTTTTATTTTTTATTTTTAAAGCACTAAACTGTTTTATTTCCAAAAAAACTTGTTTGTAAAATTGCTGCGCAAATACCGTGCGAAATAAAAAGTTGCAACGACTGCCACTGTATTCTCTAGGGTCTCTGCTAAAAAAAAACATATATAATGTTTGGGGTTCTATGTAATTTTCTAGCAAAAAAATTATGATGTTCACATGTAGGAGAGAAATTGTCAGAATTGGCCTGTTGGGCAAGTGGTTAAAAAACATATTTGGAACTAAACTAATTGCACATGTCTAATACATGTATAAACTGACGGCACTATATAAGTACCTGTAATATATAAATACTGTAAATGGATAATTTTCTAATTCCGTAATGGCTCACAGCAGGTTAAACCCATAATCTCTGACTTGTATATTTGCATTTATACTGAACCTCTTGACTAGCGCCCTTTATCCCCAGAGTATTGATCTCTTCTCTAATAAACTTACCAAATATTGACAAATAATCCCTTTTATCAGTTCACCTTGCTTGTATTAGTTTCAAATAATCCCTTTTATCTGTGGTCAGGGTCTTTCCTCATTGTTTTATGGAAAAGCTTTGAGGACATTAACCAGCGGATAACCCCTGATTTCCCAGCTAATGCGGTGATACTGTATCTCTTCCAGTTTAAGTGATCAGACGGATAACAAATGAGTTTACCTTTAATCTGCAAATAAAGACACATGTACTTCAGAGGAGGAGATACCCCGTGTTTAGAGACAGCATTTGTCACTTAAATGACATTGTATGGATTTCAGGGAGGATGATATTCAAAATCTCTAAGTAGTGTCCAGGTAAAGTGACACTAAACTCTGTTTTAAAAATATATATATATATATCTTTTCAAATATGTCTTCTATCCTAACCCCAAAAAAGTCCCTTCTTTTGCTCTTAACCGCCTCCAAGCCTCCAAATTCCTTTTTTTTTATGCTGCAATCCAACTTCCTGCCTAGGTTCACACCTATGCGTTTTCTAGTGCACTTTGCAGTTTGATGAAATGCACTGCCACTTCAGCCCCGGAGGATTTGACTGCCCGATGACCGGGCCATTTTTTGCGATTTGGCACTGCGTCGCTTTAACTGACAATTGCCCGGTCGTGCGATGTTGCACCCAAACAGCATTGACGTAATTTTTTTCCCACAAATAGAGCTTTCCTTCGGTGGTATTTGATTACCTCTGTATTTTTTTTTTTTTGCGCTATAAACAAAAAAGAGCGACAATTTTTTTTAAAAAAAGCAATATTTTTTACTTTTTGCTATAATAAATATCCCCCAAAAATATATAAAAAAAAAGTTTTTGCTCAGTTTAGGCCAATATGTATTTTTCTACCCCATAAGCGTATATTGATTGGTTTAGCGTCTACAAAATAGAGGATAAATTTATGGCATTTTTATTAATATTTTTTTTTTACTAGTAATGGAGGCAAACTGCATTTCTTATGGTGACTGCGACATTATGGCGGACACATCTGACACTTTTGACGCTATTTTGGGGCCATTGTCATTTATCCAGAGATCAGTGCTATAAAAAAGCACTGGTTACTGAGTAAATGACACTGACAGGGAAGAGGTTAACCACTAGGGGGCAAGGAAGGGGTTAAGTGTGTCCTAGGGAGTGATTCTAACTGTGTGGGGGCTGGGCTACCAGTGACATGACAGCGATCACTGCTCCCGTTGACAGGGAGCAGTAGATCACTGTCCTGTCACTAGGAAATCCCCTGGGCGGGGATGTGTGGCAGGAGGTGGAGAGGGGCGGTCCTAGGAGGCTTACTGTATGAATTTAAATATCAGCGCTGCAAGCCTGTGCGCGGTGGAGAGGCACTTGGTATACATTCCTGTGATAGCACAGCCCTGTCATTACTCACCCTCCTCATTTGTTTACTCGCCAAATGCTAGTAGGCGAGTGCAAATTTTGAGGGCTGTTCTAAATACTTATGTTTTACTTTATAGACATGTTTTATGTGCATCCACTCCTGAGGAAGTGAGTGGTAGCTCACAAAACGCGTTGAGTTTTATGATGCCCCTTTTCAAACATATATTGACATCTATAACCTTTTAAGCATGTATCATACACTGTAATTACTATGAATCAGCTTTGTTTACTGTATTTGCATTTGACTAAATATGACGACCACTGTATTGATATTTTAATAAATCCATTTATTATGTCTATTTTGTATTCAATGGCCATTTGTGGTACATCTCATTTAAAGTCCCAGGGCGTAGTTCTGTTTTTTTTTGTATGGTTGATAGGGATGGAGGTGCCCCACTGGTGGCACCGGACCACTTTTATATTACGTCTTACAACTAGTACCTGCAGATGAGGTCTATTTATATATTAAGGATTCAAAGTACAAGTCCAAAATATTTACAAAAAAAGTTCTGTGTCACTACATGCCCACATCCAAGATATCATACAAAAACCACCAATACTTGCAGCAAAGTACTTTGAAGGGCATATGAACTTGGCACCACACAGAAAAGATTTTATCATAAAAACACGTTTGTTAAATAAATGTTAAAAGTACATAAAACACCACATCCTGTACTGAAACATAGGGTTTACATATATTTTTCACATGACTACAAGATAGAAAGAAACACAGTCCACGTGTCATCTCAATGCGTTTCGGAACGTCTTCATCAGGAGAAATTTTGATATAGCCCAATCATTTAAAATCAAAAAAGTGTATGGATTTCCTGAAGAATATTAAATGTGGCTTATTATTACCAAAAGGAAGCAAAG